>NC_058133.1:36475361-36607966 GCF_016433145.1 Gracilinanus agilis | reverse complement strand
GAGAGAGAGAGAGAGAGAGAGAGAGAGAGAGAGAGAGAGAGAGAGAGAGAGAGAGAGCTTCCAAGGAGCTCCCATAGATATTAATCTTAAAATTGCAGCCTAATTGTCCAGTGGCTAAACAGATGATTTGTCCTGTCTTGGGGAAAAACGTCTTCACTTAATTTTATTTTTCACTTGAGTATAATCTCCAGGCCTACCTGGTATGGTAGGTCTATGCCTTCACAATTCCAGAAACTGGAGCAAGGGTGGTTTTTTAGCATACTTTGGAGGTGGGGTGGGGTGAGGTGAAGTAAAGATGGTGAAGACAAGCAAGGCCTTCCTTCCCTTCCTCTCCCCATCTCTGAAGGCCTTGGACATGCTTCTGCCCTTTCTCTTTTAGCTAGAGGAGGTCCTTTCAAGCTTCCAATAGTCTGGAGCATGCCCCATCCTCCCATCAGTGACCTCGAAGTATCCCCAGATCAGCTGACAGCAGGTCCTTGTCATTGCCAAATGGAACCAGATAGGATTTTGTCAGTGGCAATAGCATTTCATTTTTTAAAAAATATATTCTATTTTTTCCCTTAATTACACATAAAAACAATTTTTAACATTCTTTTTAATAATTTTGAGTCTCAAATTATTTCTCTCCCTCCCTCGCCTACACTCGCCTCCCCCTGAGAATGTAAGCAATCTGATATAGATTTTACATGTTTTTACCATCTGCTTTGTGACTTCATTCTAAAGACTATGGGACATTTCCATCTAACTCGTAGCTGAAACCCTCCCTATGTGTTGTCTCCCCCATTAGAATATGAGCTTGTGAGGGGCAGGGACTATCTTCCTTTCCTATTTGTATCCCCAGCACTTTACACATAGTAAGCACTTACTAAATGTTTTTTCATTCACTCATTCAAGTAAGGTAACATGGGTTTAGGCTGCTTTAAGAGAGTCATATTTTCTAGGAATAAAGAGGTGATCATCCCTGGACCGATTCCATCTGGAGTGATTGTGTTCAGTTTTAGCATCTATGGTTAAATGAAGATGTTAATAACCTAGGGGATGTCCTGAGGAGGGCAACCAGGGAGATGAGGAACCTGGAGGAACTGGGGATGTCCAATCTAGAGAAGAGAAACTTAGGGAGATTTTTTTTCTCAAGTATTTTAAGAGTTATCATGGGGAAAAGGTATTTGGATTCCTCAACACAACCCCAAAGGACAAGCAATTGGGTGAAAATTTTCAAGAAACAAATTTAGGATTAAAATCCAGAAAGATTTCCTAAAAATTGTTGTTGTTGTTGAGTTGTTTTGGTTATGTCTGACTCTTTTGGACTCCATTTGGGCTTTTCTTGGCAGAGATAGCGGAATGGTTTGCCATTCTTTCTTCGGTTCATTTTACAGGTGAAGAAACTGAGGCAGAGTCAAATGACTTGCCCAGGGTCACATAGCTAGTTAAGCGTCTGAGACTGGATTTGAACACATGAAGATGAATCTTCCTGATTCCAGTGGAAAGAGTTTCTTTGGAAGGTAGCAGGTTCCACTTAAGCAAAAGCTAGATGGCCACTTTGGGTTTATTGCTGAGTCGCTCTAAAGTCCCTTCCAACTATTAAATTCTGTGATGATAAGACCTTAAAAGGATAGAGACTGTGCCTCATGCTTCTAGATCCTCACCAATGCCTAATGCAATACCATGCACACAGTAGGGATTCAATAAATATCTGTTGCATTGAATGTGACAAATTTGTCTTTTTTCAGTACCAAGTTACATGTTTTGCAGTTAATCTAAGTCATAAAAGTAATAATATCCAAGTGGATTGCTTTTGCAGAGCAGTGATTTTCTGCTCTCCCACTTAATGCTGTTTTCCCAGATCTATTCATCATTTATTGTGTACATACAGTTCCCACAAATACGAATGAGAATGTCATATGCAAACTCTTCAAAGAAAATACACCCCAAATGGTGAGCCACTTAAGAGAAAGACTCCGAAGAGAGTGTACATTCAGTAAGACAGTCCTTTAAGGAAGGGAGAATGATTGATCTGAAATCGAAGAAAAGGCATATTTTAAAACACCTTATTTTCTATTCTTCCCGAGACCATTGTTTCCAGTCTAAGGATGCCCTCAAAGGTACAATTGAAAGAGTTCAAGAGTCAAAGGACCTTGGGCAAGTCTCTGAACCATCTTGAGCCTCAGTACCCTTCACTTGAACACTGAAGATTAGAAGAGACAGGCTCTGAGGTCTCTAGGGCTATGATTCTATGGTTAAGTACATCAGGATCAGCCCGGTATTGACTAAGATCAGGCTGGAAAGGGTTGTTGGTTTAAAAAATAATAATAATTTAGACAATAGGGGTTAAGTGACTTGCCCAGGGTCACTGAGGCCACATTTGAACCCAGAACCTCCCATCTAAAAAAAATATTTTAAAAGATACTCAGAGCAGAAATCTGCCAGGATCCTGGGCACCCCAGGCCAAGCCCCATGAGGGATGAATCATACAATGTAGGAGAGGAGGCAGAGGACTTCCCACCATTGAGATCCCAAAGAAGTTCCCTTTGTTTTGTAGACATTCAGCCTCCAGAGACAGCAGGGTGGAACAGGAAACAGCTCCTGCTTCTGGACACTTTAGATCAGTGATTTCCAAAGTGGACACCACCGCCCCCTGGTGGGTGCTGCAGCAATCCAGGATAGCGGTGATGGCCACAGGTGCATTTATCTTTCCTATTCATTGCTATTAAAATGTTTAAAAATTAATTTCCAGGGGGCTAAGGAATATTTTTCTGGAAAGGGGGCAGAAGGCCAAAAAAGTTTGAGAACCACTGCTTAGATTCTTTTAATTATTTGATTTTCCTTTAATTCCTTCAATTCAGCCTCAGTCTCCAGTCTTGAATAATTTCCAGGAAAAAGTCTCCAAGTGCATCCTGGGCCGCTCTCTTCCCACTGCTCTGCAATTCCAGCTGCAGTGGTCAGCCCGCACTGACCAATCATGGCAGGGATCCATTGGTCTAGAAAAGAACTCATTCTCTACTTCTGAAGAGCAACATTCTGGAGAAGCAGAAAGTGTTGCGGAGACCATGAGGTTTGTTGGTCTATGCTGCCATCTAGTGGCCAAATTTAAAAAAGAATCAAATTATGTTCACCTTTCTCCAGCCAATTCAAATGGGCATGTGCCCATGAGAGGTGACCATGTCATTATTGGAAGGAGTACCCACATCAGAGAGATCACAGATCTATTGAAGGATGGAGCTCGCCGGTTTTATACTCTGCGTGTGTGTTCTCTTTACCTATTTACCAGGATCCATCCAAGAAAAGTACCTTAAAAAGAAAGAAGGGGGCATCTGGGTAGCTCAGTAGAGAGAGAGATCCTGGAGAAGGATCCTGGGTTCAAATCTAAATTCAGACCCTTCCTAGCTGTGTGACCTTGGGCAAGTCACTTAACCCCCATTGTCTGGCTCCTACTACTCTTCTGCCTTGGAACCAATATACAGTGTTGATTCTAAGATGAAAGGTAAGAGTTGTTGTTTTTTAAAGAAAGAAAAAAATTGAGCAAAACTAGCAAATACATCAATCAAATCTGAAACTATATGTGTATATATATACATACACATACCTATACATATGTGTGTTTGTCTATATCTATTTTTAGATGTAAATATATAAAATATATTATCTTCCACCCATAATCCTCCATAAATGCACAGAAGGGAACAAGGCGAATTTTCTCTACACTTTCCCAGAGCCAAACTTTAGTTATATTTATGTATACCACTTGGATTTGCCATTTCCCTCTTGATTGTTTTCTACTTTGTTCCAAGGTCTTTGCTGCTGAAAAAGAAATACTATTTAAATAGTGTTGTAAATGTAATGATCTGGGGCCATCTTGAAAGACGTAGGATGGGGAATGCTCTCCACCTCCAGAGAAAGATCTGTTGGAGTTGGATGGATGCGGATCAAAGCAGACTATCTTTCACATTCAGTGTATTTATGCTTTTATTTGGGAGGGGGGCTGCTTTTGGGGGGGGGGGTGCTCTTACAATGACAAATACAGTACTGTGTTTTGCATGATAACAAAAATAAAAGTTTTAAAAGTTTTGTAAATATGAAACCTTTTCTTAAATAAGAGATCATTGCTAACATTTTGGCCAAAAAAAATTTTTTTTAAACAGCTATCATGAGGAGTCTGGCCAATAAGAGTCCTGCCCCAAGAACATGCATAATATGCTCTACCTGCTCTGATACCATCATGGAGGCTTGGTGAACTTGTATTCAGAAATGGATAATAGTGGGGGCCTTTTCTTCTCTGCTTCAGGGGAGAAATAGGTTTTTTCTGCATCTGGAGGGCTCCGGGGTCTCAGCCACTCCTTCAGGCCAGGGGATATGGATCCAGAATCTAATGGACTCAGGAGGAAACAGAAGGTCCTTGAGCCAATGCTTAGCTTCATCTCGGCTGCCCTGTCTTGGGCACTGAACTCTAAATGATTCTGGCCCTAGCCAGGCCTTTGGGAGGGAAAAGGATGAGTAGGCTCAGCAAATGGTCCTAACTAGGAGAAGCACATCAATTCAACCCCAGCATCTCTCTGACCTTTAAACCTCTGGTCAAAGGCATCTCTCTCCTGTTTCCACTATCCTGTCATTTCCCACTTTTGCTTCCCAAATCCTTGCCACAGTTCCTAGTAGTCCATGAGGCAAAAAGCTCCAGAAAGGTACTACCCTTCTATAATGCCTTTCTTCACTTTGGACTTTCTCTCTAAACTGCCTTTTAGCAGTCCTTGAGTGTTCTTTGGTTGACAAGAAAAAAGAAAAATAATCTGGATTCAATAACAGAAACATAAGGGAGGAAAAGAGGCACCTATTTCAAACGTGCCTCATCGTCAGGACCCAGCTATTGACCTTTGGAAAGCAATTATGGCGGAGAGAAAAAAGAAAGAGCTACAAAAATGGTATGAGGTCCTTTCTATAATCACTCCTCAGCTCTCAATTAAATTTAGGTAAAATGATCACTCCTGATACACTGCAGACATCTTAGCCAACCTCGGATCTTTATACCCATCCTTCCATTTAAGTACTTCATTCTACAAGTCACACTCATAGAATATCGCTGAGAGAATATTGGTATTTAAGAGGCACACGTGTGTGTGTATTTAAGTTCTTTAAGTCCACCTGAGTCTCTCTAGATATGACTCACAGGGAGGCATAAATAGATATCTCCACTCTCCTCTGCCCACTCTGCCTCTCCAATATGCTACCCGACTATAAAACATTCTTCAATCTCCTATTCTGGTTTTCCTTTGGCATATCTGAATACAAATGATGCTTGTTAATTTTTCAATAAGTAACTCTTGAAGCTGGCTTGGATTTTTTACACGCAAATATTATAGCCATAATGTGATAAAATGGCCAAAAGAGATTATAATTTCCACTCTGTAATTGGAAAGCTTGTAGCTAGCCAATTCCACCACTAGATGACACCAATTAGGAAACTCTAGGAAATAGGATTCTTCTGCCATTTTTCTTTGATAGCTTCCCATTTGTTTTCCAGGCACCACTATCTTTCCGTTCTCCAAGGATGGAAATCCCAGGTTCATCCTGGATTCTTCACTCTCTCTTGCTCCGTTACTTGCCACATGTACTAGCAGTTGCTAGATCTTTATCATTCTAACTCCTGAAATATCCTGACCCTGCCCCACCTTCCCTCCTTTCGGGAAGCCACGTTGTATTTTCAAACCCATACCACTTTGGCCCAGGTCTGTTGCAGTGGCCTCTTAATTGGTCTCTCTGCTTTAAATTTCTCTCCACTCCAACCCATTCTCCACACTACTACAAAAGTGATTTTCCTACATTTCACCCAACAAATAGGAGGGAAAGGGAAGGAGGAAGAAGGAAAAAATTAGAGGGAGAGTAAATTAAGGCAAAGAAAGTAGATAGAGTACTGGATCTGGAGTCAGGTTACTTCCAAATTCAATTCCAGCCTTAGATTCTTTTTGGGTATGTAACTGTGAGTTAATCTCTGTATGCCTCAGTTTCTTCATCTATAAACTGGGAATGATAGCAACAAAGTTGTTGGGAAGATTAAATGAGGTATTTGTAAAAGTGCTTAGCCCAGAGCCTAGCATGTAGCAGGTACTATATATCTGTTAGCTATCATTATTATAATTTTACATTATTCATTCCCTGTACCCTTCAATCTGGCCATCCTGGCTTGTTTGCTGTTTCCTTAAATAGGACCATTAGTCTCCAGTGTGAGCATTAGCTGTCCTACTGCCTGGAATGCTTTTCCTTATCTCCTTTGACTCTAGAAATCTCTGACTGCTTCAAGACTCTGCTCAGGTGTTTCTTGCTGCATATAGTCTCTTTAAATTCTGTTCTTCATCTGCTAGTGTCCTCCCTTCCAAAATGACATTGCACTTTTTTAAAACCCTTACCTTCTGTTTTAGAATCAATACTGTGAATTGGTTCTAAGGCAGAAGAACAGTAAGGGCTGGGGGGTTAAGTAGCTTTCCTAGGGTCACATGGTGTCTGAGATCAGATCTGAACCCAGGACCTCCCATCTCTCAGCCTGACTCTTAAATCATTGTGCCACCTAGCTATCCCCTACATTGAATTTTTTTAACAATTTCCTTTTGTCATAGTTATCAGTTCTAAGACAGAAGATTGGCAAGGGGTTAAATTGACTTTCTTAGGGGCATAAAGCTAAGAAGTGTCTGAGGTCAGATTTAGACTCAAGTCTTCCAGATTCCAGGCCTGGTGCTCTATCCGTTGTGCTACCTAATGCCCCTACATTGCAATTTTTTGTTTTCTTTTTATCAAAGTGAGTATAGTGTAGGACTTGGAGTCAGGAAAACCTGAGGATGAATCTTGCCTTAGATACTTACTGGCTTTGCTACCTGGTATTACTTGAACTCTTTGTACCTCAGTTTTCTTATCTATAGAATGGGGATAATAATCATAACTTACCTCTGGGGCAGTGATGTGGCTCAGTAGATTCAGAGCTAGACCTAAAGACAGGAGGTCCTGGGTTCAAATCTGACATCAGACACTTCCTAGTTGTGTGAGGCTGGGTAACTCACAACCCCAACTGCATAGCCCTTACCATTCTTCTGCCTTGGCACCATACCTTGCAGGGATCAAACAAGATGGTATTTGTAAAGTCCTAAGCCTTGGCACATAGGAGGTGATTAAATAAATATTTTTTGATGGATTAATTGTTGACTGATAAGCTTCCTAATGGGTTTCCTCAAGCCTCTCCTACTTCAATATTTCACTCATTCTTCTGTTCTATTCCCCCTCAGGAATCTGTCCTTAAAGACAAAGCTAGCTTACAAGAGGCTGTCTCATTGGGAAGTTTTCGTTTGGGAAAGATGAAAAGAATTCAAGAGAATTTCAGTTATCTTAGGTTTTAGAGTTGTTGGATTGTTTTTGTTTGTTTGTTTTTTCAGTTTCTTTACTGAAACTTTTTGTACAATGCAACCTTCTTCCTCTTAACTCCTGGCTGTGTTATATTACCATTTTGTTATACTTGAAAGGGTCTGGGCTTCCAGGCTCGGGAAGGAGGAAGACCAGAGAAAGGGTCAAGTCCTGTTGATTCAACATTCTCTCATATACACTCCCTTCTCTCCTCTGATTCAGCCATCATCCTGGTACCTGTCTCATGCCCTCATTTTGGGGCTTCCCTATCCAGTTCATTCTCCACCCAGCCATGGAATTGATCTCCTCAAAGCACAGCTCTGACCATGTCACCCACATCCCCAATAGATGAGACAACATTATACAGAGCATATAGTAATGAATCCATGGTCCTTTGGGGAGGAGTGCGGCGGCTACCTGCTATGGTTCAAGAAAGGCTTCATAGAAAAGGTAGATTTTTGAGCTAAGTTCTGAATTCCAAGAGGCAGAGATAAGGAGAGAAGGCTTTCCATGTTTAGGACAGTCTGTTGCAAAGGCAAGGAGATGGGAGATGGAGCATGTGTGCCTCTAAAATCATAAAACACATGGAAGGGAATAATATGACTGGAAAGAAGGGAAAAAACCTGTTATGAAGATCTTTAAATACCAAACGGGCTTTTTTGTTTGTTCGTTGGTTAGTTAGTTTTGTTTTCAAATAGGCTTTTATATTTGATCCTAAAACTAAGGGGGAGCCACTGGAGTTTACTATTGGAGCATCTAGGTGGCTCAATGAATAGAGCCCAAAACCTAAAGTCAGGAAAATTTCATAATCTAGTCTCAGACACTTACTAACTGAGTAACCCTGGGCAGGTCACTTCGCCTCAGTTTCCCGATCTATAAAATGGAGATAATAATAGCACTCACTTCCCAGGGTTGTTGTGAGGACCAAATGAGAGAAAAAATGATAACGCCCTTAGCATAATGCCTGGCACTGTAAAAAGGAATTCTTTGTTCTCTTTGAGTTTGAGCTATTGTTGACTAAACCACTGCGGCAGGAGGCGGGGGCAGGGAGGGGGCTGTGTTTAATGACTTGGAACGAATGTCCTAAAATCTTGCTGACTAAGTGTTATGATTAATGTGCCCATCCCTCAACTGGCTATGATTAATGTAAAAGCCCCTCGGCCAATGGTAGAGTTTTCCCTGTTTTTAGTATTAGCCAATCATGAAATTGTACTGTTTCATTCCATTTTTTGTGTGGTCTCAAATCTACATAATTACTGGCAGTAGCAGTTATCCTGGATCAGGAGGAAGATTTGAGATCTTAATTATAGATTATTGCTCAGGTGACTCAGTTGCTCATTGTGGCTAATAGGAAATTTTGCAATAAGGAAGAGGACTTGCAAACAACTCTGTACAGATAAGTGACGGGAAGGATAAATAGAACAAAAGTCAGAAGGCACTAGAAATAAAGGGGATGGAGAAAGGCATCCGGAGGAAGGGGGAACTTTAGTCAAGACTCGAAGGAAACCAGGAGGTGGAGATGAGGAGGAAGAACATTTTAGGCTTGGGAGACAGCTGGTGAGAAAGTCAGGACCAGAAAGGACAGCCATGAAGCCAGTGGCCGTGGATGGAAAAAGACATGGAGGGTTTTTAAGTTTAAGAAGAATGGGGGAGCACTGAGAGCTGGGAGGTCCTGGGTTCGGATCTAGACTCAGATGCTTCTAAGCTCTGTGACTCTAAATAAGTCACTTAACCCCCATTGCCTAGCCCTTATCACTTTTCTGTCTTGGAACCAAGACTTAGTATTAACACTAGGACCAAAGATAAGGGTTTAAAAAGAAAAAGAATGAAAAGATTTGAGGTGGGGTAAGAGGAGGAGGTCTAGGGTATAAAGGGCTTTGAAGGAGGGTTTCATATTTAATCCTAGCTGTGCTAGGGAATCATGGAAGTTTATTGAGTAAAAGGGTGGCATGGTCAAGCTTATGCTGGAGGAAAATTGCTTTAATGGTTGAGACTGGAGTGAGAAGAGATCTAAGGCAGGGAGGAACACCCCTAAGCCCCTTAGCAATGTTGTTCAACAGTGGGGCCATGAGACGATGCTCCAAGCTGACAGCAGGGTCAGAGAGGAGGTAAATTTGAGAAATATTGCAAAGGGGTAATGGACAGATATCGGCAACTGTTTGGAGAAGGGGGCAAGAGAGAGTGAGGAACTGAGGAGGACATTTAGCCTCCATTGAGGGACCTAGAACAAGAATGAGGAAGTGTTGAAATTGGGTGGAAAGATGAGTTTAGTTTAGGACGTGATGATTTTAAGATGTATACAGGACATCCAGTTTGAGATATGGGAAAGGCAATTGGAGATACATCTGGAAAATAACATCATAACATAGTATAATAGGGGCAGCTGGGTAGCTCAGTGGATTGAGAGCCAGGCCTAGAGATGGGAGGTCCTAGGTTCAAATCCGGCCTCAGACACTTCCCAGCTGGGTGACCCTGGACAAGTCACTTGACCCCCATTACCTACCCTTACCACTCTTAAATCAATACACAGAAGTTAAGGGTTTAAAATAAAAAAAATTAAAATTTAAAAAAATAACATAGTATAACATAATATAGTATATGATATGATATGATATATGATATGATGTGATGTGACATGATGACATAATATTATATTGCATTATAGATTGTGTATAATGTATAGTATAGTATAATTAATATAATATTATTATGTTATATTATATTTTCTGTTATATAAGATATATCATGTAATAGTCTATTATGATATGATATAATATAATGTGATGTGATATCATATAATGTGATATACATCATGTGATATGATCTAAATATAATGTATGTGATGTGATATAATATAATGTGATTTGATAGATGATATAATCTATAATCTATAAATCTCATTATTGTATGTAACATAGTATAATAATTATACTATATAACACATAATAATAGTGAGGTGGAGACAGGATAGGTAGATTTGAGAATCATCTGCATATAAAGAAGGTAATTAAATTAATGGGAACTGATGTGATTACCAAGTGAAATAGTCTAGAGCAGTGATGGGAAAACTTTTTAAAGAGGGGACCAAAGGAAAGGAAATGCTCCTCTGTCAGTCTGTTTCTAAGGAGACTCTTTCGCAGTTTCACTGTATTGTATCCTACTCCTTGTATGTGTCAGATTAGGAATAATGTCCCCCAGCCAGATAGAACATTTCAGGGGGCTGCATCTGGCCCGCAGGCAGTGGTTTGCCCATCACTGCTCTAGAGGGAGAAGAGAAGGGGAGACGCCCAGGGTTAGAGGACATGGACCTAGATTGAGGTTCCAGCAAAGGAGACTGGTAGTGCCGAGACCCCCTGAGTGAGGGATCCAAAGACCCTCAGCTAGAAAGTCCCCAGCCGCATTCCCCTTCCTTCTCTCCTTCTCTGCCTGGGGCATTTGTATCGCTAGACACCCCTGAAGACGTCATGGTTGCGTGTAACGTAGGGATACCCCCCATCCTCGATGTATCTGATAGGTCACTAGATGACGGGTTCTTCTGGGATCCTCGAGGCTCTGTGGATCATTACTGGTGCTTGTTACCACGTGCATGGAAAGTCTGGAGAGAAACTCCGGCTTGGTGTAAAAGTCTCACCCCTCCCAATAAAGTTGTCATGGGTCACCATCAGCCCTCCTGAGTCCATTTACATTCTTAGCCCTCCGGACCCCGGCCAGGCGGGCCTGGCATGGAAGGAGGAGAACCAGGAGAGAGCAGCGTCCTGGAGACCCAAGAAGATGGTGATCCGATGCCAAAGACTACAAAGACGTCAAGAAAGGGAGGAAGAAGAAGATTAAACTTGGCTGCAAAGTCAGCTATTGTTTCCTAGGGCTGGCTGTACTCATTGGCAGTATATTAAGTTCAAAACCTTTGCTCAGATTTCATTACAATCTTTTCCTTAAAAATCATTATGGTTGAGGGGGCAGCTGGGTAGCTCAGTGGATGGAGAGTCAGGCCTAGAGACGGGAAGTCCTAGGTTCAAATCTGGCCTCAGACACTTCCCAGCTGTGTGACCCTGGGCAAGTCACTTGACCCCCATTGCCCACCCTTACCATTCTTCCACCTAGGAGACAATACACAGAAGTTAAGGGTTTAAAATTAAAAAAAAAAATCATTATGGTTGAGGGGGCAGCTGGGTAGCTCAGTGGATTGAGAGTCAGGCCTAGAGATGGGAGGTCCTAGGTTCAAATCTGACCTCAGACACTTCTCAGCTGTGTGACCCTGGACAAATCACTTAACCCCCATTGCCTAGCCCTATTAACTGCAAGACAGAAAGTAAGAGTTTATTTTAAAAAACTAAAAAATAATAATAAAAATGATTATGGTTGGAAACAGCTATGGGGCTCAGGGGATTGAGAGCCAGACCTAGAGATGGGAGGTTATATAGCATAGCATAATATATAATATAATGTAATATAGTATAGTGTATTATGATATGCAATATGTTAGAATATAATGTGATATGATATCTTATACTGTGATATATGATACTATGTTCGAATGTGACCTCAGACATTTCCTAGCTGTGTGACCCCCCCCTAGCTCTTACTGCCCTTCTGCCTGGAACCAATACATAGTATTGATTCTAATATGGAAGATAAGGGTTTATTTTAAAAATAAAATAAAATGAGTTCTTTAAAACAACATTACAGCTTTAAGATTTCTTCTGCTCTCTGATCCAGTGAACAAAATGTGAGTCAGAGTTGCCCACTTGCTTCAAAGAATCATCCACACCCATGTGCATGTACTAGTCAATAAACAAATATTTATTGTTTGTCATGCCAAACATTAGCCTAGATACTAGAGATAAAAATACAAAAGCGCCAAAGTGGCTAACTTACTCATCAGTGTTTGTGGAATAAATGAATGGACTTCTGGGTATTTACAGATAAGAAAGTAACAGATGAAAAAAGCAGTTATTTGGGGGACACTAATTAAAAGATGGGGTGAATCAAGAAAGTCCTTTTAAATTCTAAATCTTTTTAAAATACTTGACATTATCTCAAGGTCTGGTTTCCAATCCCACCTCTGACATTTAACACAAATAAACTGCCTATAAACGATGTAACTTAAAACTCTGTCAGGGGGCAGCTGGGTAGCTCAGTGGATTGAGAGTCAGGCCTAGAGATGGGAGGTCCTGGGTTCAAATCCGACCTCAGACACTTCACAGCTGTGTGACCCTGGGCAAGTCACTTGACCCCCATTGCCTACCCTTACCACTCTTCCACCTATAAGTATACACAGAAGTTAAGGGTTTAAAATTAAAAAAAAAACAAAACAAAACAAAACAAAAACTCTGTGAGCCCCAGTATCCTTCTATACAAAATTCAAATAATACCCTGGTTCCTACCTCATTAGCCTGTTGTGAGACTCAAATGAGATCATATCTGTGAAGTGATTTGCACAGCTTACAGTATTCTGTGAATATAAGCTATTTTTATAGTCTCCCATAAATAAGGAAACTGAGGCACCCTAGCTTCAGGGAAGTTAGGGAACTTGCTCAAGGCAAATTAGGTAGGCAATTTAGAAATTAGTTAGCAAGTAGGTAGGATCCAATTGCAGAACTTTGGGTTTCCTAATCCACAGATCTAACCACTAGCTGTAGAAGTCAGATGGCTCAGTTAGATAGAGAGCTGAGCATGAAGTCAAGGAGACTCATCTTCATGAGAATGAATCCAGTCTGAGACACTTACTAGCTGTGTGACCCTGGCTAAGTCACTTAACCCTGTTTACCTCAGTTTCCTCATCTGTCAAATGAGCCAGAGAAGGAAATGGCAAACCACTCCAAGATCTCTGCCAAGAAAACCTCAAATGGGGTCATGAAGAGTCAGACAACACCAATAAAAAGCAATTAAAAGAACAATTAAAGTAAAATGTACTATTAAAAATGTTTTAATATCATTTTATTTTCTGTAAAATATTTTATTTTCCCCCAATTACACAAGAAAGCAATTTTTAACATTTTTCCACATTCTCTCCTTCCATGCCACCCTTCCTCCCCTCTCCCTGAGATAGTAAGCAGTCTGATATAGATTTTTTTTAACCATTATTTTCTGTCCTAGAATCAATACTGTTCCAAGGCAGAAGAGCAGGAAGGGCTAGGCAATGGAGGTTAAGTGACTTGCCCAAACTCATACAGCTAAGAAGTATCTGAGACTAGATTTGAATCCATGACTTCCCAACTCTAAACTTGACTCTCTCTCCACTGAACCACCTAGCTACTCTGAAGTAAGTAATTATTATTATCCCATTCTATAAAGGAGAAAACTGAAACGCACAGAGGTTAAGTAACCCAAGATAGCAAAGCTAGTAAATGTCTGAGGTAATACATTCACCTAACCGCCCCCATGACAGAGATTTTACATGTGCAATCATGTAAAACACAAAACATGCTATTTTAATAGCATATGACAAGATGAAGATGGCAACAAGTATCCGAGTATCAAATGCATTCAAGTTTAGCTTTCCTCAAGGCTTCTCAAATGTGAGTGCTGGAGACATTTTGGGGTTGAATGAATACAGGAAAGGAAAAGTATTTGAGGGCTGGATGAGATTTTAATACAGGGCAGCTAGGTGGCACAGTGGATAGTGTCCAGCCTGGAATAAGGAAGAGATGGGGTTCATCACCACTGAAAGGACTTTACAACAAGAGGTCTTAATTGATCAGAATTCATCTTCTCTTACTATTTATTATTCATTGAGCACTTTCTAAAGCTCTGCCCCTCTGGATTTATCACAAAGAGAAAGAGACACAGACACAGACACAGACACAGAGAGACAGAGGGAGACAGAGGAAGATAGATAGATAGATAGATAGATAGATAGATAGATAGATAGATAGATAGATAGATAGATAGATGTGTACTATACCCTTTCGGTAAAAGTTAAACGAGTTCAGGAATCGTCTCGGGGGTTTTATAGTCCCAAATATTAATAGCTAATAACTAACATTTATATGGGCAGTGAACAAAGTGTGGGACCTGGAATCAGGAGGACATCTTCCTGAGTTCAAATCAAGCTTCAGACATTTACTAGCTGTGTTACCCTGGGCAAGTCACTTAATCCTGTTTGCTGCAGTTTCCCCATCTGTCACATGAGTTGGAAAAGGAAATGGCAGCCCAGAGCACCAGAAAACCCAAACGGGGTCACAAAGAGCCAGCCAGGACTGAAAATGGCAGAAAACTGGAAACATTTCCATAGCACTTGCTAGAAGCCACAGGGCTAAGCACTTAACCAGGATTAGCTCTTCGGACCCTCAGCCCAGCCCCAGGAGGTGGGCGCTATTGTCCTCCCGATGAAGGAGTGCGGCACAGAGAAAGCCCTTCCTCAGTGCTGAATTGAATGGAATTCCGTAGAACGCCTACTTTGTCTCTGCCATCCCGGGTGTCCTCTTTTCCCAGCTGCTACCTCTCGGGGCGGGGCGGGGCGGGGGTGAGAATGGAAAGGAAGGAAGGGAGAGGAGACGCAGAAAGGAGTCGAGGGAACGCTATGGAGTCCCGAGTTTCTAAGCCTGGTCTGACCGGGAAATGGCGGCGATACTGGCAGAAGGAGCTGGCGCTTGAGCTAACCATGAGCCCCCGCTTTAAATGGCTTGGTATTCAATTTACCAAACCCTCCGGCTCCCGCTAGACCCTCCAAAGTTAAGAGAGTTTCGCTGTACGCCTCAGGGGAATCCATTTCTTTCCTTCAGTAACTTGGTTAGAAGCTCCCCTCCACCCCCACCACCCAGTCGCGTTCCTTTTCTCCAGCTTCCTCCAGCTATGCTGCACGTTCAACCTTGACACAGTACCTGACAGAAGATGCTTAATAAAGGCTTGCTGAGGCATAGCGAGGTGGTTCTGTGGATAGAGCACTAAGCTTAGAGACGGGAGGTTTAAAAATCTGGCCTCAGCTGCGTGACCCTGGGCAAGTCACTTAACTCGCCTTGCTTAGCCTTTACCACTCTTCTGCCTTGGGACCGATACTTAGTATCCGTTCCAAATCAGAAGGTGAGAGTTTGTTTTTTTAAAAAAAAAAACCAAACAAACAAATATTTATTTTTTAAGTTGAATTGAACCTTTGCTTCTAGTTCGAAAAGATGGGGAAAGGGATGGCGGGACGTTGTCTCTATCGATTAACAAAACGCAGCCCTTATTTTCGATTATCCGCCTCCAGTTCCGAGATCTCTATGCTCCCCGTACCTTTAAGATTGCCGCCACTCATTTAAGAAAGGCCAAAAGACTTTGCGCAAGGATGGAGGAACTTTGTTCCTGCTGGAGGGACGCTGAATTTGGAGTCTGAGGGACCTGGTTCACATTCTGAAATATATGCACTTCATTCTGGCATTTTGTTAAAATTTGTCTTATCTGGAATTGCCGCTGCTCTCCTCTCCTCCTTTTTTAACGGTCCTAATCCCGCCTTTGGGGCTTATTGTAACACCTGGGCTTGTGCCAATTACTTAACCAGTTTCCCCTTAATTACTTAAATTTAACCCGTTTTCCGTCCATAAAATAGGGATGATTTGCACTATCTGCTTTTTTATGGGGAATTATGACTTTTTGCAAATCTTAAAATTGTTGTTGTTTTTTTTGGGGGGGGGCGGGTTGTTTTTTTTCCCCCCGAGGCGAAATTGCATGTTTTAAACTTTTGGTGTAGGTCAAACGAGGTAAGAACCAAAAGCGGGAGAAAAAGTCAAAGTCGCGGCAACTGTAACCCCCCCTTTTTGCAAAACATTTCCACCGCAATGCGACCATACCAGTTTACCCAAATTGGAGGGCAATGTTTTAACAGGAGAAATGGCCAATTTGAGTTTGAGTCAAACGCAGCCAAAATTGTCTTCTGCAATTAGCCGCCTTGTTTAAACCACCAAATCAGTGCTATACTCTGGGGTTGCAATAAAATTCGCGCCACTCCCCAGAAAACCCAGGTACTGCGAAACGACTCTTGGAGCACGTGCGCGCAGACTTCAGCTCGGGCCACAGCCCTCGGTGAGCCACGCCCTCTCGTGAGACACGTGATCCAGACAGACCAATGAACGGAGGGGAGCTGCGAGGTCGCCTATAAAAGCTCCTGCCGGAGCCCACTTACCGCCGCCATTTCGGGTGAGCGGTAACGGCGACGGGTGAGCGGCGTAAGTATCTTACCTTAGTTGGTGCCCCTCCTTCTCCCCTCCCCCACCTTCTTTATTCCCCCTCCCCCACCTCGACCTCCCGCAGTCCTTGGGGGCCCTCACAGCCGGGAGGACGCAGCCGTCGGACCCGCTCTTGGAGGGGGTAGTTGGACAGCCGCGGGAATCAGAGGGCCAGGCTGTGGCAGCGGCCGCGGCGGTTAACTGGAGCCGTTAGAGCGGGTGGCGCCGGCCGCGTGGGCCTGGACTGCTTGAGGCAGGGGGCGACCTACGCCTGCCGTCCCCGGCAAGTGCTTGTCCTCGAAGGTCGTGCTTGGGCCCGGGGTTCTGTTTGGCAGCTGCAGGCAATGGACCTCTGCCCAGGCGTCCGCGCTGGGCCTGCCCTCAGGGAGCTCCCGGTCTCTGTGTTAATTGTATACGGAACCTGACGCATTTTTTGCAATTTTTTGCCAAATGCAAAAAAAAAAAAAGAAAAAATATTGGGAAGGAGGGATGATTTTTAGCAGGTGTGGCACCCAAGCCGATTTCTGCAGAAATGTGTTTACCTCCAGGATAGACCGTTCGGGGTGTAAGGTAAAACCTCTCACTTGTTATATGTGAATTAATTGATTTGGAGCATTTTTTAATACAATTGTTTACATTATCACATACACCAAACTCTTATCAGAGTAATGTGATAGAATCCTTCCCCTCCTCCCTATTCCACTGCTTCCCTTCTAGATGCATTAATTTCATTTGTGCAGAAGCTTTCTATGTTTCATGTAATCAATTGTTTTTAAAAATTGAATTTTTTTTGTGACTTACTTTACTTTTATTTTGTTATACATTTTCATTTTATTATATTTCCTAATGTTACTAATATTTCCCAATATTAATATTATTTAAAGTGTTTAAATTTATTTTAGACTTTAAATGGTTTTGTTTACTTCATTATTTAAATATTTTAAGAATAACTTATTTGCCTTTATTTTTTGTTAAGGCTATATCCTTTCCAGAGCTTTTAAAGATAAATGATTTCTTCAATTTTTTTATGGTATCTTGAATATTAAGGCCATCTATTTTGAATTGATTGTAGAATGTGTCCCAAGATACTGGTCAAAGCCAAATTTCTGACAGTCTGCTTTTGATACAAGTAATAATTGATAAATGATTTAAGTTTTGCTTGTTTCGAATGATCTTATTTGGAATTGGCATTAACTTGGTCTATCTATTCACAAGTGAGGAGACCCAAGGTCCAGAAGGAGGCAAGAGATGGGCAAAAGAAGTAGTGGGTTTGGAGTCAAGAAATTGGGGGGGAGGGGTCAATTTAAGCTGTGTTCCTTACCTGCCCACTTGACTTTCAAACAGGCACCGACTCTAGAACTTGGTTTTCCTTTATGAAAGAAGTCAACTAGAAGATCTTTTTTCCCCACTTTTTAAGCTCTGATCCTATTATTCTTTGGTCACACACCTGGTAAGCATGGAAAGGCAAGGTTTAAACTCTGGGTTTCTCCTAATTCCAAGTCAGATATAAAAAGGACCCTCACAGGTAGGGTTTTAAATAAAATTTGGAGGCAAATTATTTCTTACCTTTGTGGTGCTACTCCACAGAATGTCTTTTGAGATGAAATAAAATTTTAATCTTTTAAACATTCATATCTTGTTGGGCTTTGGAATGTATTCACAGGAGTGACTCTTCTAATGTCTGTGATGATACAGTGCTGTTCATTAAACACTTTTAGATGATAAAAATCCACACAATACAGATAGTTTCGTAATCCATTAATGCAGGCATATTGACAACGTTAGGGAAATTGCCATCTAACTTCCGTGGCCCCAAGGTGGCAAATCAGTCAGTTCTTTATTATAAGCCAGGACCTATTAGGACTGCTAAGCTCTATGTGTCCTGTCTTCCAGGAATTTAAGTAGGTATAATATGTTTCTACAGCTACAGAAGCCCATTGATTTGGGGAGGGGCATAAACTCTTAGGGGATCAAGAAAAGCCAATGGAAGGGACACTTGAAGATGAAGAAGAAATTGAGCCCTGTAGAGACAGTTCCATGAGATGGAGAGGAGAGAAGGGAGAGCCTCTCCATGAAGATGCTACCAGTCACCCCGAAGAGTGTTAAGAAGGGCAAATACATGAAGTATGTCTGGAAAGGAGCCAGCTCCTAAAGGGCCATAACTGACATTGCCCCACCAGTAACAGTTAATGAAGAAGCACCCATTGAGTGCTGGACACTACTAGGGTGAGGTGTTGGAAAGACACAAAATTGCTGCCTACCCTTCTCCCTCCGCCCCCAAGTTGATATTCTATGGCAGGAAATGTGTAATTAAGGAAACAATTTTTATGAGCTGAATAATTGGCTAATTATTATTAGGGAACTAATAGCTTGAGGGTTGGAAAAGGCCTTGTAGTAAGCCAGCAAGTCTAGAGAATGACATTGCTGTGATTTAGGAATATCAGTTTGACTGGTCTGGTGGAGGAATTGGAGAGGATGAACCACAGAAGCAGGCACTGTGATGGTACACTCCTGCCCTCAAGCAGATGACAGTGATAGGGGAGACAAATGCACACATGTACAGATGAGTAATTTAGAGGAAGAAGGGCTGAGAAAGGCTCCCTGTAAAAGGTAGTTTTAATTGGGACTTGAAGGAATCCAGGAAAGCCTGAAGGGAACATCTGCCAGGCTTGGGGTTAGGGAACAGCTGGTGAAAATAACTACAACTGAGAGAACAACCAGGAGGCCAGTGTCGCGGGAGAGGGGGGAGGTGTATATAATGGGTTGTAAAGTTTAAGAATGAGTGGAGTGGGGTTAGGCTATAAAGGGCTTTGAGAGAAGTTTTTATAATTCATCCTAGATGTCCTAGGGAACCACTGAAATTTATTGAGAAAGGGGATAACATGGTCAGGCCTGTGCTTGAGAAAAATCACTTTAGTAGCCTCTTAGAGACTGGACTGGATTGGAGAGAGACTTGAAGGGTCAGACCTGCAATTGAAAGGAATGGAGGATGGACTAGAAGAGGGAGAACCTTGTGGCAAGTAGACAACCAGTAGGCTCTTTCACATTTAGGTGTGAAGTGATAAGAACCTGTACCAAAATCAGCGGAGAGAAGGGGAGATATCTGAGATGCAAAGGGGCAAAAGATAGATCTTGACAACAAGTTAGATTTGGGGGGGATGGGAGGAGGCATAGGGAGAAGTTGAGGGTGACTCCTAGGGTGTAAGCCTAGGGGACTGGAAGATTGGTCTTACACTCTATGAAATAAGAAAGTTAAGAAGTGGGGAGGAGTTAGAGAGAATGATAATGAGTTCAGTTTGAGACCTGTTAAGTCTACTGGATGTCTAGTTTAATAAGATAAAAAGCAGTTGAGTTTGTAAGATCGGAGGTCCACAGAGGCTTTGGAGTAGGATAGATTTGAGAATCATCTGCATAGAGATAATTAAATACAAGGGAGGTGATGGATCCCTAATGAATTGGCATAAAAGAAGAAGAGAAGAGGGTCCAGGACTAGAGCCCTGGGAGACACTCAATGTTATTGGGAATGTCCTACAGAAGGGTCCAACAGGGGAGACGAAAAGTATCAAGAAGAGTTATGCAGTTTCAAAGGCTGCGAGAGAGTAAGAAAGGTGAGGACTGAGAAAAAGCCTTTGTATCTGGCAATTAGAAGATCAGTTGTAACTTTGGAAAGTACAGCTTGGGTTGATGAGACTACAAGCATGATTATAAAGGATTGAAAAGAGTGAGAGGACAAAAGTGAGGGCACCTATTATAGGTGGCTTTTTTCAGTTTAGCGTCATAGAGCAAAAGAGAGGATGATTACGGGGGTCATTTATTAGCCAGTAGAGAAGGAGCTAGTAGAAAGGGAGAGAGTAAAGATAAAAGTGAGATCAGGGATGATGGGAATCTGTTGGAGGAGATGAGATGGAATCAGATTGCTTGTGCAAGGTAGAAAGGTTGGCGTTGGCAGTGAATAGAGCTGTTTGAGATGGGTAATGTAGGAGATAGTGGCAGATGAGGAGGGGGAAAGAAATCTAGGCAAATAGCCTCAAATTCTAGTTAAAGGTGAGGCACAAAGATCTCAACTGAGAGGATTGGGAGCCGTGTTAAGAATGGAAGAGAACTGGTAGAGAGTGGTTTATCCACTTTGTTGTTTTTATTCTTCCTTTCTTACCCCATGAAAAACTTGATTTTATTTAATTTTTACTTTCAATGAATTTCATTGTACCCATAATATATATTAGCATATTGGTGCCATTCTCAGCTCAGAGATAAAAATGTACAACCCCTTTATATTTCTATTTCATATTCTTCAGAACTTCATTTACATTTACCGTATTGTGAAGTTCTCAGAGGGAAGTAAGGAGTTGAGAATAACTTCTAGATTGTGAACCTGGGGGACTAGAAGGATGGTGACACCCTCTACGAAATAAGAAAGTTAAGAAGTGGGGAGAAGTTAGATAAGGGACCTGTTGAATCTACTGGACATCTAGTTTAAGATAAAAGGAAGTTGTCTTTGCAAGATCAGAAGTTTTGGGGAAGGATAGGTAGATTTGAGAATCATCTGCAGAGATAATTAAATCCTAGAGAGCTGATGAGATCCCTAACAGAGGGAAGGCATTGTTAGCATTGGGAGGGGGGGTTGAAGGAAGATGAAGAATGGTGACTTACAAAAGGGGAGAGTTCCACTGAATCTTGAAAAGGAAGGCAGGGATAGTTTAATTATTAGGTACTTTTTGTTTTGGTTTTTGTATCCCCAGAGCTTAGCGACATAATATGTGCTTGTTGAATGATTGCAATTTGAGGTTCATTTTCTCTTCCTGTTCAGGCCCAGCCTGGACTTTATAATTATAAAGCATTCCATTTTGAATTTGTATTTTGCCTTTACATTGCTATAGTCTTAGTATCAAAGATTTAAGAGTTGGAATGGCCCCCAGAGGGATCTAGTCCAATCCTCTAATTTTTCCAGATGAATAAACTAGCAGGTTTCAGTGTCAGATTAGCATATTGTCTTTACTGGTTCTTTGAACTTCATGTTCCATCAGTTCATATCAATTTTTCTATGTTCCTTATATTCTTCATTTCTTTGGCACAGTCTTAGTACTCCATTACAACAATGTACTCTAATTGGCCATTCCCCAAATGGAATCTACTTTGATTACATTTCTTAAACATGTTGCTATCAATATATTAAGTATATATGGGAATTTCACTGACCCTGGATATATGTCTTGTGAAAGGAAAGTCTTGGTTCTCTTTCTCTATTCTGAGTTTACACTTGTGAAAAGGGAATTCTTTATTCTCTGCCTAGTTGGAGTTAAAACTTTGGTTAACAATAACTTAAGCAAGGGGTAGCTGGGTAGCTCAGTGGATTGAGAATCAGTCCTAGAGATGGGAGGTCCTAGGTTCTAATCTGGCCTCAGACACTTCCCAGCTGTGTGACCCTGGGCAAGTCACTTGACCCCTATTGCCCACCCTTACCACTCTTCCACCAAGGAGCCAATACACAGAAGTTAAGGGTTTAAAAATAACCAATAACTTAAGCACCTCACTAGTACACCACACTTTAGTACCTCTCTAGATTGTGAAGACAGGATTAATTCGCCTTTGTCTGCCTTTTGATTGAATCAACACAAGCTTGAGCTAGGTGAGAAGGCAGTAAGATACTTGGAAAGCTACACTCTTTTTTCCAACCCAAACAACCAGAAACTTTTGAATTCTTTTAAGAGTTCACACACAGAAATGAGTGAATCCTAGGAGAGTTAACACCTTTAGAGGTGAGAAGTCAGTCCCACAGACACTGCCTCTGGGCAGTGCTGGACCATTTGGAAACTGGCCCCTGTGAAAAAGGGGCAAGGACTGGAAACCACCATAAAAGCCACAAAATCCTTGGGCTGAGGACAGTCTTGTGAAGTTGAGCCTAGTGGAGAGTGTCTCCTAGAGATAGTCTTCAAGGGAACTTCACTGGAGACTGCAGCTTGGATCATGGCTTCAACTTAAGATTCTGACTCCTGGACTACTTCTTTGTACCTATTTGTGTTTCCCCTATTAGATTGTGAGCTTCTTGAGATATAGGGACTGTCTTCTGCCTCATTTTCTATCCCCAGCACTTCTGGCCCAGAGTAGTAGATGTTTGATCAATGTTTATGGACTATACAGGCCTATGTATTCTCCCTAATTAGGTGAGATAATTTTTCCTAACCTTTCTTCCCTCAATCCCAAACTTTTATATTCTCTTTCCATGAAGTCTTTCAAAATGTAACTGCCATCAGGCCTTTCTGATTAAATGCCTTTTGTGATCCCTGATACTAGGGTTCTGAGAGTTCATGTGTATTGTTTCCCTATTTAGAATATAGAAATGCTAAACCAGGGCAATTTTATTTCAGTGCTTTTTTTATTGTTTCTTCATATTTACTTTCTTTTGTTTCCCTTAACTGCTCTTTTTGAATGTAATGATTTCTAAGGAAAATCTGATCTTTCCATCAATAATGCTTAAAAGTCCTTTTATTTCCCATGTAAGATTATCTTCAGTTTTAGTGGACAAATTATTTTTATTTATAAGCCTATCTATCCTTTGTCTTTTGGAATGTTATATTCCAAGTTCTCCACTTCTTCATAGTGGTGGCAGTTAAATTATGTGTGATCCTGACTGTGGCTCTTCAATATTTGAATTCTTTCTTTCTGGCTTCACAATTTTGTATTTGACTCAAAAGTTTCTGGATTTTCCTGCAAGTTTTCATTTTAGAGTTTCTTTCAGGAGGTAACTGGTGGATTCTATTTCCATTTTGCTCTTTGGTTCTAAGAGATCATCTAGGCAGTGTTCTTTTAAGATTTCTTGAATTATGAAATCTAGCTTCATTTTTTTTTCAGTCATGGCTTTCAGGTAGTTTAATGGTTCTTAATTTTTTTCTCTTCAGTTTCTTTTCCAGATGAGTTATTTTTGCTATGAGATACCTTGCATTGTCTTTTTAAGTGTCTTCTTGTCTTATGGAGTTATTAGCTTTTATTTGGACTATTCTGATTTTTAGAAAGTACCTTTCATGCCAAGCTATTAATCATTCCCTTTCCACTTTTTTTTTTCCAGATCTCTCATTTCTTCTCCATTTTTTTTCTTTAGTTCTTTCATCACATTTGCAAACTTTTTTAAAACTCTTTGCTTTATCTCTTCCAGGGATCCTATTTGAATTTGTGCCCAAATTTTTTCTTTGAGGACCTGTTGTAGATGTTTTAGAGTCATTTTTTTCTGGGTTCGTGGCTTGAGCATTCTTGACACCATTATAACTTTCTATGGTGGGATTCTTTTTCTGTTTGCTTATTCTTCCACAACTTACTTCCTGACTTTAGACAGTATTAAGGCTGGGCTCTGCACACATCTGGAGGGAATATTTGGGCTATTCTTGTTGCTGACATCTTGTAATATTGAGTGCTATGTTATTCCAATAGCAGGAACAGTTTAGCAGACATTCGGTGCTTCCCCTCCTTGGTGGGCTCATTGAGTGAAAAAGTATTGAAGGAGAAGAGGAGAGGCTTCAGGACAGCACTTCAGGGGATTTCTAAGCTTAGCAATATGATTGAAGCCCCATCAAAGAAGACAGAAAGGGAGAATGGTCAGACAAATAAAAGAGGAAGAGGACCAGGAGAAAGGTGTCACAAACCAAGAGAGTGAGAGCTGTGGGAATGGGAAAGGAAAAGGAAAGGAAGAAATAGGGAAGTGTGGAGGAGGGTCTAATATGTCTGTTTAGACCAGTGATTCCCAAAGTGGGAGCTACTGCCCCCTGGTGGGTTCTGCAGCAATGGGGGGGAGGGTGATGGCCACAGGTGCATTTATCTTTCCTATTAATTGCTATTAAAATTTAAAAAAAAATTAATTTCCAGGGGACTAAGTAATATTTTTTTCTGGAAAGGGGGCGATAGGCCAAAAAAGTTTGGAAACCACTGGTTTAGACATTACATTATGAGTTCCTTGATGACAGAGACTGTTTTGGGCCTCCTTTTTCATATTCCCAGCACTTATCATTGTACCTGGAACATCAGAGATGCTTAATAAATAAATGTTTATCAACTCTGACTGTTTTGTACAAGTTGAATTTCAAATGCCCATGGCCAGTTGGCAATGGAAACATGAACTTTGGAAGACAGGATAAGGTTGTAAATAAAGGGTTTGAGGGAATCTGCTGTATAGAAAAGATAATTGAACCCCTGAAAGCTAATCTTATGGTTAGCAAGAAAATGTAGAAAGGGAAAGAAGTCCAGGATACAGTTGTAGAGGACATCCAACACTGGGAAGAGAAGAGACCGGGGGGAAGGGAAGAGTTGGTAGTGTTGAGTTGCAGAAGTCAATAAGGACATGAAAACTCAGAAAAGGAGGATTTCTAATTTACCCTAGAAGTAATTTTCTAATGTTCCTGTAACTTTTTATTTCATTAAATAAACTGAAAAACTCAAGCACTGAATTTTAGGCACTTGACTGACTGAATAAAAACACTGGAGTGTTTTATGTGCAAAGCACTGGGAATACAAATAGAAGAGTAAGGAACATGCAGAACTCTTTATTACGTGTCTAGAATGTGCCAGGCACTGTGTTTGGCTCTAGGGAATAATTACCACCCTTGTGGAAGCTTACATACTGTTGGAAGAGATCATATATAATAGTAATACAAAATAAATTCAAGACTATTAAAAAAGTTTAGAGTTGAAGGAATCTGGGGACAAGCTTGTTGGGGAAATGAGACTTTTTTTTTAATGTGACCAATTGTAGGAGTTTACTTGATCATCCATATTTGTCACAATATTTTTTTGTGTGTTTTTCAAAGGAGGTTGGGGAAGGGATAGTTTTTTGTTCATTGAAGAATATTTTTTATTTTTTAAAAAGGCAGCAGTATGTCTGGGTGGCATATTTATATGAGAAATAGGAAGAAAGTTAAATTGGCTGGGCTTTAGAATAGCACATGAAGGATATAAATCTGGCATGGAATGTTAAAGCATTAAAATCTTTTTTTCTAATTCTTAATTTTTACCTGATTTGATATTGTTCAAAAGATAACCTTTTGATTACACTCACATCCATCTGGAATACATTTAAAAACTAGCACTTGTCTGAGTCTGTCTTTCTTTTTCTAGTAGGGATTCTTCCAAACACATGAACTCTGCAAATGTTTTTAGGAAAGCAGATGGAAATATTGTGAAAACTTACAATACTGAAACTCTGAAACCAAGGACTACACAATGAACAAACTTTCAGTGGCTTTATAGGAAAAAAGGTATCTATATAAAGGTGATGTGGTCTTTGAATGAATGGAACATTATTAAGTGGCTTCCTATGTGCCAAAAGCCCTGGAGATGCAAGTAGAGGAAGGTAGAAAGTCTTTGCCTTGCAAGAGCTTCCTTTCTAGTACAGAAGACCCATTTGTTGAGGGTGGGGTGCAAGTTTCTAAAGAGCAGTAGAGTCCCTGGACTGTTGATGGACTTCTGTATTCCAAAAATGGGAATTCATCAGAATCCCAGAGTTGGAGGGAGTGAGGAGGGTGACCAGTATGGTGTCCTGAGTCTGGGGTCTCAGCTCGATGTGGTCATCTCTTGCCCACTTTTTAATCTGAGGAATCTCAATTTAGTCTCAACCCATCTTATGTTTTCCCTTCCCAGGATATATGTGTAGGGAAGACAACACCTCATCAGGAAAGAGCTGATCAAAATGTCTCTGTCAAGTCGACAAATGGCTATTGTCAATCCCCCTCCACCAGAGTACATAAATGCCAAAAAGAATGGCCGTCTCACGAATCAGCTGCAGTACCTGCAGAAGGTGGTCCTGAAGGCGCTGTGGAGGCACAGCTTCTCCTGGCCCTTCCAGCAGCCTGTGGATGCTGCCAAGCTCAAGCTCCCGGTGAGTGAGGAGTGCGGGGGCCCTGCCTGTGGTGCTGCCAGGATCAGTGCAGGGAAAGGAGGTGGATGACATCTGCATTTCCAGGGCATCAGAGCTAGACTCTTACTAGTCCATAGGCTGGCGATGTTACTCAGGGATGTTCATGAGTTAATAATGTTAACTGTAAACTTGGTGCGAGCAACACACATTGCAGGCTCTCCCTAACCTGAGATTGTGTTTTTAAGCCATCATTTTGGTTTTGCCTGCTACATTCTAACTATACAGCTTTGAATTTCTAGAATTCAGGTCATAAACACTTTTCCCTAAGAGAAGTGATTAAAGTAATACTATATTAGAGGAGATAATCTAGTATAGTGCATAGAGGGCCACTGTCTGTTAGGGAGACCTGGATTCAAATTCTGATTCTGTTTATTGCCAGAGGTAACTTGCTGAACCTCTCCTCTGATCAGCTTTGACTTAGAGGCCAGTTTGCCATCAGCTTGGCTTCATGAAGCAACTTTCACACTAGAGAGTTCCCTATTATAATAACTAAATTAAATTCTGGTCCTTAATTTATATAGAATTTATTAATATTTACTTAAACAGGAGAAGGCAGACAGAAAAGAAACCTATTCTAACTAGCTAGGTAGGTGCTCACCATATGGCTCCCTCGGCCACCTTCCTTTTGCCATGTTCCTGAGAGAATAGAGATAGCCTACTTCCTGGAACCTCCCCTTTTATTCCTTCCCTTTTATTCCCAGATCAATTTCCCAATCATTTCCTGTTCAGGTGCCTACGTCACTGCCCCGTGACCTCACTGGGACACTCACAGAGTATGTGGCTCTCAGAGCACAGAGACACAGATCAGACCCAAATGCATGATCCTGGGAGGGGGTCCCCTTCACACACTATGTTGATGAAATCTGAGGTCGAGCCCACAGATGTAATAAGAATATGGTGCCTTAGGAAACTTGTCAAAGATTACTATCCCTCTCCCCCCAAAAACCCCTCTTTTCTTTTTTGAAGCCTGTAGCTCCTTTTTTTCCCCCCAGCCTTTAGATTGTAGTTATCACCAAAGTGCTGTTATAGTCATTTTATTCCTAAGAAACCTCTTTAATCAGTCCTGAAATCAGAGGTCTGAGAAGTCTTGGGTCAGTTCTCACCTCTCAGATTTCCAGGGACCTTTTTTGAATTGGCTTTGGTGTCTGGACCCTTCAGCCTTGCTTTTCTGCATGGTCAGTCAATAAATTTCTCTGATTTTAACGTCTATGATATTCCATAACTATGCTGTTTAATTATTTTCACACTCCTTTAACCTGGCCAGTTTGAACACTACTAGGAGGAAAAAGCAGAGGTTCTCTTGCCCAATTAGTAATTATGGTATTTAGGTAAGTTAGACATGAAAGATTTATGACATAGTGTGTTGAAGTTTTGCGCCCCCCCCATTCTTGCATCTAACTTCTTTCTACCTGAATGAAATCGGTTCTTTTAGAAATTTTGGTGCATATTGTTGTCTTTTGTTAATAAATATACATTGCAATTATATTCCCTTCTTGAATAGAATAGTCTAATTTCTGTTATATTTAGTATAGTACCAAATTTGTCACAAATCTGCCAGCTTTGGAATAAGGTTAGTTATGCAATTCTGTTTCTTTTTAAATTTCTGTTTTTATTATATAACTGAACCCCTTTCTATGTATAAGTTTGTTCCTGTGACAGACTCTGGATCTGTTATTACAAGGTTATTTGGTTTTCAGATCCCATCTTTACAATAAAACAAATTAAGTAGAATGAAAGTTAAATGTTTACTTATTTCATTTGTGCACAAATAATTATGGAAACTGTTCTTGTTAGAATTTACATTCTTCTCACTTAAACCCCACAGGACTATTATAGCATCATTAAGAAGCCAATGGATTTGAGTACAATTAAAAAGCGCTTGGAACATAAATACTATGTGAAATCATCAGAATGTGTAGAAGACCTGAAAACAATGTTCACCAATTGTTATTTATATAACAAGGCATGTTATTCATCTTAATCTTTGCTATGAGTAAATGGCCTGCCAAGTCCTAAAAAACGTTGTTTGTACTGTGTTATGTCTTATAAGGAGATGTGCAATTTATGATTTTAGTAAGAATACACATTCTTCAGTTTATGACTAATAATAATAACAGCTAACATTTTCTATGGTCTCCTGCTGTTCTGCCATGTTTGAGCTTTTAAAGACTAACATGAGGGTACCAATGACCACCTCCCCTGTTCATGGAGCAAACCAAGGTCCTTGTTACTTAGAACTTCCTGCCGTGGGGGAGGGGAAGAGCCATTGCCCTGCCATGGCTTATACTACACGATCTCTGGCTTCCTTTCCAGCTTCGTCATATTTTAACATTGTTAGGAGACACCTGTCCAAGGAAGGGCAGTTTACAAAAACAAAAATTTAACTTCCCACAAAATAAAATGCCCCAGACGTTCCTGCCTCCCCATCTTTGCTCAGATTCTTCCCTATCTCTAGAATGTGTTATTTTCCCCTTGTTCCCACCAATTCCTATTTCTATGAGATGTAGAGTGGCAGAGCCAAAGAACACTTGCTCTTGTTTTATAGAGCCTGGGTTGAAATCCCACCTGATAATGCTCAAATGATCTTCCCTGTCCCTCAGTCCCTTCATCTGTAAAATGAACAATCGGACTGCACCTGAGTGGGTCACCCCACCTCTGAAAGGGAGCATCCTTCCAACTCTCCACACATGCTCTACAGTTACTGTTAGACTGGGATACCCTGGACACCTCAGCTTCATCATCTAAAATAAAGGGCTAGACTAATTGATCTCCAGGCTCTTTCAGCTCTTAAGTCTGTTCCAATGACTTCCAAGGCTATACCTTCTCTTTCATCCCACATCTGCCTCACTTGGATTTCTCTTCTTCTGGGTTCTCATTTCTTTTCTAGAGATAAAATTGATACAATAATAACAGCAATAATGCATTATTTCTGTAGGAGAGTGTTATCTACAAAATTCAAATAGAAGTAATGTGAGAGGTACTGTAATTTTTCTGATTTGCTTTTTAAATCATGGATTATCTGAATAACATCATAAATTTTAAATTATTTTATAGCCAGGTGATGACATTGTTCTTATGGCACAAGCCTTAGAGAAATTGTTTATGCAAAAAATGTCTCAGATGCCTTCAGAAGAACAAGTAATAGGCGGAAAGGAAAGAAAAAGAAAAGGTAAAAAACAAAACATAGTCTGATTTGAATACTTTGTAAGATTTTCCCACATTTGTATTGTGTTTTGGTTTAAAAATTAAGGGGTACTGGTTTGTTAATTTTTGTTAGGCGCTCACATATCAAAAGCCCATATTAATATAATCATGCATGGCTTTTACTCAACTTCCTAAAGTTGCATGGTCTCTCTTGCAATAGACACTCGTCTAATTCTGCTAAAAGGAAAGGATATGATAAATTCTTGATTTAACTTTTTACTCTCAAAGTACTACTTGGGTTTCAATTTTTTTTTAACCCTTAACTTCTGTGTATTGGTTCCTAGGTGGAAGAGTGGTAAGGGTGGGCAATAGGGGTTAAGTGACTTGCCCAGAGTTACACAGCTGGGAAGTGTCTGAGGCCAGATTTGAACCTAGGACCTCCCATCTCTAGGCCTGGCTCTCAATCCACTGAGTTACCCAGCTGCCCCCTGGGTTTCAATTTTGACCAACGGGGAGGAACTGTGTGGAACCTTTATAGAAAATAACCTTAGTTCCTCATAGCCAACGAGGGAAATTATTCTGGACATTATCAGAGATAATTCTTCACAAAAAGCATGTTTTGAAATTTCAGAGAAAAAAAACAAATATCCTGTCACCTATATGTACAGTAGGAATGAGGGGGTCCTTAGTAACGAAATTCTCTCAATAGACTGTAAATAAAATAGCTTTGATAGCCTCAATTCCTTTTTCAGTATCAGGAAAGTAGCAGAAGGTGTTGGATGACACCAGTGTTGCTCCTGATACTTAACCATCCAGCACCAGAAGCAGTTTCAAGAACAGCCAGTCTCGTGAGAGAACAAATGGGGTTGTTGTGTGCTCTTGATTGAAGGTCATTCTGGTCCCTGGGGTGACCGTCCTGGCCTGCATGATCCCTCAGGATGGTTCCCGAACAATCACAGTAGCTACCCCCTTCTCAACCAAAGTCACTTCAGTCTTCTACTTGTGGTGTTGGTTCCAACTTTGATTTCTTTTTTTAGGACTTGTAGTATCACAGCTATCACCTGAAAGTAATGAATCCCTGGATTTTAGCTGGTAGCAGCATTCATAGAGAATCCTTTGGTCCTGTCTGTCACCAGAAGCCTTGAAGTCTCAAGGCACTGTGCTAAGTACAAGCACAAAGAATAAGCTTGCGTTCTAACACAAGTCAAATGAGAATACATGTAAAAAGGCTTGGCAAACCTCCAAGCCAGCTATGAAAATCCTAGCAATAAGGGTGGTAATGACTTCAGCAACCATTTTCAATGAGGGCAGTAGGTAACTATGGCTGTTGGTGATTGGCAGTCATGGCATACAGTTGAAATAATATCAATCCTGTGGTTTTTACATGCAAGTCTTCATAGACTTGGCATTAATCTAGTCTAGGGAGAAAGGGAGATATGTCAAACTGCAATTGTTTTTCTCCATATCCTTAGCCATCACATATACACACACTTGTGAGATTGAGGTAGCAAGAATCTTGAGCAAGAAAAAGATAAATATGTTAAAATGTAGCTTTAGGCCAACATTCCAAAACAGCAGTCACTATTCTGCTCTTTTCCTGCTCTCAAGGATGGGAATTCCAACACAGTAGTTCATGTCTTTAACCTTTCTCCTTCTGAGAACTCACCTACTGGAGATGTGCACTTGGATCAGTCTAGCAGTATTTATCAAGTGCCTCCTTTGGGCCAGTCACTATGCCTAAGAGCTGGATGGTCATTAGGCCATCATTTCTGGGATGGGGAAGGCTACTGTCTAAATAAAAAGTATTTTCCAAGTTTTGATTATTCTCTTTAATTCATCTCCTTTTGTCTACCATTCAATTTACTTTAAAACAGAGAAGTCTGGAGAGGCGTTTTAAACCAGAGAAGTTACTTTTTAATGATTTCAGTTGATCTATAAATTGTTGAAATACAAATGAAGGTGTGACAAGTAGATTTGTGTGTGCATGTATGTGCATAAAAATGGATTTCTAAAAAAATTGTTTGTAAAATATGTGAACTTTTTTTTCAGGTACTCAGCCATCTTCAGGAGTTTCTGCTATTAAAGAAAAACCATCCCCCAAGGCCTCTGAAATGATAGTTAAGCAGCAAATGATTCCATCTTCTGTATGTCCACAGACATCACTTTCTCCATTACACATGGCCAAAGCAGCTCCACTGAGCTGTACCACACAAGCTGTCACACAAGTAAGGCCTTAATCCTGACTCAAAGAAGTTCTCGACTCTCTCTCTCCCCCTTCCCCCAGATATTGGGCCATATCATGATTTAACTGTGTAAAGCAGAAAGTTTAAAATGAGATGGTAATAAAATCATCTTAAAAAAAATCTTAATTTTTAAGAGACTTCTGTGCTTGAATTAACTTTTCCTGTTTTTCATATTTTTGCAAAGCATTTTTAAGTCTGATTTCTTAAGTAAGACTTTTTGGCTTGTGCTTTAAGTGTTAATATTAGAATTCATGTCTATTTTTTCATCTTAAATGCCAGAATTTACATTTTATGTAAGTTCTGAAAAATCAAGCTCTCTGAGTAATGTTTAAATTCTGGATTTTCTTCTAGGTTAAAAGGGGTGTGAAAAGGAAAGCAGATACTACAACCCCTACAACTTCAATAGTGACAGCAAGTAGTGAATCTTCACCAACTCTAGTTGAACACAAATCTGCTAAAATACCACTTTTAAAAGAAAAAGTAGTGAAGAATATTGTACCAGATTCTCAGCAACAATATAAAGTTGTGAAAAGTATTAAATTAACTGAACAGTTAAAATACTGTAATGAGATTCTTAAAGAAATGTTTGCAAAGAAACATTTAGCGTATGCTTGGCCTTTTTACAAGCCGGTTGATGTTACTGCTTTAGGACTCCATAACTACTATGATGTAGTCAAAAGTCCAATGGATCTCGGAACAATTAAAGTAAGTAGTTTTGTCTGCTGTGGACCTAATTAATGGTCTTCTCAAGTTTTCGTTCATTGAGTTAAGATTTTATATTGACTTCTATTTTGTTGTAGCTTAAAGATTCTCAGACATTGTTGTTTTTGTGTGCTGTGTTCATCATGTATTCCCTCCAAAATCAAAAAGTGTTGTGTGATAGATTGAAACTGTAGCAATAAGGTTTAGTAGTAGTCTTGGACAAAAGAGTTAGTCCACTAAGGGACATGTCCAGAAATGGATGTTGTGTTTGCATCTGTCACTGCTGTTAGAGGGGTGATTAGATTTCACTCTAGGACTTGTTAAAGGTCCAACTTTGCAGGGAAAATAAATTATTCTTGATTATAAACTTATCTATTTGGCATTTTGGAATATTGCACTCTTAAGATCTGATTTCTGGGAGAAACTTTTGTGTATTAAGTGATCCTCACTGATTTCTTAGTGTCAACTCTCTTTTTTGTTTATGGTTTCTTGAAATCCAGTGTCAAGAATATTTTAATTGTTAAATGATCTCTCTTCAACCTGATTTCAAGTGAATTATTTTTGATATCTTAAAATCTTCTTTCTGTAGTCTCGTGAAGTCATAGGTTGGTTTAGTCCAGTGGTTCCCAAAATTTTTTGGCCTATTGCCCCCTTTCCAGAAAAAATATTACTTAGCCCCCTGGAAATTATTTTTTTTTATTTTAATAGCAATTAATAGGAAAGATGAATGCACCTGTGGCCATCACTGCTCTTCTGGATTGCTGCAGCACCTACCAGGAGGCAGTGGCGCCCACTTTGGGAATCACTGGTCCATTGAAGTTTTCAGAGACTGCATTTCGTAGATAAAGTCTGCAATTTTTTCCTTTTATGTGTTTCTCTATCTTCTTCCAGATATTTTTGTAGTTCTTGAGGGAAATCATTTTTCCTTTTAATCTGTGCTTGCAATTTTCTTCTTTGTGGCCATTTCTAGGATTGCAGTGATTTTTTTTTTATATATTTGTTAGTGTGTCTCTAATTTACTCATCTCTCTAGATTTAATTCCTGACTTGGTGCTTTGTTCTAGGGCTGTAATCTGCCTCCTTCCATACTTCTGGGTGGAGTAGTCTACCCTGCTTAGTCCAGCCTTGACTCAGCTGAGTATCCACACTGACCTCTGAGATAGGCTCACAGAGCTGAAGAATGAGAATCCTTATTGGCAGGCTCCCATTCCTATTGTTAGTGGGCTTCTGCCTGGAAGAAGTCTTTTACTGTCAGTTCTTATTGGATTGCTTGGTCTTTTTTAGGTTCAGGACAGATTGCTGAATTTTTGTAGGCACAGGTATATGGGGGCTGAGACAATCTTGTCTCTTGCTCCTACCCCTTTCCCCAACACACACACACACATTATAGGGAGCAGAGCTGCAAAGGACTTTGGGTTATCTGACCTGTGATCTGAGTCCTCATTCTGTCTGTCACCCATTCTGCCTAGCATTCTGCCTCAGATGAGTTTGTCCCATAGAGCAGGTTTACTTTAAATAAATGGAGCTGTCTATTAGTTCTAGAGGAAAGGAAAGGGAAACTGTGTGCCCAATAGTATCGTTCATTCATGTCCAACTGTTTATGACCTCATGGACCGTACTGTTTCTGGGGTTTTCTTGGCAAAGAAACTGGAGTCATTTTGCCATTTCCTTCTCAAGGGGATTAAGGCAATCTGAGGTTAAGTGACTTGCCCAGGATCACATAATATAGCCAGCAAGTGAGGCTGGATTAGAACTCGGGTTTTCCTTGACTCCAGGCCCAGCAGAACTCTTTCCCCTGAGCCATCTTTATTGCCACTCTTTTAACAGTATACTAAGATTGTAAAATTCATGTTATATGGACACTGACTTAAGAATTACTGCAATGAAATACTCAAATGAAGACATCTTTATTTCTAGTATACTTTTGGAATTCTGTCTACTTTAAACATTCTTAATTTTTTATAGAAAAAAATGGACAACCAGGAATATAAGGATGCGCATGAATTTGCTGCAGATGTCCGGTTAATGTTTATGAATTGCTACAAGTATAATCCTCCAGATCATGAGGTTGTGACGATGGCAAGAACCCTTCAGGTAAGACAGTATTTCATATCTTCCCATTTTAAGAATATAATCTTTTCCAAAGTATTTTAAGTATTGCATCTGATTAAAGCAACCTGTGAATAAAGTTCCTATCAATAAAGGGTTCATCAAAATGTGGTTGAGGGTGAAGCACAGGCCTTGTGGAGATCTATATGATGTTCTAGGATAGCGCTGGTGAAGGTTTTTCAAGTTCATAGGACCAAAGTGCAACTTCAAGCTACCTCTGAGCCCCTCTGCAGCCCAGCCCCCCCCCCACTACCCCAGAGAGCAGAGGATGCAAAAAATGTCCTCGGATGCTGGGAAAAGGGGGAACAGAGCAGCTCCCCCAGTGCCAGCTCAGCATGCATGCCAATACTTTGTCAGTGCTGCTATAGGGTGCTAGCTTCCTTTCATTAAACAGGAGACCCCTTCAGAAGAAACATGTTGAGAACACAAAGGAATTCAATCATTTGGGAGTCTGGGGGAGGGGGGAGAAATTTAACCTATTGAGGTACATAATGGGAGGGAGATCCACTGCCGGCTGTATTTTAACCATTGACAATGTCTACAGAATGTCTTTCCTTGGGAGTGATATCATTGTACTATTAAATCTACATTAAAGATAAAGAAGACAATTTGGTTTTTTGGTATTTTAGGATGTTTTCGAGATGCAGTTTGCTAAGATCCCAGATGAACCTATTGAAAGAATGCCCATCTGTTACATTAAAAAGGATATCACAAAAGCCTACTGTAGAGAAAGTAGCAGTGATGCCTCCTCTGAAGACAACTCTTCTGAAGAATCACCTGATGAACGCGTCCAGCACCTGGCAAAGCTTCAGGAGCAGGTAGGGCACCTTGTTTAGGCTGGATCAGTTGTGTCATTTGTGCACTATTAAATGTATTTTCTTCACTTAAATTAACCAGGCTATTGTTTTCACTAGGTCTAGGTAAACAGTCAAAGACATTTTAAATGGTTGATATTTATTTGAACCCCAAACTCTTTATTTACATTGAGAAATTTCCATATTGCTAGCTACACTGAGTGATGCAGTCTGATTTTAAAGAGTTTACAAGATAGTTCTGAAATGCTTCATGGATGAATGTCACTTCAAGCTTTTAGAAAACACATTTCCTTAGTTAATTGCTAGTTATAACCTGTTTTCTGCTTAAAATTGTAGACTTGATGCATGCTTATTTTGGACCTTCTTTTTAGTTTGTTGGGCAACTTCCGGAACTGAATTATGAGTTCAAATTAAATTTCTTGTTTCTTTAGTTTGTCTTTTTATTTCATGCCTGAAGGTTGGAGACCATTGATTTATATTTAATGGGAAGGAAGATACTTTCTCCTAGGACAGTAAATTAATAAAATTGAATGTGTAAGACTTCAAGGGAATGTGAGGGTCTAAGTTTGTTTAAGATAATATTCTGAATTTGCAGCGCCTTCATTTTTTTATAGGTATCTTTAATGTTTAATTTATTTTTTTTTAAACCCTTAACTTCTGTGTATTGGCTCATAGGTAGAAGAGTGGTAAGGGTGGGTTTAATGTTTAATTTAAAATGTTACATAAATATTTCTCTTTATTAGCTCAAAGCTGTTCATCAGCAACTACAAGTTCTGTCTCAAGTGCCTTACCATAAGTTAAAGAAAAAGAATGAAAGATCTAAAAGAGAGAAGAGGAAAGAAAAAAAGAAATTTATCAACAAAGATGAAAGTCAGAGGAAAAATTTTAAGCAAATAAAACTAAAGAAAAAGCTGAAAAACAGGTAAAATTTTTTGCAGTTAACTTTACTTCACATAGTCTATTTTATATACATGTATATATCACATTATATAAACTTTACTAAGCAAAGTAAAATTTGTTACAGTCAGCCAAAAAAGGCCAAGCAACAAATCTTGACATATAAATCTGAAGACGAAGATAACGCTAAGCCTATGAATTATGATGAGAAAAGACAATTAAGCTTGGATATAAACAAACTCCCTGGAGACAAGCTTGGGCGAGTGGTCCATATCATAGAGTCAAGAGAACCATCTTTAAGGAATTCTAATCCCGATGAGATAGAAATCGACTTTGAAACCCTGAAAGCATCAACCCTGAGAGAACTGGAAAAATATGTCATGGCCTGTCTGAGAAAGAGACCCAGAAAATTTCATGGTATGTATCTCTGCAAATTAGCAGCAGTCTAACTGGTATTTACTTTTGGTTGTGGTCATGCTCACTTTTTGTCCTAAATCATGCAGCTAAGAAAATAATGAAATCCAAAGAAGAGCTTCATTCACAGAAAAAACAGGAGTTGGAAAAGCGGTTACTGGATGTCAGTAACCGGTTAAATTCTAGAAAACGCCAAACAAAATGTAGGTGACTGTTTTAAAGTGTTGGTGCGGCTCCTTAATTCCACTGGTAGTTTAATCTCTCCCCCTGTTTTGCAGCTGAGAAAACTCAATTGCCCAAGGCAGCAGGAGGGGCCACTCGGCTAAGTGAGAGCAGCAGCAGCAGTGGTGGTGGCAGCAGCTCCTCAGGCTCGGGCAGCAGCAGCAGCGACTCGAGCTCTTCTGATAGCAGTGATTCTGAATCAGGTTAGCTGCCCTTTTTAAGTCTCTCTGTGTAGCTGGCACAATGTTCCTTGAAAGGCTAGAACTGATATCTTTAAGGAATATTTGTTGCATCTAACAGGAAGCTATGATTTGTACTGCCAGATCCGTGTTTGCCTTGTTTTCCATCCCAATCTCACCTTCCTGCCTTGAAGTATGTGAACTTGTATGAGTCTCTGATAGGCTTGTAATGTCCAAGAGAGAATTAACAGTTGACTAAAATAGAGACAATCGCTTAATAAAACATTTTCAAATGTTAGATCTACATTAGCTTATCACAAAATAAAGGGTCACTAAAGGGCATCTCACTTTATAGTGACTGTAATCTGGTTTATCATGGAAAGCAAGGTTGTAAAATGTATTCTCTGTCGTGTGAGACTTCATTCTGAATTGAATTAGTGTTTTGAATTGAGAAACCAACCATTTGAATTAGACTTACCTTTTTTATTCAAAGTATAGCAAAATGGTTGTGCACTCTAAATGTCGAATTCTCACTTGTACCAAATCTGTTATCTTGTACAGTTAAGTTTGAGACAGTTGAGAATTCTGTCCAAAGAAGTAGCTCATGCCTCATTCATTGGGTCTTTTGCTTTAGAAAATAGTCTTTACAGTTCACTAACAATCACTGCCACAAAACTAATGAGTTGGCAAAAATTTCAATAAATGTATTAGCCAGAAGTTAAAAGTTTGAGAATAGGGGTATTTTTTCATTCATTGAAAGTTTTCTTTTTCTTTGTTCATAAATGAATTGTTTCCTAAGTAGCATCAAGGCTGAGCCCTAGTTCATAATATAATATTGTCACATTAAAAATTCTTGCTTCTTGGAAGAATGTCTGCCTACTTAAACCTACTGGTAAAGTTCTACTGGCTTGCAAGTACCTATTTCACTTTTAGACATTAATTTTGTTTGAGTTTATGTAGTACTGACTTCTGAATTTCACATTCCTCAATTGTATTGTGATGACTTTATATTGCATTTTTATAGAGTACTAAGCATTTTGAACTTTAGTTAAAACTTGTCATGCTAACAGTTAAAAGATTCAGGATCCATTGATATTGTAAGACTTTTTCCCTCTATTTGACCTTTTTAAACATTACGCAACCTTCATAAAATTCTAAGTTGCATTTAGTGTTTTAAAGTTGTACTTACTCTTTGTAATTTTTCATCCAATAAAGAGCTTGTGAACTGATAAGGTAAATTGCTCTGTCTCTTCTTTAGTTGTAAGCTTTTAAAACTCCACATTATGGTTTTGACAAACTGCATAAATCTTGGGCATTTTGCAACTGCTTTTTTAAAAGTACTTTGATTTTTAGAAAAGTGATCATGTACATACAGGAGGGCTGACAGCATTATTTACAGGTTTTTTAATATCTATTTGTAATGACAATGATGTGTATACTATTAATCTTTACTCTTGAAATAAGCAAAACTATGGCAGCACATTATAGTGTATAGTCAGGAATGCCTGGGGTCCGGCTCTTGATTCCTCCTGGCTATGTGACTTGAGGCAAGGCATTTAGATTCTCCCTAGCAGCTCACAAAAGGACAATACATCACAGATATGATGCCTTTTTGCTTTGGGGAGAGAGCATTTCCTCCTTGGGGGGGTTCACATTGAAATCAGAAATCATGCCCTGGCATAGGTTCCTTACGGAGGTGTGTTCACCATCAGCCATGTCTACATTCCCAGTAACCAAAGCACCTGTGAGCACATCTTTCCTTTGGCCCCTAAATGAGGATCCAAATTACCTTTGCCTCAGCCTTACCTCATCAGCTTTAATTGAGTCTGTTTCCAGTTTTTATTTTCTGATTTGCTCTCTTATTGTACCTCCAACCTATTTTCAGAAATACTATTAAATTACATTGCTCAAGGATTGTGTGTAATTTGACTCTTGAATTTCTGCTTTTTTATTCATATTCAGGTTAGTGGCATGTCCACAATTGGTCATGTCACAAAACAGGATACCAGTCCTTTCATTTACATCCAGTTTTGATATTGAAAAGATACATTTCTTAGAATGGTGTGGGGGGGAGGGGAGGAATAATTAAACCTTAAAACGTCCTCTAAATCTCTACTTGTATATGCAAAACTCTTCCAATAAATTGGAGGACAATGGAAATTAATGGAAACGGGTGCAATTGAATTTCCTGTTTGTTTAAATGAAACAACATGAAACCAGTGAGTCAGGAATACTCTTTGTCCTGTTCTAATTAAATAGTCAAAGGTAGATATAGTAAGAAAAAAAAAATCTTCCTATGAAAAAGGGATTTTTCCAGTTTTGTGCTGTAGCTTGTGAGCAACATTGTCTTTTTTGTAGTTTTAACCATAATCCAAGACTCTAAAGAGTTCTTAATGGGGAGATAATCTTATTCGGGATGAGGAGTAAAGTTTGTTATCAATCCTTTTTATAAATGTGTGTAAACATTAAAAAATTAAGCACATCAACATCAAAGGACATTTTAATGACTTTTCCCAAAGTACAAATTACAGAGAAATTAAAGGTTTTCTAGGATTAATAGTCCAAAACTGTGCTTAATAGAATACTTTAGTTTTGCATAACCATTCTCTGACATTAGAGAAATAAATGATTGGAAAAGTAGGTGGTTTTGTTTACTAATAACAAAAGAGAGAACCAATTCCTTGCTCTAATGGTATCCATGCAATGGCAAGCAAATGCAAAGGTGCCCTTAATGTGGGTATTCTCCCCATGGTGGATTTATGGGAGGACATGGACAAGAGAGATAGGTGGGCACAGATGGATTATATCTACATCACTGGAGAAAAACAAGAAGACAGACTAGATGTTTTCACCAACAATTGGTAACTTGATACTAGCATGACACAACCAATTATTTTATCTCCAAAGGTTTGATGATAATCTTACACTGGTTTTTGTATTCTATTACCATTTGTATATCATCATGGTGCCATCTTTATTTAAATGATTAAATGTGTCCTGCCTTACAATATTTAATATACCATATGCACTGACATAAATATTAAAATTTGAGCTTTTTACTTCCCTATCAATATAGATTAAAATTAAGACTCTTATACCATTTAAAAGTATATTTCAAACTGAAAAGTAAAGATGATGTAACATTGATCTCTGAGGAAATCTACAGAAATTCAAAAATATTTCAGTTTCTATTTGACTAAAGTCCTATGTAGGAAGATTTCAGCCAAGATACCCATTAACCTGGGAGGGTAGAATCTGTACTTTTTTTTTCCTATCCAAATACATCTTTAGGTAACCTCTAGCTTTAGCATATCCTTCAATAATGAATATGGGCCACAAACCTTTTACTGAGGAGCCCATAGGCTTCACCAGACTGCCAAAAGGGGCCCATAACACAAAAAAAAGGTTAAAGCAGTAAAGTATTTAAACATACAGGTAATATACTAGTGAAATACCTGTGAGCTTGAAGAGGGCATAACAACTACCTAAATGTGCATCATACTCTTTCCATTCAACTAATTTGATGTAGTTAACAATAGATCAAATTTAAAACAAAAGCCAAAAGAATAGTCGTCGTAGCATTTCAATCTATATGTAGAGCTATTCCTGATATAAATAAGTATCAGAACTAAGGGAAGCCATTCAAGTTTGTAGAGGAAGCCCATTGCCAGTTATCACATCCGGCTGGTGGTTGTTGCTTCTTTGAGGACTAAGAGTTGTCCAGTGCAGGGATGTCAAACTCAAATAGAAACTGCCAGGCATCTCTTGATTTAGACAACCACAAATTAACATTATCTATGTTGAATTATAATTTTTTTTTGTTAAAACATTTGCCAATTACATTTTAATCTGATTTGGGCTGCTAGGGAGTTTTGGGAGGACCAGACTTTGACAGCTCTGCAGTGGACACCTAAGAGAATCTTATTGTGCAGGACTAAAGGAAGGAATGTGAAACCTAACCTGACTTACTGTAAGTAGGTGGTAACAGTCATGGATTAACAGAATTAGCCAGCTGGGCCCCATCCCCTTATTCAACAAGGTCATGCTTTTATCTGAAGGCACCCCACACTACTCTTCTCTAGTCATAGTATTAGCTCATATGTTTAATTGGGTAAAATGGAGACAACATTATTTCCAGCAACCCTATTGAGGAAACAACCCAAGTTTAAGGATGTAAATAAAATTTATTTAAGTCAGCATAATCGGGATGTTTCACAGCCAAGACCAGCTTATGTGCCCTATAAGAAAATAGCTATATTATGTTTTTTTAGTACCACTTTTTCTAGCTATTGGTGGTGATCCTTTTATTTTTTCAAGAAAGTAAGGTATGCTCCAGCCACCAATATTGTCAAGGTTATATCAGGAAACAGTGCTCTTTATCTAGATAATTTTTCACTTCCTCCATTTTTTGAGATTTATTTGATTTCTGAGCTATAAGCTCAGAAATCAATTTTATAAAGCCCTCAAATCTTCTGTTTTATAGTGACTAAATTAAATACAAAATAGCTGTGTTCTTTGAGAGTCTAGGACTTAGTTTTAATGGCTAATTACTTTCTTGTTCACTAATAGGTCCTTGGAAGAGAAGGTTTCAGTGACATTATACTCAATCCATTTCTAGGTTTTGGAATATCCCTTATTTGGGAGCTTGGGGGCCAGGTAAGATAGGTGAAGAAGGATACAGAGATCTGACCTTTGTTTACCTTCTACTACTGTGCCTAAATGCAGTCACAGAAAACATTAAACACTTACTATGTGGCAGCCACTGTCCTGAGTGTTAAATATACAAAGAAAGGCAAGAACAGTCCATGCAGAAAGCTTCCATTTTAATGCTATTCATAGTATGCAAACAACCGTGGGCACACCAGATTTAGTGTAGAGGGCAGGTCATCTAAAAAGGGAAGGCCTTTAGCAAGAGGTAGAATTTGAGATGAATCTTGAAAGGAACCAGGTGGAGGCAAAGAGGGAAGGCCTTCCAGGCATGAGGGGAAAGCCCAACTAATGGAAAGGCCCAGTGTCTGGTGTGAGCAGTAGCAGAAAGATCAGTGTGGTAGGATTGGATCCTCGAGTATGTTGGGGAGGGAAGCAAAGAAGAGGGGGCCAGTCTCTGTTCTTTGAGGGGCATGGGAGCTGGCTGCTAGCATGGCAGGGCAGGGGGTGATCTGGTCAGGCCTCTGCTTTAGGAAGATGGCTTTGAGTAGAATGAAGCAGGAAGCAACCAGCCCAAGATAGGGAGACCCACCTCTTCTGGCTATTGCAATAGTCATGGTGTAAAGTGATGGAAAGTCTTCACCCAGTGTGTCAGCAGTCACAAGGACAAAAAGGACCATGTACAAGAGATGTCATGGAGGTAGAAACTACAAGACTTGGCAAGAGATTGGAGATAAGGGGTGAGTGTGAGGGCAAAGTGGAGGACCACATGCACTAGCAATCTTGGGTGACTGGGAGGATGGGGGTGCCCTGGACGGGAGCAGGAAGTTAGGACACAAAAAGACTGAGGGTGGGGGGGGGGGGCGTTCCATTTCAGACATGCTAAGTTTGAGGCATCCAGTAAGCAGCTGGAGATGGAAGCCTGGAAGTCTAAAAAGAGGGATAGGGCTGATGGAATCTATCTGAGCAAGCTAGAAAAGAGGAAAGGGCCCAGGACTGAACCTCTGGAGACACCCACTAGTGTTAGGCCTGACCTTGGAGAAGACCCTCCAAAGAAGATTGACAAAATTGGTAGTAAAGTAAGGGAGGAGAACAAGAAGAGCAGGGTCATGAAAACCTGGAGAGAAAGTGCTCTCCCAGAAAAGAGGGGGATCCCCACTGTGTCAGAGGCACAGAGGTGAAAAAGGTAAAGACTGGGAAAAGGCTATTAGAATTGGCAGCTAGATCGTGGGCAACTGCAAGAAGAGCTTTTGCTAAATGATGAGATCTAAAGCAGGAACAATAAGAATCAGCTAGGGGCCCAGTATGCCTTCGTTAAAGTTTATTCTTTTTTAAGTAGAATTTCAAGCTATAATTTGTGTCTATTAGTAACTGATAACATTTCTCAGTATTTATTTAGAATTTCACAGTACATCAGGCAAGAAATTTGAATATTAACCTTATAATCAGACTGAGAAGCACAAGGCTTTCAGTCTGAAACCAGCCAGAAAAAGGCCTCTTCTCTATAGCATATTTTAAAAATTGGGCATGCTGTTTATGCATTAAGGCATTGCCTTCCAAAGCTGTACTGCCCATTCCACTTTGGGATCATTAGAATTAGCTTTCCTTGCTCCACTTCTATACTCACCTTTCTATATAGCTTTTCCCTGGGGCTGGGAGAGAGAAAGTATGCCCTCTTCTTTTAGGACAAATAACATCTCCCTTTTAATCCTCTTCCTCTCTTCTAGCTAAACGTTGCTAGTTCCTTAAGTCCATCTTCATGTGAAACCTTTACTGTTTTGCTTGCCTTTCTCAAAATGCTCTCTAGCTTACCAATATATTTCCTAAATTGATGCCCAGAACAGATCGCAGTTATCTAAATTAACATGGTAACAAATGTCCTGTTGTTATTCCTGCTGGGACTGTCTAACCCGAGGTGGCATTTTATTTTGTTTTTTTGCTTATCACTATTTTGACTCACTGAGCTCACATCCAAATAAAAATCTTCCAGGCTTCTTCAGATGAGGTACAGTCCAGCAGCGTCTATCCTAGCTTAGCACTCTTGATTAAATCTGTTAGCTCTTCTGTGCTTCTGCAGAAGCATGCTCTTTCCTCAGTCCTTCATTGGTTACCTCTTTCCAGTCTTTCAGTGACCACATCTGCTAGGTAGTTTTTTCAGCCTCTGAGGATACTGTTCACCTGGACCAAGTGGTATGGCTTTATCAAGGCCAGCCAAGTTCTCTCTAAATGTTTGCTCAGCTTCTGTATCAATTCCCTGCTGGGCACTTTTGTTCTAGGGTTTGTTTGTTTGTTTTCAGGTTAGAAGATGCTTTTCTGTGACACAAAAAAAATCAAATGTATTATTACCTTCTTGTTTCTACTTTTCAGGATCTTCTTCCTAAATCCCTCTAGTGTTGGTTTTTTTTTTCCTGTATCTTTGCCCTTGTTACAGTCTACATTAATTATATGTATGGAGGCTAGTCATCCCCTCCCCCTCCTGCCACACACATACACACACACACACACACACACATACATATATGAAAACACAAGCTTTTTAGGATTAACATCTGTAAGGGATAGATAGAGTTTTAATCTTGTCTTTGAAATTTAGCTCCCAGGTGACCATAAGCCAAGTTAACCCTGCCAGCCTATTTTGGGGATGGATAATAATACTTGTACTACCTACCTCACAGGGCTGTTGTGAGGAAAATGCTTTGCAAACCTTAAAGTATTCTAAAATAGAGTTATTGTTAGACGTGGCATTCCTGGCACAGTATAGTGCACCTGCAGTCTTATTATGGGTCTCCCTCCACCCCCAGGTGCCACAGAGCCATCCCTACCATTTCATTTGGGGCCTCTCTCAGCTGTCCTCCCATGAATGCTGCTTCCTGGGGCAGTCACCAGCCACGCATTGAAAGCCCTTCCTCTTGACCATATTGCACCAATATCAATGGAGCATGTGAGCTGCCCCTGGACACCTCATGACCTGACCACCTTCTTTTTCAGTCTTAATTCTCTCCAGAGATGTCTGCACCTTTGGGGATCATACAGTGTTGGAGCCTGCTTGTGCCTGCCAAAAGCCCCTTGACTTGTCTTTTGGGTGATAACCTACAACTTTTAATACCTTAGCATCTGTCGTGTGACTCACAACCATACTGCAGCATCAGGAGAATGTTGAATTTTATAAGATAAGTTTTGATGCCAACTAGAAGTTTAGAACTAAAAAAATGAGTTACCCGCCCTTTATTTTATTCTGACCTCTGTTTGCTGCCCCTTCACAGTATCTGTCCAACATGGTGGAATAATCTAGACCACAAATGTTCTTCATTTTGAACAGCGTGGTCACTTAGGAAATGTTTATGTTTAAATTTAGTGAGAACTACCAGAATATTGCCTTGAATTGCCACTGTTTTTGTAGTCAGTCTCCTCGAAGGAACGTATAGCTAAGGCCCTCCTTGCCTCCTTAATCATTCATCCAGGACGTGTATCCCATCCAGATGGAGAGACACATACACATAAGGTCGACGTTTTAAGCTGAAGTCACATTAAATGTTCTCCCCTTATTGGACAGAGTGCTCTTCCACCATCCCCAGGCTCCTGATTAATCCATACCGTGTGAAGTGGCATTGAGATAACACTTATTTCAAGCACTTGCAATTCTTTATCAACTGGAACATAATTTTGTCCTGTGGCAATTTTAATGTCTAGCATCAAACATTTTAGGAGAGGGAAGGACAGTAACATCCAGTGGAAAATGATGTCATTTGAAGAGGCAGAAGGTAATTATTGAAATTAGAATGGTTAAGCTAGACAGATATTGGAGATGAGGACCAATCTTAGGCACCATGGAACCTCCAGAGCAGAGAATGAGACCAAGGCAAGTGCTTGAGTAAGTCCCCTGCCCGTGTGTGTGTCATTGGGAAGGCGAGGCCTCGGGGAACTGTAGAGGGGCCTCGGCACACTGCTCTCCCAGCCACGTCACACCTGAGTTGTGGGCAAGGCCTGGAGGGCCATGTTGGAAGCGACCAGGAGCAGCTTGGTAGGCTGGAGATTGTGTCCCCCACCTTTAAAAGTGGCCCTTGCCACGGAGGTTGAGTCTAAACGCCTCAGTCCTAGCATAGACAGTCAGTGTGGTGCCATGGGAAGAACGCTGCCTTGAGAAGTGGCGCACCCGGGCTCCTCTGGGACCTCCGGCAAGTCACTGAAGGATAGACTAGGCGATCTCTTGGGTCCCTTCCAGTCCAAAATCGGTGATCCTGTGCAGCTGGGGGCTAAAAGTTTGACTGAAAATGAGTTGGTTTTGTGTTTTTTAATGGCTAGAAGTTTTGATCAATTGTAAAAGGGCATAAGCAATGCTACATAAAAACCTCTTAAAGCAGGAGTTGCGTCTTAAACCACTTGCCTTCAAATCAGTCTTTGATAATCCAATCTCTTTAATACAAATTATGGGATGTAGGGTAACCTTCTGTAATAAAGTGTTACAGGAAAAGTTGTAAAAACTTTAAGCTTCCTGAACGAATTAATACTGAGAAATGGATTTATGTACATTTGCAGAAACATTTCCCATTTTAACTGGAATCAGACAGAGTGGTTCCCCTTCCAAAGAAAAAATGAAGGTAAGTTGACTATAAAGTAATTTGGATTTTTTTAAGAACGTGAGCAGTTAAAAACTTTTTTATGATTAAAAATGTAGTTTGAAGTCTACTCTGCCTCCTTTAAAAAACCTAGGTTTACAAAACCTAGCCAATACGTGAGCCCATTTTCTCGCACGATGCCCTCCCTTCCCAGCACCACAACAGATGTCATCCTCCGTCTAGGAAGTTCTAAGTGTCAGTCCCACTCACCTCGAGGTGCTTTACTGTGTGACTGAGCCGAGTCAGTTAAGCATCTCTGAGCTTCAGTTTCCTCATCTGCAAAATGATCTTTGATTTTCACTTACTGAGTTTGGGATGTCCTAAAGACAGTTTGTGATGTGGAATTAGTGCTCCAGGGAGATGTGGGTCATCTTCATGAGATGATAATGAACCCAGGGAGCTCAGTAAAGCTGAAAGGGAACCAGAAGTAAACAGAAATCCGGAGAGGATCTAGAAGGGAGGGAGTGGAGTGGTCAGTAATGCCAAAGGAGTCAAGGATGAGGTTTGAGAAGAAGTTATGGATGGCCAGGGGGTTGGTGGGTCCCCCCTGGCAAAGACAACAAGGAAAGAGCCAGTTGGCAAGGTGAGGACTGAATATGAGCCAGAAGCCTGATGATGGTACAGAGGGCAGGCAGTAGGGATTGGGCTCTAACAGAGAAAAGATGTTGGCCTTGGTGATGAGGAAAAGGGCCTCCTCTCAAGAGAGGAATTTTATCTCGAGAGTCTATGATGTATCTTTTAGTTATCCTCATCTAGAAAAAGTCTTGTTTTTAAAATATCCAGACTGAATTATAAGTGGGTAATCAAGCTGAAATGATGCTCTTTGTTGTCCTGAGCAATGAAACTGGGCACTTTGGCCATGAATTGATCAACCTTGAAAGGTAGTCTTTCAAATAAGAATGACTTTTTTCCTAAGGACAGAAAGGATCCATTTGGAAAATGTACATTCTTTTTTTTTTAAACTGATTAATGGAAAATGTACGTTTTTGTTTATTTGTTAATGAATATTTTTTAGTGTAGTATTTCATGAGCAACGCCAATATTTATGCTGGACTTTGAATGTATGCACATATATTTTATAGTATGTGTGTGTATAATAGATCTAAAATACCTTGATTATCACTTGTGGTTGAATCTTTAATAGCTTATGATCACTTAGGTTGTTATTTAGCAAATATTCTTCTTAAAGGAATTATTTTTCTAATACTTTTCTTGGTTTTCAGACTTTGTCTTCCTGTAGAATATTAAATCAAGATCTGTTAGTTCCTAAGAAACACCAAGAACCTCAACAGTTACAGATTTTGCAAAGTCTTCCACCAGCACAAATTAGCATTTCTCCTTCAAGTAAGAATTTAAAAAGTTAAATGTCATCTGAAAAAATTGTGAATAGCACATGTATACATGTATATTAAAAGATTAAATTAGGTTAAAATTACTAATGATTAAATGATGGAATGATAACATTAATCAATAAAAATTGATTTATTAATTCATTAAAGGGGTTCCTTTCATCTTATTAATCCTTTGATTTTCAGGATTTCTTTTTGGTGTTTAATTTGGAGTCTAAAATTTGTTATTCTTTAAGTGATATGGTTATTGATCTTTCTTTTTTTAAAAACCAATGAAAGTGTTTAGAGATACAGATTTTCCCTAAAGTACTACTTTGGCTGCATTCCAAAAATTTTGGCATATTGTCTCATGATTGTCATTTTTATTAATGAAATTATTTCTCTGATTTGTTCTTTGATCTACCTATTTGTCCATAAAATATATGTTTAATATTTTACTTTTCTGCATTTGTTTGTGAGGTTTTGTGCCCTGGTACAATTTCTACTGAATTGTAATGCACAGCCAAGAAATTATTCATCCTCCTTTTTATTCCCATCCCCAGAATTCACTAAAGGTCCTTCATATCTAATTTGTTTTGAAATATTCAAGTCATTCTTTTCTTGTGTTAGATTTATCCAGGTCTGAGAGAGGTAAATTGAGGTATTTCACCTTGATAGTTTTACTGTCTATATTTGTCTCTCTAACTCAGTGTCTGCTTTAAGAATTTTTAGATGCTTTTATTATATGCATATATGTTTAGTATTAAGACTAATTCATTCTATATGCCTTTTGCCTTTCAACAAAATATTTATCCGTTTGTCTTTTTAATTAAGTCTGCTTTTTCTGTTATACTGAGGTCCTGATTACTGGCCCTGCCTTTATACCTCAGAAAGAAGCAGGGTAGATTCTACTCCAATTCTTTATTTTAACCATGTGCATCTGTTGGAAGTATTTTTCCTTGTTAACAAACAAAAATAACTTAGATTCTACTTTACAATTCATTCTGCTATTCTTTCCCATTTTGAAGGCAAATGCATTCCATTCAAACTTAAATTCCCTTATACTTTTCCTTTGTTTGAAGAAGAATAGAAGATGCAACTAAGGTGATTCAGTGGATTGAGAGCCAGGCCTAGAGACAGGAGGTCCCAAGTTCAAATCTGGCCTCAGACACTTCCTAGCTGTGTGACCCTGGGCAAGTCTCCTAACCTCCATTGCTTAGCCCTTACCACTCTTCTACCTTAGAACCAATACACAGTATTAATTCTGTGATGGAAACTGAGGGTTAAAAAGAAAATGAAGATTAGAGTAATGAATGAGCTCATTATCAGTGCTCTAGGTTTGTTGTAATCTGCTAATATTCCCCTGTTCCTCCTTTTCCTCAACCAGAGAAAACAACAGATTGTTATCCTTTCTTTTTCCTTAAGCTCCTCTTCAAAATTCACCTTCCTCAATTATTTTTACTTAAGATTGCTCCCTCCCTGAGTCTGGAGTAAGGAGCTTTACCTCCTTAGTACCCTTTCCCTCTTTCTTTCCTGATTCCCTCTAATGTGAAATGTTTCTTTTTCCAGTGGTATTTTCTTCCCTTTAATTTCTTATGACTAGTTCAGGTGAAAACAAGAGTCAAGTGTTACCTCTTCCCACTACTTCCTCTTTATATAGACTTCTACTTGGACATGTAGGATAACCCCCATCCTTCTCCCCTTTCTACCCCTATTGTATTCTTCCACTGTTTTTTCCATTTTTTTTTTAAATCATCAGGACATAAGAGAACCAAACCCAGGCCTTCTGTCTGAGAAGATTCCCTCCCTGAACTCTGATGATGTAGGGTTTAAAGGAGGCATATGTAGCCAGTAATCTCCCTGAGTTAAAATGTAAACAGTTTGTCCTCGTTTAGTCCCTTGTCATTGTTCGTGTTTGCCTTTTATGTTTTTATTGAGTTCTGTGTTTGTGTGCCAGAGTTTTTTACTTAGCTAAGAGTCTTAATTTTTTTCCTTGTAGGTTTATATCCATTTTTGCTGGGTAAGTTATTTTTAGTTGTAAGCCCATGTCCTTTGCCTTCTGGAATATTGGATTCCAAGTTCTCTGATCCTTTATTGTGATAGCTGCTAAGTCATAAGGCAAGTCTGACTGAGGCTCTTCAGGACTTGAATTCTTTCTTTCTGCCTGCTTGTAGTATTTTTTCTTGATCCTGTCTCTCTATATTTTGACTGTGATGCTCTCTGGGAATTGTATTTGAAGGCTTCTTTCAGGACGGGACTAGGGGTTTCGTTTTTACTTCCACTCTGTCTTCTGGTTCTGAGAAAAAATGGGAGGTTTTCTTTCATGATGTCTCAAGCTCTTTATTTTGTTCATGTTTGACTGTCCAGTGATTCTTAATTTTTTCTCCTCAACCTATTTTCCAAGTCAGTTGTTTTTGCTAAAAGATAATTTAAATTTTCTTTTTTTTAAAAAATATTTTTTGTTCCCTTTTAGAATCATTGGCTTCTGTTTTCCCTATTTTCAAGGAGTTTGTTTCTTGGAAAATGTTTTGTTTTTTTTTTTGTACCTTGTTCCAAGCTGTTATTTCTCTTTACAATTCCCATATGTTTAGCTCTTTTTAAAAATTATTTCACCTCCACCAGAAATTCTCACTGAAGTTGTGCCCAAGCTATGTTTTTCCTTAAAGCTTTACTTGTAGATATTATGGAATCAAACTTTTCTGAGTTTGTCTTGAATGTCCTTGCCAGCATAATAGCTTTTTACAGTAGGCTGCTTCTCGTTGTTTGCTCATTGTTTGCTAGGCCCAGACCCTTAGTTCTAGAGAGAACGTAGGAGCCATTTCTCTTGGGGTGGCGTTCTGGGATCCCAGGGCCAGCTCAGGCTGCGTAGCTGCAAGCTTTCACTGTGCCTGGGGAGAGTCATGGGCCGCAGGGCAGTCTGTGGGAGCCGCCGGCCCTGGACTTGCCCCATTGAAGTTCCAGTAGACTGCTGCCAGATCTGGCCCCTGGAGTCAACCAGGAAGCTCTCCCGTTGGGAGGGACGGAAGTGCCGGCTCCCTTTGGTCTGGGACTCCTACCCTGGCTCTTCTGCTCCAGGCTTCACCCTTGGACAGCCCCGGACCTGAGGGGGATCGGAGCCTGGGACGCCACGGAAGCTGCCCCAGGAGCCTCCCCCCCTCGCTCCTCTGCTCTTCCCGGGAATCTGTGACCCGGCCCTCAGCGGTGGAGGACAGAGCCGCCCTTGGGTGGCTGCTCTTGCCTCGGGCGCAGCCTTTCCCTGTCCTGCTCACACAGGATCCCCGTCTCCAGTGACTTCTCTGTGCCGACCTGCACGAGAGCAAGGACTCTCTGTGATTTGTTTATGTTTAAGATATCCTCATCAGGATCAGCCTGGTGCCTTTTCTACGTCTGTGTGGGTGAGTTGTGTTGGAGGAGCCGGGCCAGCCCCCTCCTGGCGCTCTGCCCTTGCCTCTGTCCTCATCAAGGAGAGGAGCCACGCCAGCCCTGCTCAGAGTTGGGGGGGGGGTTGATCCTTTTCCATCCCGAGATGAGGCTAGGACAGGAACACAGGGAGAATTTGTAAAAGCCACTCATCTTAGATGTAATAAAGGAAACGATTTGAGCTCTTCATAAATGGAATAAACCGCCTCCATGAGCAGGGCATGTCTTCCTCCCCACCATTTTTTGCAGTTGTCAACCCCAAAAAATCTGCATAGGCAAGCGGAGCAAACACTTGCATGCACAAAAATGTGTGTTTCATTCTGAAATTTGAGTCTATTGTATTTCTATGAAGGGAGCAGTGAGGTGGCTCAGTGGATTGAGAGCCAGACTCTGGAGACCAGGAGGTCCTGGGTTCAAATCTGGCCTCAGACACTTCCTATCTGGGTGACCCTGGGCAAGTCACTTGACCCCATTGCCTGGCCCTTACCGCTCTTCTGCCTGGGAACCAATACGCAGTGTTGATTCTAAGATGGAAGGCGAGGGTTTAAAAATGAGAGAGATACAGGCTACACGTGTCAGCTTCCTTCCTCCAGGCTGTCATTGAATTCATTGTACAGAGTCATTGGCCCTTTGAGTTATTTTTCTTTATTATAATCTCTAATGGACATTGTTTTGGTTCTGCTCAGTTTAAAGTTTCCATTTGGATTTAGCCTGGCTGGGAATTATCTTGCATTTATAAGAGCACCATCACTATGCAACGATCTTCCCTGCAACATTACACAAAAACAAAATTGTTTGTATTGAACCAATTAAGGAGGCTAGGTGAAGAATGTTTAGTTTTGAGGATGCTAAATAAGAAACTTTTCTGTTGACTTAACCTTATATCTGTTATGAGCCTGTACAAATGAGGGGGGAAATCTTTTATTCTCATGTGCAGTGTTGACATTATTTTCAATTATTAGGTCTCCCTGAAATCATGTCCTCAGTCGATATCACTTCTTTGTGGCAAAATGCCCCAGATGTGCTCACTTTCGAGGCCTTCACACCCATTCTCAGTGTTTCAGAGGTAACACTTTTTCTGCACTAAGTAGGACTTGAATGTTTAAAATACAGGTTCTGAAAATGTCCGTCTCTGACTCATTTTGTCAGAATGACCTTTGAGTTTTTGGCTATGAGTTTACCAATAAAAATCTGTAGAAATGTGGATGTGGTCTCGGGCTCATTTTGCATTCATCTAGCTCCTAAGTCAGCTCCACGTAGAATAATTAGTTCTTTTTAAAGAGTCTTCCTCAGAACTACAGCACCCACATGAGGGAGGAGGCCGAGACGAGCCATGGGCTGGGCCTCTACTTGCCTAGTCTGTTTTCCTCATCTGTGAAAAAGGGAGGGAGGAAGCAATGACTTCCACCTCTTGTCTCTTATTTTCTGAAAATGAAAACATTTTTTCATTCTGGGATTTTTGTACTTAAACTACCTTTAAGGAAAAAAGGTGTTGACTTCTCAGGGTATAGTTACAGACTTAGAAATTAAAGACTTCATCTTTGTAGTTATCCCCTTTTGGCATTTGAGGGAAATTAAAGGCCAGAAATAAAGTCATACAGCTTTTCAATTCAATAACCAACTCCTCTTTTATTTCATCAACATTTTATCATCCTCATTTCTGAAAAGTACTTATTAACACTGACTTAACTGGCTGCTGGTGGAGCCATCCTTCTATATAATATACACGCGGTCAATTCTGTTCTTTGTGAGTTCTTTTAATTCCACTTAATATAATTGTTGTAAAATTTGAAATCAAACCTGAATATAAAATTAGATGTTGATTTGAAAGCAGTGAAGATGCTTACTAGGAGAGGCTCACCATAGCCACAATTTCCTGTTATAATTGAAAATGATGGTTTTTAAAAAATCTTTGAATAATAAAAAACAACTTGAGAAACTGAATTGTGACTAAGAGCATCAAAGTCTACTATGATCCAGTTGATAGATTCAAAACATTATTGAACTATTTTGGGGTATATTTTTCCCCCAGCAAACCTCATTTAGTGGTGATGGAAAAAATGAGTGCACATCTATAGTGAATGCTGGAAAATCAACCCTTCTTATAACTACGATGTGGGAAGGACTCAACTCTAACACTGTGAAAAAAGAGGAAAGTAAGTGTGAAGAGTAATAATAAATGGTGCTTTGGAAGATTATAGGTTGTTTTTGTACCAAAGACTAAAAAAGGGATATTTGGTTTAAGCATTTGAAGTTTGCTAGAGATGTAACACGGCTCCAAGGGGTATGCATACTGGCCATCCTTAGGTTTCTTTGACGAGAGAGGCCTCAACTTTCTCCAAACCTTATAGGGATGGTAGTTGGAATTATGTTTCAGCATTGGATTTAACCAAAATTCTCTATTCTGACCTCAAATTATATTTGGGAAACATGGACCCTAAACAGATCTGTGCCCCTGCTCTTCTCTCCCTTCCAGACTCTTCCCCCATACTGCTTGTTAAACTGACAGATTTCTAAATCCAAATGTTTTCCCTCTAGTTAAAATATATTTCTTTTCCAAGTATTCACTCTCCAAATTGCTTACATTTGATTTTAGATGCCCTCTGCCTCCAGTAGGCTGAAAGAAGAAATAGTGTGCAAATATAGGTGAAAATCTGCATTTTGTACAACTCTGGACCATTGGTGATGCCTTTGGCATCACCAACCCTCCAGTTTCTCCTCTTGGAAAATTGGAGGTTACTTGTGACTCACTGTGTTCCGCCTCACTTCTTCTCAGTTATCCATTCTTGGGGCTCTTTGGAACTCGGCAGCATCTCTGGCATTTTCCCTTCTTGTCCCTCTCCTAATAGAAGTCTTCGTAACCACCTGCCTGGCACTGTGTAGGGGTCTTCCTACACCTCCTGCCCGTCACTGTTATCAGAATCCCCTTCCTTTGGCAGCAATTTAATTATGTCACTTCTGTGGCTGCCCAAGGAGAGTTAAGACTCCTCTGCCCCTTCCCACCCGTCACCCTGAAACGACCCTAGGGGACTTAGGGGGGCACGCACCCACATGGGCTTCTGTCTTGTTTGTCAGTCCTTCCATCCTGCCTCCCCTTCAGGACCTGAATTCTCAGACCTCATGACTTGCTTTATCCTTGACCAAGGGGAGGGGGAAAGTGGGGTAAGGGTTAGGGTTAGTGAAGCAAAATAACTTTTGGAGGCATTGTGGGTATTATTTCTATTTGATTATACGAGAAAACGCCTGGGCCTCGTTCTAAGTCTGGGTCAGAACCAGAATAATGTAGAATTCTGGGCCCAGCCCTCCCACCTTGGATACTACTTTGGTGTCCTTGTACCCTGGGGTGGGGGAGCAGGAGGAGCACATGAGGATGGCCAGAAGGGCAGGAGCCTGTTTTGTGAGAAGAGAAGGGCCAGATTTCCAGAGAAATGTGTTCTATGCTCTCTTCAGACTGAGCCGACCTCTAGGATTTCCAGGACAGGGGCACGTGCTGTGGTACCTTTTTCTGGTCGGATTTTGTTTACATCTCTGACCCACAACCTATTTTAGAGATGGAAAAAAAAGAAGTTTTCCCTAGACCACCACTTCCCGTCTCCAGAGCCTGAATCCAGCCCTCTTATTTTATGTATGAGAGAAGCGAGTTTCAAAGGAGGAGACGGATCTCCTAAGAAGTACGTAGAAGAGCAAAGATTTGAACCTGGGTCCTTCTGACTCTGGATCGAGCGTTGGTTCCATGGTGCCTCGAGGGGCGAATCTCTGAAGGGTGCGCTTGTTTGCTTGTTTTGCAGGAGCGTCCGAGCAGCCGGGCGCTGCCGCCTTCGGCCAGACTGCCCTGGGCCCGCGCGTGCCGGAGCCGGAGCTTCCCACGCCGACCAAGAAGGTGAGAGTCCCTGCAGGGCCTCGGAGCCGCGGGCCAGACCTGCCATCCTTTGTGCCGCTCTGGGGATGCCGCTACCGGGTGCCTTTGCTCTGTGAGGTGCCTTCATGGGGCAAAACGCAGACATGAGGCTCCTCTGAAGCCACCTCTTGGTGCTGTTGGCAGTCGGGGGATTCCCAGGGAAACCCTCGCCCAAGGCGTCCTCCTCCCCGTCAGAGCGTGGGGGCTGCCACACCGGCCTTCTCCCTAAAGCCATTTGACTCAGGCCGGAGCCCGACCCAAGAGTCGGCTGTCCCAGGGGTCCGCCAGGAAGTTCTTGAGCCCGGCGGGGCACCGGCTTCTTCCCGCTCCAGAGCGCCGCGTGTGATGTGGCTTAACCCAGCAAAGGACTTTTTAACATGTGGAGACGCTTGTCAGAAACCCGAGCTGGGAGTTCCGTAAACTTTCGCTTGGATTACCAGGAACAATGAAATTCAATGTTTCTTATTCATTTTAACTCATTTAAGCCTGACCAAACTGGACTTGGTTTGAATCCTGCCCCTGATACTCAGACATCAGAAGGGGGCTTCTGCCCTTGGGGTTCCCTGGACCGAGTCATCTTAGATCTGCTCTAAACCTCCTTCTCTCCTCTATCTCCGGCATCCACCTCCATCCCCCCCCCCCCAAAAAAAAAACAGCCCATAAGCAAAAAAAAGTTGTTTTTTTTTTTTAAATGAACTCTAAAATGTGCTACTTAATTCTTTGATCAGACCCCTTCCAGGCCTAGTAAAAACTGTTCTAAATCATTGTCTTAACTATCACCAGTAAGAGGGAAATGGAGATGTGTGTGTTTTTAGCAAAGCCTTTTGTTACTGATACCAGAGCATTCTTTTTGTGATCTGAGTTTGGATTGTTTTTTGAGGGCAGAATCCATGGGTGTATATCTTGGCTATCTGATCTTCATCTGGAATATTTGATGCAAAATCCTAGTTGTGTGTTCCCTCCCAGTTAATGCCTTTCCTCCTTATCCTGATTGCACCAACAACTAAAACGTTTCTTTTAGGACATAAAGATCAAGAATGTGCATTCTTGGACAAGTTTAGGAAAAACAGTTACAACTTCAGTCTTGCCAAAATCATCGGATGATCTCTTCCGGCAGTTCAGGAAAGCAGCTATGGAAAAGGAAGTGAAGACAAGGAAGCAGCTGGGTCAAGATCCAAAGGAACCAAACACCCATCCAGATAAACACAGGTCTGTGATTCCTGAGAGTTGTAAAGGCATCAATGTAAAATTAGCATTTTAATGGTTTGTACCAAGTAGTTTACACATTCATCTGTTTATATTCATAGTATAGTTTGAATAGATAGCTCAAATCTTAATCACAGAATTGCTCTTTAAAAGGAACAATAAAATTGGAATAGATTAGATTAATTTCTCAACTGACCATTCATTGCCTCTACTGTTTGCCCAGCAGGACACCTAGGTGGTGCAGGCCTGGAGTCAAAAAGACCTAAGTTCAAATCCAGCCTCAGACACTAACCAACTGACTCAGGACAAGTCACTTAATCCTGTTTGCCTCAGTGTCCTCATCTGTAAAATGACCTGGAGAAGGAAATGGCAAATGATTTGTGTATCTTTGCCAAGGAAACCCCAAATGGGATTACAGAGAGTTGGACCCAACTGAAAAAGACTGAACGACAAGTGTGCCAGGCTAGGTGTTAGGGGGGTGAAGGTGGCCCAGCATGGCCTCTGGGCTTACGGAGCCCAGACGCACCTGGGGAATCAGAGGTGTCTCCAGGTAAGGAAGGAGAGAACGCAGCAATGGGGGAATCATCCAAAAGGATAAAGCTGGAGCACCCCAATTTCCTGTTGAAGAAGAAGAGGCCTGTGCCAGGGCAGGGCTAAGAATGGTGCCCAAGCCACTGTAGCCCAGTGCCACCATGTTCCTTGGGTTCTCCGGGAGTCCTGAAGGACCCCTTGCTTTTGGCACTTTATGGATCTCCCCCTTCTCATTGGGAATTGGTGGGATGGGGTGAATTCCAGAGCCCCCCTTTCTCTCCTTCTCCTATTAGTCTGTGTCAATCTGCAGTGATAGATGAGAAGGGCCCAAGAGACACAGCCTTATTTAGGGAACACCATTCTGCCCCCCCCCCCTTGTCCCCAGGCTCTCTCTCCGCAACTTTCATGTAACTTTCTGGAGAAGAGAATAGCGTGGCAATGTAGATCCATACACCAAACAAAACCCCTGAATGGCCTGTTTTCATAAAGCTACTCACTTTATAGCCTCATAAAATAGGAGCTTGTTTCTTGTTTTAAAGGTATTAGCTTTTAATATTTTCTGATGAAACAAAAATGTTGTTTTGAAGGCACTTTGACAAGAATCCAAATAAAATTCAAAATGAGTGTTATCCTGAAGACCAAAAGCCACATCCAGCACCCCTAGAAGTGCAAGACCCCAGGCTCATCAAAGACCGTAACTTGGCAAGAAAGAAAGAGCAAGAGCGCAGGAGAAGGGAAGCAGTAAGTAAAATGGGTCTGTGGGCTACTTGCCCAGTGAGGTGAAACTAGGCTCATTCCAGACCCAGACCTGTCTTAGCCCGTGGCCTCTTCATGCCTCCTTTATGTCTTTTGGTCTCTGAGCCTCTTCTCTAAGCCAGAACCCCTTTGGCCTCCCCCCCACCTCCAGGCATTGAGACCCTTTGGTTCCTGCTCTCCCACCCTAACTCACTGCCTCATGCTGGCTCCCACTTGTCTCTTGGTTGGGGAAATGGTTGCTTTTATCTGGGTGCAAAAACCACCTCCAGGCAGGGCCAAGAAAGCTCTGTTTTCCTTCTTTATTTCTTCCCCGGTCTCATTTCTGGCAGAACAGTGTCCTGGTGCCCCTGCTTGCACACCAGCCTTTTGATTGTGTCGGAAGCAAATTTCTCTCTCTCCAGTGTTGCCTTTTTAAGGTCATCTCTCAGAGGTCAAAGACCACTGAGTAAATTCAGGTATGGGCAAGCCCGCAGAGAAAGGAAGTTAAAGAACCAACAAGACAGGATGCTAATTCCCCAGGCACTGCACCCCTGGGCAGCCCAGGCAAATTTAGAAACTATGATTGGTTCCTGAAGTGTGACATGTGTGTTAGTGGGTGAAGAAAAGAGCTTGTTAGGGGATACCCGGCAGCAATAAGGCTTTTTTGGCGTGAGCGTGGAGAGCAGAATGAATCCTTGTCGGAGTTCAGCTAGAGGCCCATGAATGGAGACCATAGATTAGAAAGCCACGTATCTCTCTACCACTCCTACTTTCCCCTCTCTTTACTACTCCTTTGATTTAATAAAGTTATTAAGCTACTACCAGCCTCATAATTTTAGTTATTACATTTGTTTGTCCAAGGTCTCTCGGGTGTTGTACCACCGCACTAAAAGTTGTTATCAGGGCACTGTTGGTCTCAAAGGAGATGCTTGGAGAACCCTCTTCTCATTGCTGTTACCAGGCCTGAAGTATTAATAGCTTTTTGTGGGGTTCATGGGTTCCCTTAGCCTAATTTTCGGTTTAATATACAGACATCAGCTGTATCCAGAGTGCAAGCAGTCCTACTCAGGTGTTTGAAGAAGTCAGAGGAGTCCAGAGGCCACCTCTGAGTTTCCTGCTTCCCCTGAAGCGAACTTTTTCTGCTTTGTCCTCCTGTCCTTCATGATCACTTTTTCTCCCTGTCTCATGGAGCTTTTTGGCTTTTCTTTTATAGGCAGCTTAATTTGTAGCTTACTGCCTGTGTTCCCAAACCCGGAGTCTCCCCACCCAGAATATGATGTTCACACCAGGCCCTTCAGTGACCATCAGCAATCATCTTGACTTTTTTTTTCATTATAAAGATGTTTTATTTTACCAATTACATGTAATAAATTTCCACATAAGTTTTCTGAAGTTAAAGGATCCAAATTGTCTCCCTCCCTCCCTCCCTTCTCCTTCCTGGTGCTGGCAGGCAATTCAGTCTCAGTCATAAGTGTACCATCATGCAACACATGTTTCCATATCTCATTTTTGTAAGAATAATCCTATAAAACCAAAATCCCAAAACATAAACCCACATAAACAAGTGAAAAATTGCATATTTTCATCTGCATTCTGACTCAACAGTTCTTTTTCAGAAGTGAACAGCATTCTTTGTCCCAAGTCCCTCAGAATTGTCTTGGATCATTGTATTGCTGTTAATGGCAAAATCTATCACATCTGACCATTCCAGAATATTGTAAATTATATGAAATTACATGGTTGCCGAAATTATTCTATCTCAAGTCAGAAATTTATTTACCAAATTAGAGGGGAAACAATAAAGTAGAGAAATGAGAGGGGTTAGAGAAAATACCTATCATACCTAGACTAGTCCTCTACCAGGAGGGCCAGTAATGAGTAATGACGAGGCCTCCTCCAAGATGGAAGCTAGTCTCTTAGGAAACTAGGAAAGGAGTCAGCCCTTTTTGCTCACCCAAAGAAGTAGTCCAGGAGTCAGAATCTAAGTTGAAGCCATAATTCATACCGCAGTCTCCAGCAAAGTTCCCTTGAAGATTATCTCCAGGAGACATTCTCCACTAGACTCAACTTCACAAGACTGACTCAGTCCAAGGATTTTGTGGCTTTTATGGTGGTTTCCTGTCCCTGCCCCTTTTCACAGGGGCCAATCACAGTTTCCAAATTGTCTAGTACTGTCCAGGGGCAATGTCTGTGGGATTGACTTGTCACCTCTAAAGGTGTTAACTCTCCTCCTAGGATTCACACATTTCTGAGTTGTCACCCAGTTTAGCAGGGGGTTGCAGACCTCCCCCCACTTAAGGTTAAGTAGGGGTGTCTTCCTTTTGGAGGTGCAAATTCCTGTAGTAAGCATTTGTGGGCTTCCCTTGCTTTAGGGTTAAGTATGGGTGTATTCTTTTTATTGATTAATTCAAAAATAGACAAAGGAGAGTTAATCCTCTCCTCACAATCTAGTGAGGTACTAAGTGTAGGGGTCCTTAAGTTATTGTTAACCAAAGTTTTAACTCCAACTAGGCAAAGAGAATAAAGGATTCCCTTTTTACAAGTGTAAACTCAGAATAGGCAAAGAGGACCAAGAATTTCCTTTCACAGTATTGTAGTTACTGTGTACAATGTTCTCCTGGTTCTGCTTATTTCACTCTGCATCACTTCCTGGAGGTCTTTCCAGTTCCCTGAAATCCTCCAGTTCATCATTACTTAGAACACAATCATATTCCTCATATTCCATCACCATCAGATACCACAATCTGTTCAGCCTTTCCCGAATGGAGGGACATCCCTTCAGTTTCCAATTCTTTGCCTCCACAAAAAGAGCAGTTATAAATAGTTTTGTACAAGTAGCCCCCCACACACACTTTTATCTCTTTGGGATACAGAGCTAATCGTGGTATTACTAGATCAAAGGGTGTAATTTCATAGCCCTTTGGACATAGTTGCAAATTGCCCTCCAGAATGGTTGGATCCATTCACAACTTCACCAGCAATGCATTAGTGTCCAATTTTGCCACATCCCCTCCAACATTTATCACTTTACTGCCATGTTAGTCAATCTGAAAAGTGTTTTAATGTGCATTTCTCAAATCAAGAGGGACTTAGAACATTTTTAATATGATTATTGATAGCTTTGATTTCTTCATCTGAAAACTCATATCCTTTGACCATTTGTCAACTGTGGAATGACTTATGTTCTTATAAACTTACTTAGTTCTGTATATATTTGAGAAATGAGACTTTTTCCCAGTTTGTTGTTTTCCTTTCACATTGATTTCGTTTGTAAAAAAATCTTTTAAATTTAATATAGTCAAATTATTCATTTTGCATCTTGTAATGTTCTCTATATCTTATTTGGTCATAAATTCTTCCTTTCTTCCTAGATCTGCCAGGCAAGCTATTCTATATTCCCCTAGTTTTCTTATGGTATCACCCTTTATGTCTAAATCATATGCCCATTTTGACCTTATCTTGGTACAAATATTGGTCCATACCTAGTTTCTACCTTACTGTTTTCCCAGTGGTTTTTGTCCAATAGTGAGTCCTTATCCCAAAAGCTGGGGTCTTTGGTTTTATCAAACTATAGATTGCTAAAGGCCATTTACCTCTACTCTATTCCATTGATCTACCATTCTATTTCTTAGCCAATACTGTATTATTTTGAAGATTACTGCTTTATAATACAGTTTAAGATCTGGTACTGCTGCTAGGCCATCCTTCACATTTTTTTTCATTACTTCCCTTAATATGTTTGATCTTTTGTTCTCCCAGATGAATTTTGTTGTTATTTTTTCTAGTTCTATAATGTTAAAGAAAAGATGATATAAAAGGTGCTATCTATCTGAGCTGACAGGCTCTATAATCCAAGCCTGCCAAGCTGGCTCAAGATCCTCAGGTGGTAGATGGATCTAGGCTAAGTGAGAGATGAGGTTGCCTGGGTGGTCACCAAATGTGCTAGTAATCCCCAGGATTTATGAAGTTCAGCTTAGCCAAGCCTATGCCTCTTTAACAGTGCCCAAGCCAAAAAATATTAAGTGAGGGGTTGTATGTATGATCAACAACTCCTTTAGCTCCTTGGCTTGGGGTTGGGTTTGATGATAAAAGGTTGGTTTGGGCTGGTATTGACCTGCTAAATGGATAATGCTAATAATCTGACTTCAGTTTGATAAATCCCTTTCCCTATAGCTGTAGTTGTCACTAGTTGGGAAAGGAGCACCAATCTTCAGCTGGATTAAACTGTAACAGGATTTATTGCTTATCTTAAGGGTTAGGAGCAAGGAGTCAGGATAGAGGTTTGGGAATACTATACTATGTCTAATTAAGTTAAGGAGATCTAAATCTATAGGTAACAGGTTGATATCAGGCTCGAGATTCTTCTCCCTCACACAATCCCCCATCTGACCCAGCCGTGGTGCAAACCAAAGGTCAGGGAAGGATAATGATGTTCTTCTTAGTAGCCGTAATGTTCTCTCTCAGCTCTATTATTAGTATCAGGAGAAATAAACTTCTGTGGCACTGAGGTATGGATACTGGATTTGCAGGTGTATGGCTTACCCTCCCATACACCTCCCTTCTCCAACTGAGACCCTGCGTGGTGCAGTCCAAGGGTATTTATAGAGGTGGTCCTAATTGTCTCTTGGCCCTGGCTCACGCCACGTGGGTAAATTCTAAGTTTTTTAACCGATGATCCTGTTACTCAAACTGTTTTCCATCTTGTCCCAGAAGTTCCTTATCACAATAACCTTCTATAATAGGTTCTGTAATAAAACTATAAAATAGTTTTTGGTAGCTTTATTGGTATGACACTGAATAAGTAAATTAATTTAGGTAGCATTGTCATTTTTATTACATTAGTTCTGCCTACCCATGAGCAATTAATGTAGGTCTGACTTTATTTGTGAAAAAAGTGTTTTGTCAAATGTTCTAAATCACTCTTGATTAAAGAAAATGCAAATTTAAACAACACTGAGGTACCACCTCACACCTATCAGATTGGCCAATATGAGAGTAAAGGAAAATGATAAATATTGGAAGGGATGTGGCAAAATTTGGACACACATTGCTGGTGTAGTTGTGAACTGATCTGACCATTCTTGGAGGGCATTTTGGAACTATGCTCAAAGGGCTATAAAACTGTGCATCCAATTATACCACTAGTGGGTTTGTATCCCAAAGAGATAAGAATGGTGGAGGGGGCTACTTGTGCAAAAATATTTATAGCTGATCTTTTTGTGGTAGCAAAAAAAATTTTGGAATTGAGGGCATGACCATTCATTGGGGAATGGCTGAACCAATTGTGGTACATGTTGGTGATGGAATACTATTGTACTATAAGAAATGATAAGCAGGATGATTTCAGAAAAAGCTAGAAAGATCTGCAGGAACTGATGCAGAGTAAAATAAGCAGAACCGAGAGAACACTGTATAAGATAACAGCAATATTGGATGATGATTATCCAAGAAAGCTTGGCTGCTCTCCGCAATGCACTCATCTGGGACAAACCTGAAAGACTTATGACGGGGAAGGCTCTCCACATCCAGAGAGACAACTGTTGGAGTTGTCTTTCACGTCAGTGTATTCATGGTTTTATTCTGGGGCTTTGGTTATGTACAAGTTTGCTCTTACAACGACCAATATGGAAGCATGTTTAGCATGACAGTAAAAAAAAAAAAGAAAAGAAAATGTTTTGTCATTGTGTTAATATAATTCCTATGTTTGTCAAAGCAAATCTATACTCAAGTGTTTTATATTTTCTAGAGCAGTGATGGGCAAACTATCCTGTGGGCCAGATCCAGGCTGTAGTTTCCCTTAAGCAATTCCCTAATCACTATATCTGGATGTGGGGGCCTGGATCTGGCTCTCAGGGAATGGTTTGCCTATCACTGTTCTAGAGCAATAATGGGCGACCTTTTTAGGGACCCTGTGCCATGCCCCATCCACCCCAGACCGTGCCAGTGCCCGCCCCCCATCACATGCCATGCCCCACCCCCTGACTGCATGCATTGGCATAGCCACCAAGGATACCAGTACAATTAGAGGACTACATCGTCATTCCTTTCCTGGAGGTGACAGGATTTGCAGTGCAATTTCTATACAGTGGATGAATCATATTAAAAGGAGAAGGGTCAGTGACCTTAGCAAAGCATTTATACTGGTAGGTCTGGGGATATTTAGTAAAAGTAAAAGGTGATTTCTTGGAAGCCTCAGGCATTTGGTCAGTCTTTGAAGCAGCTCCTGAGATTTTCTTCACAAACCAGGAGACCACAACTTGCTTCTGGGGTGGATAAAGGGTTTAATGCAAGAGACATAAATCCATATATTCTGCCCTTCCAGTTTTACATTGGTGGGGGTTGATAGGATGGCTCTGTGGTGACCCTCCCATCCATTAGATCTGGATCCCTCCCTTTAGACTGGGTGTGTGATTTCTTCATCTTCCTTTGAAGGATTAGGGAAGATCTGATTAGTACATCCCCTTAGGGCTTGGTGAATGGTGCTCAGCCCTAAATTTGCTCAGGGGGTCATTTTAATTAGGGTCAGCTCAGTCAGGAGGGCCTGGACCCAATTGATTCTTGGCTTCCAAAAGCAGGACTGTTACCTGTTCTGTTCACCCAGTGAGGGTCCACAAAGACTAAAAGGACTTTATACCTTTTGTAGGGTGATAGGTGCAAGAATCTATCACCAATCTGAGAGGAGTGACCTATGCTACTGAACTGCTTGGCTCCCTGGGGCTGGGTGGGGGGCACACTGGAGCATCACTGAGCCAACTCCCTACAATAGTGGAAAGAGGCTAGAATGCCCTACACCTTGCATTTGGGGGCAGGGCCTGCCTCCTAGCTGGCCAAGCTAGGGGCCTGCATGTGCCCACAGGGAGGCCTCTGCATGCCATCTTTGGCACACATACCATAGGTTCACCATCACAGATCTAGAGTGATTTTAAATTAAATTTCTTTTTCTAACTCTTGTTGATAATATATAGAAAAGGTGAAGATTTATGTGGGTTTATTTTGTGTCCTACAACTTTGCTAAAGTTATTATTTCAACTAGTTTTTTTTGTTGATTCTCTAAGTATAACATCATATCTTTATAGAGTGATAGTTTGGTTTCCTTGTTGCCTACTTTAACGCCTTCAATTTCTTTTTCTCTTATTTATTTATCTTATTAAACTGCAATTCTAGTACAATATTAAATAATGGTGGTGATAATGGGCGTCCTTGCTTCACTCCTAATCTTATTAGGAAGGCTTCTAACTTATCCCCATTGTAGATGATACTTGCTGATGGTTTTAGATTGATACTATTTTTTAATTTAAGGAAAGGCTCTTTTATTCCTGTGCTTTCTAATGTTTCCACTAGGAATGGGTGTTGTATTTTGTCAAAAGCTTTTTCTGCATCTATTGTGGTAATCATGTGATTTCTATTAGTTTGGTTATTGATGTTGTAAGAGTTTAAATTTAGGTTTTATGCAAAATATGAGAATTACAAAGTAATATTGTGCGCTGATTTAAAAATATGGCTTAATATAGCAGATTTTATTTACAAAGAGGAAGAGTGAAAGTGTAAATGTAGATAAAGAGACAGATTCTAATAAGCCTACCAGCCCTTCTCCTGAGAAGCCAGGCTCAGCCCCAGCAGGAGCTTCCCTAAATCCTTTGTCTCCATGTGGATTTCCCAATAATTCCCAGCCAGAAGTCCCAGTGGTGTCTTTAGCCAGAATTCCACCAACACAGCTTCCTCCAAAGCCAAGGCACAAATCTCAGCCACTCACCCAGCAAGCTGAAGCAGAATCCAGGGAAAAGGTGTCCTCCAAGCCAAGGCAGGGTCAGCCACTCACTCCAGAAGCCAAGAAAGGAATGCTCTAGACCATGCTGGTCTCTTTCTTTTTATGCTCCTTTTTTCCCCCCATCACTTCTTCTCATTCCCCCTTCTTCAGAGAAAACGAATGGCAATCTTCCAATTTGCCTAACACTGCCCTTGGTGGTGGGGGAGGGGGAGGGCACCATAGCTTTTGGAGGTGTGACCTTACTCTATGAACTCTCTTAGTGTTAAGTAGGTACTTTAAGTTCTTGATTTGATTAGCTAAAAATAAGACAAGGGGAGAGTTAATCCTATCTTCACAATCCCCCTTATGATTCTTTGGGAAATTAGTCTCCCCAATGAATCATTTAACACAACTAGCTTATACCTCTAAAGATTTTCTAGCTAAAGGTGCATACAATATTGCACTTTCTAAGAGGAATCTATACAACAATTGGAGATATGAGGGAAATAGAAGAGAGAGCTCAAAACCAATGTTTGCTAGGTTCATTGAGAAAAAGCCAATTAGGAGGCAGTCCCCTTTGGCATAAGGCTTTATATTTAGAATAGATGATATATTCAACCCCCTTTAGTGCAATCAATTACATCCCAAATTTCATTATGGATTTTCTGATGCAGTGTAAGTTTCTTTTTTTTTAACATTTAATAATAATTGTTTTTTAGAAAAGTTAACATGATTACATGATTCATGCTCTTACTTTCCCCTTCACTCCCCTTTAGCTCCCCCATATACAACACACATTTCCACTGGTTTTAACATGTGTCATCAATCAAGACTTATTTACATATTATTGATAGTTGCATTGGTGTGGTCCTTTCAGGTCTATATCCCCAATCATGTCCATCCCAACCCATGTGTTCAAGCAGTTGTTTTTCTTCTCTATTTCCACTCCTGCAGTTCTTCCTCTGAATGTGGGTAGGGTTCTTTTCCATAAGTCCCTCAGAATTGTCCTGGGTCATTGCATTACTGCTAGTACAGAAGTCTATTACATTCGATTTTACTACAGTGTATTGGTCTCTGTGTACAATGTTCTTCTGGCTTTGCTCCTTTCACTTTGCATCAATTCCTGGAGTTCTTTCCAGTTCACATGGAATTCCTCCAGTTTATTATTCCTTTGAGCACAATACTATTCCATCACCAGCATATACCACAATTTGTTAAGCCATTCCCCAATTGAAGGGCATACCCTCGTTTTCCAATTTTTTGCCACCACAAAAAGCGCAGCTATAAATATTTTCGTACAAGTCTGTTTATCTATGATCTCTTTGGGGTACAAACACAACAGTGATATGGCTGGATCAAAGGACAGGCATTCTTTTATAGCCCTTTGAGCATAGTTCCAAATTGCCAGCCAGAATGGTTGGATCAGTTCACAACTCCACCAGCAATGCATTAATGTCCCAATTTTGCCACATCCCCTCCAACATTCATTACTCTCCCCTTCTATCATTTTAGCCAATCTGCTAGGGGTGAGGTGATACCTCAGAGTTGTTTTGATTTGCATTTCTCTAATTATTAGAGATTTAGAACACTTTCTCATGTGCTTATTGATACTTTTGATTTCTTATCTGAAAATTGCCTATTAATGTCCCTTGCCCATTTATCCATTGGGAAATGGCTTGATTTTTTATACAATTGATTTAACTCCTTCTATATTGAGTAATTAGACCTCTGTCAGAGTTTTTTGTTATAAAGATTTTTTCCCCAATTTGTTGTTTCCCTTCTGATTTTGGCTGCATTGCTTTTGTTATACAAAAGCTTTTTAGTTTGATATAATCAAAACCATTTAATTTACATTTTGTAATTTTCTCTAACTCTTGCTTGGTTTTAAAATCTTTCCTTTCCCAGAGACTGACAAGTATACTGTTCTGTTTTAACTTAACTTATTTATAGTTTCCCTCTTTATATTCAAGTCATTCACCCATTCTGAATTTATCTTGGTGTAGGGTGTGAGATGTTGATCTAAACCTAATCTCTCCCATATTGTTTTCCAAATTTCCCAGCAGTTTTTGTCAAATAGTGGGGTTTTGTCCCAAAAGTTGGGCTCTTTGGGTTTATCATATACTGTCTTGCTAACATCATTTACCCCAAATCTATTCCACTGATCCTCCCTTCTGTCTCTTAGCCAGTACCATACCATTTTCATGGCCACTGCTTTATAGTATAGCTTAATATCTGGTACTGCTAGGCCACCTTCCTTCACATTTTTTTCCATTATTTCTCTTTATATTCTTGATCTTTTGTTATGCCAAATGAACTTTGTTACAGTTTTTTCTGATTCAGTAAAAAAGTTTTTTGGTAGTTTGATAGGTATGGAGCTAAATAGGTAAATTAATTTGGGTAGAATGGTCATTTTTATTATGTTAGCTCATCCTGCCCATGAGCAATCAATGTTTTTCCAATTGTTTAGATCTAGTTTTAATAGTTTGGAAAGTATTTTGTAGTTGTTTTCGTATAATTGCTGTGTTTGTTTTGGTAGATAGATTCCTAAGTATTTTATGTTGTCTAGGGTGATTTTAAATGTTTCTCTTTCTACCTCTTGCTGCTGTGATGTGTTGGAAATATATAGAAATGCTGATGGTTTATGTGCATTTATTTTGTATCCTGCAACTTTGCTAAAGTTGTTGATTATTTCTACAAGCTTCTTAGTTGATTCTCAAGGATTTTTTAAGTAGACTATCATATCATCTGCAAAGAGTGATAGCTTAGTCTCCTCCTTGCTCACTTTGACACCTTCAATTTCTTTTTCTTTATTTGCTACTGCTAGTGTTTCTAGTACAATGTTGAATAATAGAGATGATAATGGGCATCCTTGTTTCACTCCTGATCTTATTGGGAAGGCTTCTAATTTATCCCCATTGCTTATGATGCTTGTTGATGGTTTTAGGTATATACTGTTTATTATTTATTTTTAGGAAATGTCCTTCTATTCCTATACTTTCCAGTGTTTTCAATAGGAATGGGTGCTGTATTTTGTCAAAGGCTTTTTCAGCATCTATTGAGATAATCATGTGATTTTTGTTTGTTAGACTGTTGATATGGTCAATTGTGTGGATGGTTTTCCTAATGTTGAACCATCCTTGCATTCCTGGTATAAATCCCACCTGATCATGGTGGATGATCCTCTTGATCACTTGCTGGAGTCTCTTTGCTAGTGTTCTATTTAAGATTTTTGCATCTATGTTCATTAGGGAGATTGGTCTGTAGTCTTCTTTCTCTATTTTTGATCTACCTGGCTTTGGAATCAGTATCATATTTGTGTCATAAAAGGAATTTGGTAGGGCTCCTTTTTGCTTTATAATATCAAATAATTTGTATAGTATTGGGATTAGTTGTTCTTTGAATGTTTGATAGAATTCACGTGTGAATCCATCAGGCCCTGGCGATTTTTTCTTAGGGAGTTCTTTGATGGCTTGTTCAATTTCTTTTTCTGATATGGGATTATTTAGGTATTCTATTTCTTCTGCTGTTAATCTAGGCAATTTATATTTTTGTAAATATTCATCCATATCTCCTATATTGCTATATTTATTGCCATATAATTGGGCAAAATAGTTTTTAATGATTGCCTTAATTTCCCCTTCGTTAGAGGTGAGGTCTCCCTTTTCATCTTTGATACTGTCAATTTGGTTTTCTTCTCTCCTTTTTTTTATTAGATTGACCAGTACTTTGTCTATTTTATCTGTTTTTTTTTTCAAAATACCAGCTTCTAGACTTATTTATTAATTCAATAGTTCTTTTACTTTTGATTTTTAATTTCTCCTTTGATTTTTAGTATTTCTAATTTAGTTTTCATCTGGGGATCTTTAATTTGCTCGCTTTCTAAATTTTTAAGTTGCATGCCCAATTCATTAATCTCTGCCCTCTCTAATTTGTTAATATATGCACTCAAGGATATAAATTTCCCCCTGAATACTGCCTTGGCTGCATCCCACAGAGTTTGGTAGGATGTCTCATCATTGTCAATCCCTTCAATGAAATTGTTAAGTGTTTCTATGATTTCTTCTTTGACTAGCTGGTTTTAGAGAATCATATTATTTAATTTCCAATTAGTTTTTGATTTTCCTGACCAGGTGCCCTTCCTAATTATTATTTTTATTGCATCATGATTTGAGAAGGTTACATTTATTATTTCTGCTCTTTTGCATTTGTTTGCAATGTTTCTATGCCCTATTACACGGTCAATCTTTGTGAATGTACCATGTGCAGCTGAAAAGAAGGTGTATTCCTTTTTGTCCCTATTTATTTTTCTCCACATATCTATTAAATCTAATTTTTCTAGGACTTCATTCACCTCTCTTACCTCTTTCTTATTTATTTTTTGGTTTGATTTATCTAGATCTGAAAGAGGAATATTTAGATCTCCCACTATTATGGTTTTACTATCTATTTCCTTCTTGAGCTCTGCCAGTTTCTCCTTTACAAATTTGGATGCTATGCCACTTTGTGCATACATATTGAGCACTGTTATTTCCTCATTATCTATACTGCCTTTTATCAGAATGTAATTACCTTCCCTGTCTTTTTTAATCATACCTGCTTTTACTTTGGCTTTGTCAGAAAAATCATAATAGCCACTCCTGCCTTCTTTTTCTCATTTGAAGCCCAAAAGATTTTGCCCAAGCCCTTTACCTTAAACCTGTCCACCCATCTCATATGTGTTTCTTGTAGACATGTGGTAGGATTTTGGTTTCTAACCCACTCTGCTATTTGCTTCCATTTTATGGGCGAGTTCATCCCATTCACATTCAGCGTTATAATTATCAGTTGTGTATTCACCAACATTTTGGTATCCTCTCCTAGTTCTACCCCTTCTTCTTACACTATTTCCTTTTAAACCAGTGGTTTGCTTTAAGCCAGTAACCCTTGCCCCCTCCCTTGATTTACTTCCCTTTCTACCCCCTCCCTTATTATTCCCCTCTTTTTATTTTTAAGGCCTGATGAACTCGCCCTTCTTCTTCCTTCCCTTTTTTGACCTCCCTACTCCCCTGCTCCCCTTGGTTTTATAAACCCTTCTGACTTTCTCAGTAGGGTTAGATAGAATTTTATATCCCAATGGATATAGCTACTCTTCTCTCTCAGGGTTAATTACACTGAGAGTAAGGTTTAAATATTACCTCTTAATGCTCTCTTCCTCTCATTCTTATAATAGTATTCATCCCTTCCCCCTCCCATGCCCTCTTTGTGTGTAATAGAATATCCTATTTTTCTTATTCCTTCAAGTTTCTCTTGGTGCCCTCTACTATTCACCCCTCTCTTCCCCATCCCCATATCATCTTAGACCATTTAGTATTCCAACCTCTCCCTATGAATAATTCTTCTAATTACTATAATAGTGAATACTATAATAGTGAATAGAGTTCACTACAGAGAATTATACATAACATTTCTCCACATAGGAATACAAATAATTAGATCTTATTGAAGCCCTTAAAGAGGCAAATTTTAAAAAATATGAGTTTTCTTACTTTCCCTTCTGTTTCTTATTTACCTTTTCATGTTTCTCTTGGTTTTTGTGGTTGGATATCGAACTTTCCATTTAGTTCTGGTCTTTTTCTGTGCAAATACTTGGAAATCTATCTAGTTGAATGCCCAAACTTTCCCCTGGAAGTATATAGTCAGTTTTGATCTGTAGGTGATCCTTGCTTAAAGACCTAGTTCTCTTGCTCTTCTGAATATCATATTCCAAGCCTTGCAATCTTTTAGTGTGGAGGCTGCCAGATTCTATGTGATCCTGATTGGTGCTCCTTGATATCTGAATTGTCTCTTTCTGGCTTCTTGTAAAATTTTTTATTTTACTTGAAAGCTCTTGAATTTGGCTATTATATTCCTGGGGGTTGTCTTTTCAGAGTCTAGTGTAGAGGGTGATCTATGTATCCTATCAATGTCTAGCCTTTAGAGACTGGTTTTCCTTTTCAATCTCGTTGTTTCTGGTCTTTGATTTACTTGCCTCACTTTCCATTTGCGAAATTCTTCTTTTAAACTGTTATTTTCTTGCCAGATCTCTTCCATCTTTCTCATAATCTCAGATTTGAACTCTTCAAGACCTTGTGACCCATTTTCATTTTTTTGGGAAGGTTTGGCTATGGTTACTTGTTTGTTATCCTCTGCTGTTTGCTCTGTTGTCTGGATTTTTTTCTGTGTAAACATTGTCGAGTGTTAAAGGTTTCTTCTTCATCTTTCTCTTCTGGAATTCCTGAGTCTGGCTTGCCATTGTGAGCTGCGTGCCCTCTCAGCTTTATCCTCACGCCCAGGGTCTGTCTGCACTCTTTAGGCTCCTGAGGTCTCGGGTCTAGTTGTTCTCACTGTCAAGACTCCTGGTGGTCCCCTTGCTTGTTCTTCTGCCTGAAGCCCCTTTAACAGTCTCAGGGCACTGCTTCCACAGTTGTGCACCCCTCTGTGCTGGGTTCCCCACTCAAGGTCCACACCTGTGCTCAGGATCTGAGTCTGTGTCTCAGCCTGCACTCAGGATCTGTGTCTCAGCCTGCGCTCCGGATCTGTGTTCAAAGTCCGCGTGTTCTTTAGCCTCTTGTGGTCTTTAGTCCTACTGCCTCAGGAACAGGCCCTGGAGCTGCCAATGACTTAATGGGTGCCCCAAACTTGGCACTGTAGGTTGGGGGGGGGGAATGGGGTTGCTCTGCTTGCATTTTAGTGAGAGCTATTTCACCCCTTTATATCATGGAAGTGCTCCAATTCCACGTACCTTCAATGCTGCACCCTGTTGTGGGTTCCCTTTGTTCATCTGGATTTGTTTTTATGTCTTCTTGAGGAGTCTTATAGGTGTGGGTTAGGAGCGTTCAAACAGCTGCTTTTTACTCTGCCGCCATCTTAACCCGGAAGCCCTGGTTGATTCTGTAGGTTTCTTTATGGCACTTTCTACAAACAATTTCTTGATTCAAGGGGTCGGCAAGCTCCTTTTCCCAAAAATTTCTCTCAAAAAATTTTTAAAATCTTGGATTTTACAAAAATTAGACAATTTTCCCTGAGAAGGGTGTTGACCAACACCCAGATCAACTTGGGATACAGGGTTGAGTTATGGGGTATATGAATCAAGTGTCAAAAGGAAAAAAAACCAAATAGAAGATAAAATTGAATTTTGAGAGGGAAAAAAATCAAAATATCAAAATCTATGTATATAAAAATTATCAGTAAAAAAAAAACAATAAATCCATAACAGGTCCTTAAATTAGGGTCCAATTAAAGTGATTTCTGTCCCACACATCTGTAGGACAAATGCAGTAATATAGTACTTACCCATTGGTAGCCAGGACAACAGGAAGTTGCCATACTGTAAGAGAGAAAAAAGGGACTAGATTTTGATGTGAAAGGGAAGTATGTTATTCCCTGGGCTGATTTTATCTTCATTCATAGGGGTAGTGGAGCCAAAATGGCAACCAAACTAAGGTATTTGTCAGAATGTGGCATGTCAAACAGCTGCTACCTCAAACCTCAAATAAGTACTCTGTCTTGGCGCAGATCTCATTAATCCCACAAGAATTGTTGGTCTCCTTGACCTTGTGCTTAATTGTACTGTATAGTTATTAATCACAGTCCCACAGTATTTATCCATCAGTGGCAGGCTTCCATGATTTAAAGCTTTTGGGTATGTAGTTATATTAGAACTAATAGATATTTTAAATTTATCCTTCAAAATCTAAAGCCTTATTAATACTGGTTACATGTACTTCATGTACAAGAAATAAAAAAGGAAAAAACAATAATAAGAAATTCAAGAATTCAATGTGCCAGCCAAAACAGTGTCCACTTTTCTATGGACTTTTATCTTCAAAGCATGTAACAGGATACAGTTAATCAGTGTTAATAGAAGGTACTCATTTCACATGTGAGGCAATGAATTCAAGAGCCCTTTTCTCCAATTTTGATAGCTGGTGGAGTGGTTAATAGTACTTTGAAACAGACCTTCCAAGGCAGGCTGAGTTGCTCCAGTGAGCTGGAAGTTCTTTTGTTATTATAAGGAGTTTTCTTAATTTCCCTCTCTCTTTAGGGGTAGCAGTAACAGACATGTTGAGAGTTTTGTAAAATCTCAGAAAGTAACAGACAGATTAGCCCTTTGTCTCTTTAAGAGGCCGACTATGAAAGAAAAAAAAATTAGTTAATAGAAAGGGGGTCTTCCTCTCTGACTTCCTAGGGAGGAGGGGTTCTGTGTCAGTACTCTCTCAGTCATGAAGATCTGGCAGTTAACTGTTGAGAGTTTGAATTTAGATACTAATTTGAGAAGGAGTCTATTTCTGATGGGGTTTTCTTCTCAGCACTTTGAGTGAGAAGAGCCCAAGAGCTTTTCTCCTCAGAACTTGAGGGAGTAGGAGAATTATTTGTGTGTCTATGTGGCAGGCAGTTTCACTGTTATTATTGAGGAAGAAGAATTACTTTAAGGAGATTGTTGGAGAATTAATACTCATTGATTTAGCTTAGGTAATAAGCTAGATAGTGAATTATAATCTTAAAGTAGGTTGAGGTAGGCCTGGTTTGCCAGGCAAGAAGATTTAGGGTTTCTTAGAGAGATTTTAGTATAGGGTTTAGATTTTTAGGCAATATAAGAGTTATACTCTCCTATTTCCTTCCTCCTATTCCTATCCAAACCTCTCCTCAGTAATAAATAAATGTACCTAGTTTACCAAACTGATCTCTGGACATTTATCATAATATTAAATACCCCTCACAATGTACACCTGTCTCCTGGGTTTACGTCATGAAGTAAGAAGTCTGTAGGTACTGCTTGTACTGAAGCTCTGGATTCATGGAGTTCTCGCAATTTGATATGCAAATCCTATATTTTTGAAGCAATAGAGAAGTGTCCCACCCCCAGTAATGATCTGTATGCAGGAGAAAAAGACTTCGCCTGTATGAGAGGATGTCCAAAAAGCATCTCAAATGGTGAGATGTGTAGATCTCCCCTGGGCCTGCTTCAGAGATAAAGTAGAGCTAGGGGAAGAATTTCAGGCTATTTTAAGTGAATTGCAGTGCACAATTTTCCAACCATAGTCTTAAGATCTCTTTTCATTCCCTCGACTTGGCCTGAATTCTGGGGATGATACGGTACATGAAATTTGGGAGTGATTCCCAAAACACAAATAAATTTGAGACAAAACTGAATTGGTAAAATGAGTTCCCCTGTTTGAATCAATCCATGTTGGCTGGCCAAAAGGAGGAATAATCTCTTTTAGGAATATCTTGCCAACAAAAGCCATTGTGGCTCAGGTGCTAGGAAATGTTTCTAGCTATCTAGTCAGCTGATCCACTATGACTAGACATAATTTATAATTTGTAAGGCTGGAGCCTTTGGCATAGTGTTAAAGTCAATTTGAAGATGTTCAAAAGGTGTGTAAGCTAGAGGATGCCACCAAACACTTTACCATGAAAGGCATGTTGGTTATATGCGTGGCAGATGCGTCAGGCTGCACACACTTTAGAGGCTATGGTAGTTATACCAGGGGCTATCCATACTCTTTTAATAGAGTCTACAGTGCCCTGGGTGCCAAAGTGACCATTTTTATTAATGGATAAACAAATTTGATGATAAAAACTTTTAGGGAGCCAGGATTTTCCCTCAGATGACACCCATACTCCGTTGTTCTGTTTTGCTTTTAACTTTTGTTTCCATTTTTCCACTTCCTGTTCATTATAGGAAAGGGATAAATCTGATTCCTTACTAGTTGCCACAGTAAAAATTAATTCAGGTCCTTCAGAAACATCAAGCTTTGCTGCAGTATCTGCCTGGTGGTTTCCCCTAGAGATAGCGTCAGTCCCACCTGTTTGGGCAGAGCACTGAACTCCACAGCTAGGGCTTCAGGTAGCTGGAGAGCAAAAAGAACTTCATTAATGATTTCTGCATTTGATATACATTTCCCAGCTGATGTTAAAAATCCCCTTTGGAGCCATAGCATATCTACTGCTTGACATATTCCAAATGCCTATTTAGAATTTGTGTAAATTGTTGCCTTCTTATCTTTGGCAATTATACAGGCATGTTTTAGAGCTATCAGTTCTGCACCTTGAGCGCTTATATTTGAGGGCAGTGAAGCTGACCACACAGTGATAAATTCTGTGACTACAGGAGCTCCAGTGTAGTGTATGCCATCCTTTATGAAAGAACCGTCAGTGAATACAACTAAGTCTGTGTTATCTAAAGGAGGGTCCAGGAGATTATCTCGAGGCTTTTTAGCCATGGACACTAAAGATTCACAACTCTGTAATGGTTCCCCTGAAACTGGTAAATCTGGAAGCAAGGTGGCAGGATTAAGAGTTGTACTGTTTTATGGTAATATTCTCATTGCCGAACAAGGTTACCTTGTATCTTGTGAGTCTTTGGTCAGAAAATACCTGTGTTCTATGCCTTAGCAACAATGCTTTGACTTCATGTGGTTACATTATGGTTAATGGGCATCCCAATACTAAATCAGCAGATTTAGTTAACTAATAATGTTCTAGCAGCTAAGCCTTTAAACAGTGATGGCAAACTTTTTAAAGGGGGGGGGCCAAAGGAAAGGAAATCCTCATCTGTCAGACTGTTTCTAAGGCAACTCTTTTGAAGTTTCATTGTGTTGTTACGATTAAAAATGATAAAGACTGATAAAATAAGAGAAATTAATATTTTAATTGCCATGGCCATGTTGGTGAAATATATATGACCACGCTTGACTATCTTTAAAATTTACTGCTAGTGCCCATCCTGTCTCTCTCATCCACCAGCCAGCCATTCAGGAAACCAAGAGACTTTCTCTAGGCCCTCCTCCGAATTTAAGCTGCCCTATGCATGGAGAAGTCTGATGTCCCCACACCCCAAAACCAGAAACCGGAAACCCATTGGAATAACAGGAAATGTAGTCTCATAGCCCCCATATGGCCATAGGAAGTCTGCTAGACACTTCCAAATAGCACCTCCCTGAATTCAAAACAAACATTGTATCCTACTCGTTGTATTCGTCAGATTAGGAACAATGCCACACAGCCGAATAGAACATTTCAGGGGGCCACATCTGGCCCGTGGGCCATAGTTTGCCCATCACTGCTCTAAGAGATAGTGGTGCTCCTAAAGCTACTGGGTCCAGCTAAATCGAATAGTAAGCAACTGGGAATGATAAGCAATTGGACACTGGAAAGGTTGTAAAGTTTGAGTTAAAACACCTGAAGCTACCCTTCTCTGTTAGTGTACATACAAAGTAAATGACTTTTTGTAATCTGGGATGCCTAGAGAAGGGGTAGACAGGATAGCCTGCTTTAATTTTGAAAGAGCTGACAGGTGTTCTGCCTCTAATCTAAGCAGTTAAGGGACTGAATTTTTTGTCAGATGTTAAATGTAAGGCATTTAGTGATTTCCCCCATAGCAAGAGATCCACCATCTACAAAATCCTTTGCTCCTAAAATTGCTCTCAACTGTTTCATAGTGGAGGGGGTGCTTAATTTTTTATTATCTTCAATGCACTTAGGGGAAATGGAGTGGGCACCAGCAGTTAAAATGAACCCTAAATATTGCACTTTGGGGAGATACTACTGAACCTTTGCCCTTGAGACCTTGTGGCCTCTCATGTAGTTCTAAAAGAAGATGTTTGCTATCTTCTTGGTATATTGTGGCATTTGGTGAGGCCAGGAGCAAATCATCCACAAATTCTTTCGAACAGCTATTCTGAAATTTAATATTTGTTAAATCCTGTGTTAAAATTTGTGAGAACAATGTAGGACTGTCCACAAACCCCTGTAGTAACTGGGACCATGTTCTCTAGGAACCTTTCCATGTAAAGGCAAATATATTCCTGGAATTCTCATGAATTGGTATTGAGAAGAATGCTGAGCACAGATCTATTACAGTAAAATATGTGTCTGTGCTAGGAACAGAGGAGATAATTTTGGCTGGGCTTGGAACCACAGGATGTCTCTTTATGACATGATTATTTATAGCCTTTAAATCTCATACAAATCTATAGAGAAGTTTTCCATCTGCACCTAATTTTGACTTTTTTACAGATAGAATAGGTAAATTATATTCAGATTTGCATGGAATTATTCCTTGCTCAATTAGTGAATTTATTACTAGGTTAATTCTCCTCAATTGCCTCTTTTGATAGGGGATGCTGAGGGATGGATGGAGGCAGACCACCTTTTGTTTTCATTTTTACAGGAACAGCTGATTTGAGTAGGCCTACATCGGAAGATGTGGCCCAGAGAGACTCGGGTATATCAGCTTGTATTTCAAAGGTGGGAGGCTCCTTCACCTCCTGACTATCTGAAAGAAGTACAGGGAGCAAATTTAAGGATTCCTCAGGCAATTCTAGCATCATAGCACCATCTTGAGAGCATGTTATTGTGGCTCTAAGTTTACATATAAGGTCTCCCTCATAAAATTAATGGGGAATCAGGCATTAAATGAAAAGAATATTCTACTGATAGGGGTCCCACAGATACCATTCGAGGGGAAAGCTTTGGGACCTTTAAAGGTGTTCTTGATATGCTTACTACATTTAGAGAGCCAATAGAACTGCATTTGGAATCTGGTTTACTCACCAAAAGTGATCTGGAAGCTCCAGTGTCTCAGAGGCAATCATATGTGTTTCCAAATTTCAGTTAAGTGAGATTCGTTACTATGTGGAAGAGAATGGACTGGGATAACTGGTGGTAAGATTTCAAGGTCTGGGAAATAAAAGGTTTCATTCTGTGATTCCAGAGCCCTTTCTCCCCTCAGACATTTATAAAGATCCTTAGCCATTTTTCTGGAGTTCCCCACATTGAGGGGGATTTCCACTCTGAGTTTAGTATGGAAGAGCCCCATTTTGGATATATTGTTGTGAGTCTTGATTTGACTCGTTTGAATTATTATCTCTATCATTGTTTGTATTAAGATTATGATTGTTGTTCTATAATTATTGTTTTTTTCTGAAATTATCATTATTCCTAAAATTTATGTTATTTGAGTACCTGATTCCAGTTTCTGCAGTTTAACATTAAGAGACCTCTTTTTCCACATAAATAACACTTTGGTGTCTTATTTTTGGATTCTTGCAAAGGGGGTATAGCCACTGCTCAATTTGCTTTTGCTTTTTCAATTTCTTCTCTTAAAATTTTAATTTCTTTAATGCCTCTACTGAGTTGCTGTTATCTTCATCTTTCCTCTGGTGACCCTTAAATATGTAAACTGCTACTTTAAGGTCCATGCTAGACCAGTTCAGGCAGTTGGTTTTAAAATAGACTTTGACCACTTTATAACAGTTCTCTACAAATTCTTTTCTTATCTGTCTGATACCCCTTTCTCTGGAAAGATCCAGGTCTATATATCTACCTCCCAGCTCAATAAGTATATCCATAAAGTGGGTGGGATTTTCATTGTTTTTTGCTTAAGATTCTCAAACTTTGTCCATGTAGCAGGCCTATCAGAATAAGCTATCATTGTTAATAATGCCTCTCTAACCTAGCATAGTTTTAAGTAGTCTTGTTCATTATTAATATTCCATTTTGGGTCTTGCTAGGGCCAATGAATTGCTCTCCTTCCCCAGGCCTGATTGGCAAAAATTTTATTTTTCTCTTCTTCTGTCAAAAAAGCTTAGTGTAAATTTTCTATATCTAGAAATGAAGGATCATAAGTCCAATAAATGCTTTTAATCTTTTTAATAACTACAATAGGCTCATCTTCAAAGGAAGGAGCATTTTGCTTGAATTTCTCAACATCTTGGGGGGGTGAAGGGTGTATGGTGTCTTAAGGACACCACATCTCCAGTTTTATTGAAGGTGAGTACTTCCTTTAAGGGGAATAAGCTTTTAGCTGAATTATTTTCTGTTTCTGTTTCTTGGCTCAATGTTTGGGTTGCCATAGAGTGGGTGTAATGGGTGTAGGAGGGGAAATAGGTCAATTAAGAGGAATCTGAGTAGTTAAAACAGGACGAAGAACATGGAGAGATAAATCTCTCTTCTGAATCAGGGAATTTCTCAAGATTTTCTCAAGGTCTTTTATATAAGTCTTAAGACCTACCCCCACCAAAAAAAACCCTATCCTTCAGTTTCTTCTCAAGGTCACTTGAGGTATTTTCCAGTTGTCTTTTAAGGTGAGATTTTAGTTCAACTTTGAGGTCAAGGATTAATTGAGTAGTGGGAGGGGTCAGTTGAATTGGTTGGGAAATGTATCATATAGGACAAGGCCATGATGAATCTCTCATCTGAATCTCAAGGTTACTCATGCTATTCACCAGATTTTTTTTTTCTTAAAGAGGGATAAATAAGCTGCAACGTTTCTGTTATAAGTATGCCCAGAAACAGTGCTAAATAAAGCCATCATAAAATGTTCTCTGGGATCATAAGCCATTTTAGATATACAAGAAACAGCATTTTCCCCAATTTGGGATATGTTGGTCAGTGTCATGCTTGGTTGCCTATTTAGTTTTAAATTTAATTATTAAATTACTTGCAGTTCTACTTTTTGTCAGTAGGTGGCACTTCTGGCTAGGGGTTAGGGTTTCACAAAGCTAGTGGGTGGGGTCTTCCAGAGACTTCAGAGAATGAAAATTATTAAAAGTAAAGGCACACCCTAATCAATTAGCCTTTGAGTGGAGAGCTGGCAAAAAGCCTTAGCCTGAGACTAAATTTAAGAGTGACAGTAGGAAAAAGGAAAAGTTTTCTATTTTAGGCAAAGTAAAACACATTTTCTTGTAGGTAAAGCTTTCAGAGTCCAGCCTGAATTTTAGCTAAGAAGTTTGGGAGGGCTTCTCCCTCCTCCCCACTAGGGGTAAAAATGCCAGCAGTCACTTCTACCACATGCTTCCAGAAAGCCACTCCTCTAAGCTGCCCCAGGGGCAAAAAAGGGTTTGCTGATATTTTACTCTTAATGGACTTGAAAGCTTTTCAGGATTAAAGAAGCAGTTTTAGTTGCTCCTGCTTCCACTGACTGCTCTACCTAACACATCGGGTTTGGAGAGGCCTTAAAGAATTCTGGACTCCAAGATGGAAGCTTGTGGGGACAGGGTTGCTTCCCCCCTTAGTCACGGAGAGAGAGGGATGTGTGCAAGTATCTCCCCAGGTTGAGCCCTGAGGACCGTCTAATTGTTGCCTAAGGAAAAAAACAGCCGGCTTACCCAGCAACAGCGGGTAATTCCAGCTGTTTTTAATTTAAGGGGGAAGGAGAAAAAAATTTTTTTAAGATTTAGGACTTACCCTTCCCCACAGCAAACAGATCAACAGCTGTAGGTTTTAACCCCAGAATTGGTTTCTAAAAGTTGACTGAGGGATAGTTTAGAGATAGTAAGGTATAGGAAATTATCAGAATATTGAGGATGCTTGTCAAACCTTTGTGGGATGCCAATTAATGTAAGAGTTTAAATTTAAGTTTTATGCTAAATACGAGAATTAAAAAGTAATATTTTGGTCACCAATTTAAAAATATTATAGTTTTAAGTCAAAATGACTTTTAGCAGCTCTTGTTTACAAAGTGGAGGGAAGAATGAAAGTATAAATGTAGATAAAGAGACAGATGGCTAATAAGCCTACCAGTCCTTCTGAGAAGCCAGACTCAGCTCCAGCAGGGGCTTCCCTAAATCCTTTGTCTCCATGTGGATTTCCTGGTAATCCTCAGCCAGAAGTCCTGGTGGCATCTTTAGCCAGAGTTCCACCAACACAGCTTTCTCCAAAGACAAGGCAGGAGTCTGAGCTACTCACCCAGCAAGCCAGGAATGAATCTCCAGAACCAATCTCTTCAGAAGCCAGGAAAGGAATGCTCTAGACCATGCTGGTCTCTTCTTTTTATGCTCCTTTTATTCCACATCACTTCCTGTCATTCCTCTTTTTTTGCAGAAACCAGTGGCAGTCTTTCAATTTGCCTAGCACTTCCCAGGAGTGGTGGGGGGTAGGAGGGCACTAGCCTTTGGAGGTGTGGGCTTATTCTAGTAAGTGACTCATGAACTCTCTTACTGTTAAGTAGGGATATTTTTCAGTTCTTGATTTGATTAGCTAAAAATAGACAAGGGGAGAGTTAATCCTATCTTCAAAATGTTGTCAGTTATGCTAATAGTTTTCCTAATATATAAACCAGCCTAGCATTCTTGGTATAAATTCCATCTGGTCATAGTAAGTAATCCTTGTAATATGCTGCTATAGTCTCTTTGCTAGTATTATATTTAAGATTTTTGCATTAATATTTATTAAGGAAATTGGTCTGTAATTTTCTTTCTCTGTTTTTGGTCTTTCCTGGTTTAGATATAAGTACCATAAAAAGAATTTGGAAGGACTCCATTTTTGCTTGTTTTGCCAGATAGTTTATTTAGTATTGGGACTAATTGTTCTTCAGATATTTGATAGTATTCACTTGGATTTACTTAGCCCTAGCGATTTTTTAAGGAGGTGATTAATGGTTTGTTCATTTTTTTCTCTGAGATGGGATTATTTAAGTATTCTATTTCCTCTTTTTAATCTGGGCAATATACATATATATATATATTTTTTTTTAAACCCTTGTACTTCGATGTATTGTCTCATAGGTGGAAGAGTGGTAAGGGTGGGCAATGGGGGTCAAGTGACTTGCCCAGGGTCACACAGCTGGGAAGTGGCTGAGGCCGGGTTTGAACCTAGTACCTCCTGTCTCTAGGCCTGAATATATATTTTTTAAATATTCATTCATTTTGCCCTAGATTGTCAGATTTGTTGTAATATAATTGGGCAAAATAGCTCCTGATGATTGTTTTAATTTCCTCTTCATTAGAGGTAAATTTCCCCTTCATTTTTTGATACTTTGATTTTTTTCTTTTCCTTTTTTAATCAAATTAACCAATGTTCCATCTATCTTATGTTTTTTCACAAAACTAACTTCTAGTCTTGTTTATTAGTTCAATAGTTCTCTTACTTTCAATTGTATTAATTTCTCCTTTAGTTTTTAGAATTTTTAATTAGGGATTTTTAATTTGTCCTTTTTATAGTTTTTTAAGTTGCATGTCCAATTCATTGATCTGCATTTTCAGTTTTATTAATGTAAGCATTCGGGGATTTTCACTTACATACTGCTTTGGCTGTTTCCCATAAATTTTAATCTGTTGTCTCCTCATTGCCAGTCTCTTTAACAAAATCATTGATTGTTTCTTTGACCACCCCACCCCTTCAACTTATTTAGTTTCTCCTTTTAAATTTTGGAGGCGATACCATTCAGTTACATATATGTTCATTATTGCTATAGTACCATTTAAGATGTAATAACCTTACTTATTTCTTTTAATTAGATCTTTTTTTTTTTCTGCTTTACCTTCATCTGAAATCAGGATTGCTAATCCTGCCTTTTTTTATCTCAGTTAAAACCCAATAGATTCTGCTCCAGCCCCTTACCTTTGCTCTGTGTGTGTCTACCTGACTCAAATATGTTTCTTGTAAATGACATTATAGGATTCTGGTTTTTAATCCATTTCTGTTATATGGGAGAGTCTATCACATTCACATTCACAGTTATGATTATCATCTGTATATTCTCTTTCATCTTGTTTTCTTCTTTTAATCCTGCACTTTCTCCTTTTACTCTCTCTCTCCACAGAAGTGTTTTGTTTTTAATCACACACCCCCATTTCCCCTCCCTTATATTGCTACCTCCCCAGCACCCCCTTTCTTATTCCCTTTCTACTTCTCTGTAAGTTAAGATAGGATTCTATACCCTAAGGAGTTTAGCTGTTTTTCCCTCTCTGAGACAAATTCAGTGAGAATAAGGTTTTAAGTATTACCTGTCATCACCCTCATCCTCCTCCTCCCCTTCTCTGTAATAGATGTTTTATTGGGGGTGGTTGGGTTGTGCCTCTTAAGGTCATATAATATACCCCTTTTTTACCCCTCTTCCCTTTTTTCTTAGTGCAATCCTCTTTTTCACCTTTTGATTTATTTTTAATTTATTAATTTTTTGGGCAAAACATCCTAAACAATTTACTATACCATCCCCTCTGGAAACTGCCTCCTGTAGGGACTGCTGGTCCCCTACAGGGCTCAGAGCCCTGTGAGCTACAATGCCCTGGGGCTAGGGACTTTACCACGTGCTTGATGGGGTCAAGTACTACAGGCCGGGTAGGTTCTTAGGTCTCAAAATTGACTTGTGCCCAGGTTGGAAAACTGGAGCAATAGTTGGGAGGTGGATGGCTTGTATTCCTCAGTGCAGCTTTACTTCTAGCTCCTCTCTCACCCCATGAAATAGACCTTCTTTGCCTCCCTTCTAAGTTGTTTTCCGCAGAAGAGTCACTTCAACTCCATCCCCTTGTTGGTTCTGTCCCTCCTTTGTTCATTTGAGATGCTTTGAGAGGATCCTCAGAGCAGTTCCAGCTTTCCATGCTGCTATTCTGCCATTTGGGCTCCATACCCCCATATTGACTATTTAAAGACTGTTGTGGTTGCCCTTCCGATAAATATTTGGATGGGTATTTTCAGACTTGAAAATTTGGTCCTTCTCCAAATGCTTAGAAGTCTGATCTCTGCATCATTTTAGGTGCTTGGATACTTAATTAGATCAGGATTAAAATTGTTTTGTTTTAATACATAGAACCTATAAATGTCTACTTGAATGTTTCCCAGCCACTGTCACAGGCCACTCACAGTATTGCAATTTACTCTTTCTTTATGTGGCCTAGTACATTTGTTAAAATTAATAGTGCTTTCTTCACTTTTTTTATAAGGAGTAAAATTTTAATCTAGAATCTGGATGTTCAGAAAAGTAAAATTGCAATAATAAAATGCTTCTGGTAAAATAGAAAAGAACTAGGGCAGCTGGGTAGCTCAGTGGAGTGAGAGTCAGGCCTAGAGACAGGAGGTCCTAGGTTCAAACCCGGCCTCAGCCACTTCCCAGCTGTGTGACCCTGGGCAAGTCACTTGACCCCCATTGCCCACCCTTACCAATCTTCCACCTATGAGACAATATACCGAAGTACAAGGGTTTAAAAAAAAAAAAGAAAAGAAAAGAACTAAATACTATACAATTGATTCTGAATAGACTGCTTAAGGTTCTATTGTGCCAAAATGACTACTTCTGTCTTGTTTTTAAACATTTGTTTCCTTTCTTTTTTTTTCTATAGATGGCCAGCACCATTGATATGAATCTGCAAAGTGACATTATGATGACCTTTGAAGAAAACCTTGATTAAGATTGGCGCTCTGAATTTGTTGTTGGTTGGCTCATTTAAATTAGGTTCTGGGCTTAAATGGAGCACACATTAACATGAAAGCTCAAGCAGGGTGTGAAAGCAGGCCTTTTCCCACCAGTTGTCAGAGTTACATTGGGTTTATTCATAATGACTAAGATTTTGAACTATTTTCTTTAACATCTGGTTTCTTTTATATTTCCAATATTTTTTATATACACTATATTTACAAGGAATTACATGATTTTGTAGTGCTAATTGATTAGATTATGGGTGCTTACTCTGAGTAGTCTTGATGAAGCCTATATAGAAATATTCCAGAACAACTTAAAGGACTTACCCAAGTGTTTCTTCCTGTCTAATTTTTACCTTTTTTAAATCAAGCATTTATTTGCCTTCAAAAATGAGCACTTAGCGGCTAGCAGCAAATGTATGGTTCTTGACTTCCATCAGTGGGTTTCCATAAGATATTCACCTAACTGTGAGCACTTCTTTTTTGAGCTTTGTGGTGGTATTACTGCTTTAAACTTGAACAGAATGCTTTGATTTGAAATCGTCTGTATATAACTAGAGTCATAAATGCCCATTGTGTGAACATAATAGAACTCTTGGCCGGGATCAGACCTGTATTCCCAGCTTTGTAGTAGACCACACAGCTCTTTAAAATTTAGTATCTAGCAAACTAGATGTTTTTTTCAGATAGAATATTTTAAAAGTTTATTTTATCCTAATTATCTTCAGAAAGTGATTGGGAATTCTAAGTAAGCCAGACTGTTTTTGGTCTTGCTGATAGTCTAGGAGAAGACCCACTATTGCTAGTACAGCAAACTTGGGCAAAGATTCTGCCTCAAGATTTGTCAGTCTGAAATTTGGGTGACAGTCTCATCTTTTGGTTATCTACTGAGGTCATATATGAAAAGTACCTTCCCACGCACGGTGCCTGGCACATAACAAGTGCTACATAAATATTAGCTATTATCATTAATATCATCTAGCATTAAAAACCCCAAACCCTCTAGATTTAGCCCTTATACACCTTTAAAGTTGAATAACTTGATACATCCACATGATAGAAGCTGAAATGGAAGGGTTACAACCTTACAGCTTGGTTTTTTAACCTTCAATATAACTGCCATCATTTTGAACACATTTTTTTCAGGCTAGTTTTTCAGTTCCTATTCAGTCATTTAATAAATTATGTTTTAAAAAATTAATTCCATAAAATTAACCTGCAGTCAAACATTAATCTATAAAATAACCCACAAGTAAGAAGAATAATAGTTAACCCACAGTTAACAGTGCTTCATAAATAACTTGGAGAATTTAGCTTTTATAATGTTTACCGTATTTCTATTGTGTATATCTTAAGTTATCAAAGTTTAAAGTTGGATAAAGACTTTATAAGCCCTCTCTATTTACTGCCATTTCCTAGTAATTACTGAACACGGTTATGTCTGCCTATCCCTAACAGTACATACTTGAGTACATTATAGGAATCTGGGGCGTTCTTGATGCAGGCGCTCCTTCCTCTTCTGGAGCGTCCCTGGTCCTCGCAGACCCGCTCCCTGCGGCCAGGCTCCCCCCAAGGGCTCGTCCTTCCGTCTGTTCTACAGGCATTTATACTGTTTTTGCATAGCTTTCAAGAACCCCCGCCACGTCCAGGCAGACCCCGTCCAGGCAGGTCACGTCTAGGCGGGCCACGTCCAGGAGAACCACGTCCAGGCGTGCCTGCGGGAGCAGCGAGGCTCGGAGGAGGGATGTGTGGGCAGAGTGTCCCATGGCCTCCCCAGCCCGCCTTCAGAGGTTTCCTCACCCCAAGTGGCTGAGCGCGTGAGCAGAGGCCTTCACATGAGGAGGGCACGCGGGCCCCTCGTCCTGGACGGCCACGTGGAGCATCCTTTACCTTCGCCCTTGGGCACGTCCTAAAAAGCTGCACAGGAACGATCAGAGTTTTTCTGTTCTCTTAATTTTGAAAATGATTCAAAGTTTTGGTTTTAATGAATAATAAACATTGAAAGAAACAGGATTCCTTTCTTGTTGCCCACCTCCTGCCCCCTTCTCTAGACGTGCCCGCCGGCTGTGGACGAGCCGCTCCTCTTCCCGTGCTTTAGGGCAGGACTCCGAGGGAGAGCCGCCTCCTCCCCGTGCTGGGCTCCCTCCCAGGCCCTGGTGTGGCCTCTGTTCGGTGCCGTGGAGGCTCCGCTAGGTCCCAGGCCTCGGGAGAGCCGTCCTCAGAACGGGTCCTATTACTGCTCTGAGGAGGGGGAGACGCATCGGGCCCAAGGCAGCTTCCTAAAGGGGCTGCCTTTCCTCTGGGGGAAGCCATCCTGGGTACAAAAGCAGCCCTCCGTGCTGTCTGTCCTGCTGAGACAGTGACGTGGGCACGTTTCCCGGGTGGGAAGTTGGGGACGGGCGGGCTGAGGGTGGGATCCTCCCTCTCCGAGCCCCGAGAGCCGATGGGGGGATGGAAAGCAGCTCAGGAGTCTGTCTTTGAGGAAGACGGCGGCTTGACACTCTCCAAAGCCATTTGGAGGACACCAACGTTCCCTGGATGCCCACAAAACGCTGACGAGCTCGGCCCGCGTTGGGAATCCTTCTGAGAGGTGGAAAACCTCTGGGCGGCCTGCGAGCTGGCGGGGCCGTTGTCCGATGCGGCCCCCACTTGGCGTTTTCTGAGCAGACGCTGCAGGTTTGCCATTTCCTCCTCCAGCTTGGACAGGCCACAAGACAGAGGCCTGGCGTTCTGGCCCGTCACTCAGCAGCCCCGCTGGGTGGCTCTCAGGATGTCCCTACAGAAAGGCAGTCGGTGTGTCGCCGGTACCTTGTTTTGTGTATCATTTGTATAATTCTCCAGTTAGGGTTTTAGTTCAGAATCAAGATCAAAATTAATTTTTAAAAAATGTGCATGAGAGCAAGGACACAACAGACACGAGAAGGGGGACGGACCGGGGAGCTGTCATCCACACCGTCCAGAGGATGGACGCCTCCGCCAGACCACACTGCGCTCCGGGTCCGAGAAGGAGGCTTTGGCCAGAGGATGCATTTAGCCAGTCAGTGAGCAGCGCTACGGCCAGGCGCCGTGCTGAGCTCTGGGCCCACGAAGAATGGCAGAAGGTCCCCCACATGCACCCCCTGCCTTTGCCGGTCCATCTTCCCGGGAAGCGAGCCGGCAACTCCCCGCGCACAGGACACGGATCCCACCGGCCTCGCCACAGCCCGGGGACAGAGGCTTGGTGTGTGCTAAGGCAGAAGACGGTGTCTGGGCCCGTTGCATCGGCACCGCCGGGCCGTCCACTCACAGCCGAAACCCTCGTGGTGAGCTCCCGGGAACGGAGGCGGATACTTTCTGTGCTTTAAAAAATGCATCCGCTTTTCCCTGAATTGATCCCAACCACAGAACAAGCCCGGCCCTAGTCCTCCAAGGCACTCCCTTCTTTTCTCCCAGATACCATTAACTCACGCCAAAAATGTTCCTTCAGCACCCACGAATGCAGCCGAGGCTAACCCTGGGGAGAAGAAAGGCCAAAAGCTTGCGTGTAAAGAGGTGAGGAAGGAAGCCGTAGCGACCCACCGAGGCATGCAGAACACGAGGAGGGACATGAGTCGGGGGGCTTGGGAGGGTTAGGGTTAGGGGATGACAAATAGCCAAGATCATGAATAAAATCAAAATTTCTGAGAGTTCTGGGGGGATGGCAGGCTGTAAAATGGGGGTCCTTCCACTAGCTGATCAGCAGCTGTGTGTCCCCCGGTAGGAGCACCAGGTCTGGCATCCATAAAAGCGGAATTCAGAGCAAGCTTCAGACGCTAGCCGTATGACCCTGGGCAAGTCACTTAACTTGATTTACCTCCTTCCATCCCCTCATCTGTCAAACCATGAAAGGTCAGACTTGACTGAAAGCCCTGAAGAGCAACAAGGATGAATCGCTCTCAAAGCTAGGCTTCCCTGGCCGCCTGCTCTCGAGTTCCTCCCCATGACATCCACCTAATGAAATGGCTTTGACGCCGCAGGCATTCCAGTGGAAACACATTTATCCTTTGCTCTTAACCTGACCCAAAATTGGGGGGGCTTAAATCTCTCAAATGCTATTTTTTACAAAGCTTCTTCACTAGCAACATTTTGCACCTTCTTAAGATCATCCTGTACTTCTCAGTTGCCTTCGGCCAATCACCACAACTTGAACTCTTTGGAAACATGATAGTCTGAATTTCAGCCACATAATTGCTGAACGCATCACCAACGTTAGAAAGATGAGCCTTTGTTTCTCGGAGATGCTGACTTGTAGCTCTCTGAACGAGGGCTGTTTTCTGGGCGAGTTCTACAAGTTTTGCGATGAGACTTGCATAGCTTCTCCCACCCATTAAAAGGCTTCCATTTGGATATTCAAAAGCTCTCCGAATGAATGCTTATGTGATAAACCAGTATTCACAATAGAAATGAGGAAAGGAGAAAACTCATAAGATTTCATGTGTTCAAATGAGATTTATTAAAGAATGTTCTTCACAGCTGGCTAGCTCTGGGAGGAATTTTGTGGGACTCCAAATCTGTGTCTAGAATGTGGTGGTCTGACATTCTCCAAAGAAGGCTTTGCAAGTTGCCCCTTCTGTGCGATACGTGTGCTCAGGGTGTTCCCCAACTCTGGAAAAGTGTATTTTGATTGGTTGAGGAGGTAAAGGAGGGAAAAAAGATCCCTTCCTTAATGCTGAACCAATTCTGACAGGAACCTGCATTTTACTCACTTGGCTGGGTTTTTGAGGACTCTCCCCTGAATAAATGAACGTGATCTCATACAGAGAAGCAGAGGTGCCAAAGTTTGTTCAGGACTTACATTTTTTGTTTAACTCAGTTCAATTGTACCAGTCTCCAGTTTCTCACATTCTCTTAGAGACTTTTAGATGAGATGGAACAGTAGGCAATTTGCTTATGGCTGAAGAGACCCTTTCATAGAAGCTTGGGGTGCTTCTTATATTTTCTCTAAAAGAAATTCAATTACTTTTTTCCTAATCAATTTTGGATCCAATTCAACATCTATTAACAGTGCCCAAAGTGGAACAGCTCTATGAATTGTCCATCCAACTTCTTATGATATTCTGGTCAATAAGTATTCTTCAAAACTCTGGGAGTAGAAACATGGAAGAAAAACAACTGCTTGATCACATGGGTCAATTGGAATATGATTGGGGATGTAGACTCTAAACAATCACCCTAGTGCAAGTATCAGTAATACAGAAATAGGTCTGGATCAATGACACATGTAAAACCCAGTGGAATTGCTCGGCTATGAGAGAGGAGTGGGGGAGGGAAAAGAAAGAACATGAATCTTGTAACCATGGAAAAATATTCTAAATTAATCAATTAAATAAAAATTTCCAATAAATAGATATTCTTCATCCACTTGGTTTTTCCTCTGTAGATGATTAGTTTAACTCTTGAATAATTGGAGCTTGCTTCCAGGAGACTCTGCAATGGTCCAGGGCTTGATGAAATCGGCACAATATATATAGAAGCAAGAGAATCTGGAGGAACTCACCGCCTACAGGGATTTACCACTAGTTTGGACTAGGCACTTTGCATCATCAGAAATGGAATTATAACAAATATTGATAGTAGAAAGGCAGACCATGGAACTTAGAATGTCTTTGAATCCTGGCTCTATCTCTTACTAGGTGGGAAATAACTCTCTGAGCCTAGTTCTTCGTGTGTGAAATGGAAATAATAGTATGTGTGCTCTTTCAGAAGGTTGCTATGATAATGAGGCTTCATGTGCCTTAAAATACTACTAAAATGTTGATTATTATTCAGTAGAGTAATATTCATAGTATGGTCATAGAAAGAAAGCTTTATCTTTCAATCATCAGTGATAGCTTCTCACAAACTAAGAGCTTAGTGTTGATGGATTGATTGATGAATAAACATTTTAATTCAGAACAGCTCAGTTTCTTACTGATCTGTCCAGGGTCCTAGGCTCTACTGTCGAATATCTAGTGATTCCAGTAATCCTGCCACATATCTGAATTATACAGTAGGACAAAAGTCAGTTTTGGAGACAGAAGACTTGAGACCCAAATCTTGTCTATCAGTACATCAGTGATATTGGATAACCTTTTGGGGCATTAGATTCCTCAGAAGGTATGTAAATAAAAATGTTATACTAAGTGATATGGTCTCTGAAGTCTTCTCTATGAAATATCTTCAATCTTGACTTTCCCAAATGACTGATCTGCTCACTCACTCCTTTAGTCTCCTTGAAGCCCTGATAGCCAGGGGAGATTTCCTCATTTGCTCTATCCAGATCACTGAAGAATGGAATATATGAATGTTAGGGAGGCCAGAGATCAATGAAGTCAAACTGCCTATTGCAAAAGCATCTCTAGGCCAACTTGGTCTTTAGCACTTACACAGTTTTATACAACTTACTATTGTATATTTTTAACAATTGGCTTCATGCTTGTTATCTGGTCTACTCAACACTGGACTATAAATTACATGAGGGAAAGAATTACATTTTATACCTCTATGTCTGCCCCCAATGTGACTTTTTTCCTTAATGAACTGGTTATATAGCAAGAGGAAGGCATAGACAATGGAGGTGCAAGTACATTTCAGGGACCCCTTATGACACATTTACAGAAGACTAAGCAATGATCAAAGGTCAGACATCTGCTGATGAAAGAATGGACTTTAAAGGACTTCATCCATGTCTGTTTGTGTCTGTCTACTATATCTGTTTGTCTATCCATCTGTCCATCCATCCATCTCTCTAGCTAGCTGTCTGTCCATCTATCTGTCTGTTCATCCATCTGCCTACCTGCCCATCTATTCATCTATTCATCCATTCATCTATCTATCCATCTGTCTATCCATCTGTCTGTCTGTTTATCCATCTGTCTGTCTATCTATCTATCTATCTATCTATCTATCTATCTATCTATCTATCTATCTATCTATCACCTATNATCTATCTATCTATCTATCTATCTATCTATCTATCTATCTATCTATCACCTATCTCTGTCTGCCTAGCTAGCTGTCTGTCTACTTGTCTTCCCTGTTGAATATTAACTTCTTTCAACAGGGAAGACAAATAGGGCTTGGTTTCCCCCCTAACCTAGCACAGTGCCTGGCACACGATGGTGGTTATTCAGAAGTTTCAGATGTATCTGACTGTGACTCCATTTGGGGTTTTCTTGGCAAAGATAATGGAGCTATTTGCCACTTCCTTCTCCAGCTCATTTGACAGATGAGGAAACTCTGGCAAACGAGGTGAAGTGGCTTCCCCAGGATCACATAGCTAGTGTCTTCAGGCAGATTTAAACTCAGATGTTCCTGATTCCAGGCCCAGTACTCAGTCTACACTATCACTTAGTAGGTTCTTAATAAATAAATGCATGTTGATTAATTAACTTGATAGCCACCTCTGATTTGACTGTTCTGTGTTGGCAACTTGCAGCCAAGTACAAGATTCTGGCCTAGATGGATGGAGGTGGTTAAACACTAAGGTGAGCCAAAGTGATGGAGCTCAGTTACTAGGAAATCAGAAATAGGGCTTCAGTGGTGAGGCCAGCACTGAATTGCAGGGTCAAGAAGAGTGTCTAAACCAATCTTGATTTTCCTGAACTTGCCAAAGGAGTAGATCCAAGATGGTGATTCTAATCCTCCCTTTTCCTTTATCTCCAAAAGTAATCTGTTCCTTTAAAGTTTAATATTTTAGTTCACTTTAGTATTTTTAATTAATTGATTTAGAATATTTTTCCATGGTTACATGATTCATGTTCTTTCCCTCTTCTCCTCCTTCCCCCCACTCCCGGAGCCAATGAGCAATTACACTGAGTTTTACATGTATCATTGGTCAAGATCTATTTTCATATTATTCCATCCAACCATTCTGGAAAGCAATTTGGCATTATGCCCAAAGGGCTTTAAAAGAATGCCTACCCTGTGATCCAACCATACCACAGCTGGGTTTGTACTCCAAAGAGATAATAAGGAAAAAGACTTGTACAAAAATATTTATAGCTGCACTCTTTGTAGTGGCAAAAAAATGGAAAACGAGGGAGTGTCCATTGATTGGGGAATGGCTGAACAAATTGTGGTATCTGCTGGTGATGGAATGTTATTGTGCTGAAAGAAATGATGAACTGGAGGAATTCCATGTGAACTGGAAAAACCTCCAGGAAGTGATGCAGAGCGAAAGGAGCAGAACCAGGAGACTATTGTACACAGAGACAGATACACTGTGGCACAATTGAATGTAATGGACTTCTCTACCAGCAGCAATGATCCAGGACAATTCTGAGGGACCTAGGAGAAAGAACTGTGGGAGTAGAAACTCAGAAGAAAAAAACATATGATTGATCACATGGTTCGATGGGGTATTATTGGGGATGTTGACTTTAAATGATCACTCTTGCAAATATTAATAATATGGAAATGGGTTCTGAACACTTTAGTCTTTTTAAAAGTCATTACTAAAATATGATATTAAAAGATAACAAGATATTATGAAATTTAAAGGTATTAAAATAAAATGGATTAATCTTTGCATTACTGTATTTCATTTGTTCAAAGGCAACTAAAAAAGATATGTCTGGCCAACTACTCAGAGAAGACAGATTTTCTTTCTAATTGATCCCCATGTGGAACCTTGGAGCTAGACCAAAAAAAAAAAAGATTATATACATAATTATGTAGCTCCCCCAAAGATGAAAGAACAAATTAATCCAGACCCCTTGGACATAAAAAAGGACACAACTTCATAGAAGATGTGTCTGGTCTAGTATTTTGAGATAAATGACTTGGATGATCTTCCTCTTTTTTTTTCTCATTATTCCATCCTGAGAGGCAGATTTAATAGGAAGCACTTTCCCCTTAAAGGGGATTTAAGGAGAAAGCAATATGTCAACAGGAGTGAGGCTGGCAACAAAAAGCACCACCTCTCAGATGATGGGAGCCAAGCAAGAGGGAGTAATTAACTGTTGTTTTTCAGTCATTTCTGACTCTCTGTGTCCACCTTTTGGGGCTTTCTTAGCAAAGATACTGGAGTGGTTTGCCATTTCCTTCTCCAGCTCAGTTGACAGATGAGGAAACTGAGGCAAAAAGGGTTAAGTGATTTGCCTGGGGTCACTAAGCATCTGAGACTAGATTTGAAATCAGGTACTCCTGTCTTTGGTCTGGCACTCTATCCACTGCCCCATCTAGCTGCCCCAGAACTAACTAGTTCTCAAACACCACCTAACCCTCTCAGTGTCAAGACATATCTCCTCCATTGCTAGACCAGAATTAACAAAATCTAAGTGAGAATATGGTCAACCTTCCTAAGTCAATGAACTTTGCCTTAGTGAAAGAGGGATTAGGCAACTTTTTCTGAGTAATCTTTGCTTTGAAAATATTCTTTACTTCCTGGATTTCACTGATATGGATTTGTTACAGATTCTAATCTAACCATCCTCTGTAATTCTTGTCCATGGTTTTCTATAAATTCTCCATAAAAAAAATCTAGCTGGAAGGGATGGAAACCATCCTCTGAGTCTTACTATTTTGGAGATACTAGTGATGCCCATGAAAGAGCATAGGGGCAAATTCTTATACACATGCACATGTATTGATTATGCTATATGATATTCTATCTTGATTTAAAATTTTTAAAAGATAGCCATAAAGGAGTTGATCCTTAAATCTTAAAAGTTTGCCTCTCCTTTCCTAAGAGGCTCTCAATGATCCAGTGGGAATGGGCTCCACATTGTCTTCACTTTCCTAAATAGGGTTATCATCTGCCAAAGGCACATTTTTAAACATTCGTGTGTATTTCCCAAGCATCACTAGAGGGTGGAGAGAGATAAGTATAAGACAGTCCCTACCCTCAAATGGAGGAATTTAACTTTCTTTGTGACTCTGCTCCTTGCTAGCCAGTGTGTCATTTCTTTTTTTTCCTTCAGCTTAATTTTTCTTTTATTTTTCTCAATCCCATGTAAAAATTTTTAACATTCACTTTTTATACATGAATTTTTATACTTCATTATGTTATAAAATTTATTTATAAATTTATTTTAAATATTTTATATTTATAAGTATGCATAATTATAAATATTGTTTTATAACTTTTATAGTTTATAAATTATAAGATCTAAATTTTCTCCCTCCCCCCATTGAGAAGGCAAACAATTTGACATAGATTTGATATTTGTATGTGTGTAAGTGTAAGTGTATAGTGTTGGACCTGGAGTCAAGAAGACCCTTCTGAGTTCAAATCTGATTCAGGTACTTTGTAACTATGTGACCCTGGGCAAGTCACTTCACCCTGTTTGCCTCAGTTTCCTCATCTGTCAAATGAGCCCGAGAAATGACGATCCAGTATCTTTGCCAAAAGTCCAACAATAATACATGTGAAGTTATGGAAAACATTTCCATATTAGCCAAATGGAAAAAGAAAAAAAGCCCCCCTCCCAACAAAACAAGAAAAATAAAGTAAAATATAATTAACAAATAAATAAACAAAAACAAACTAATGAATGAATGAATGAATAAACAAACAAATAAATAAATGTGAATATATATATATATATATATATATATATATATATATATTGCTCTGCATTCAGACTCCCTCAGTTTTTTCTCCGGAGGTGGAGAACATTTCTCGTCCTAAATTCTCCGGCACGGTCTTGGATCACTGTGTATTACTGAGAAGAGCTAAGCCTTTCCCAGGTGATCATTGCCACACTGTATCTGTCACAGAGTACGACGTTCTCCTGGTTCTGCTCTCTTCACTTTGCGTCAGTTCGTGGAAGTGTCTCGAGGTTTTCCGGAAAGCATTCTCTCCGTCATCCCTTCTGGCACGCCAGCATTCCATCACCATCTTACAGCACAACTTGTAGCGGGGGCTCTTAATTACAAGCCCCGCCTAACTTGCTGATCCTTCAAGGCCAGCTTCGTTTGTTTCCCTTTTAGCCCGGCGAAGCTCTCTCCCCCGCGCCACGGCCAGCGTAGCCAGTAGCTGTGCGGAGCGGGCGGGGCCCACGCGAGCCTTTCCGAGGCTACGCCAAAGCTGGGCACCAGAGAGCTCCGTCCACTTGGGCTCCTGGGGAGCCTAGAGCTGGGAGTCCGCGTCTGGGGCTCTGAGGGAGGTTGGGGCGGGGGGGGGATCCCCGCCGCTCAGTCAGCGCTGCTGCTCGGTTGGACTCAGTCAGCCCAGAGTCGGTGCTCCCCGCTGGGCTGGGGGTTCGCGGAGCCGGCGCTCGCCAGGCTGCCAGCGCCTTCCATTCCCGATCTCAGGGTGCAGCGGCCGGGGAAGGGGGCTGAGCGGCCGGCGGCCCCAGAGCCGCCCCTCAGATGGCGATGGCGAGGCTCAGGGATTACTGGCCGCTGCTGACCGCGCGGCTGACTGGCGCTCTCCGGGCTCTGCTCTTTTGGTCCTTGGTGTATGGCTACTGCGGGCTCTGCGCCTCCATTCACCTGCTGAAACTTTTGTGGAGCATCGGGAGAGGACCGGGCCAGACCTTCCAGCGGCTCGTGCGGGAGAATCCCCCTGCCTGTCTGAACGACCCCTCCTTGGGAACCCACTGCTACGTGCGGATTAAGGTAAAGGCCAAGGTTTCCCCTGCCACAGCTCAGCCCGTGAGGGAGGGAGGGAAAGAGGGAGGGAGGCAGGCAGGCGGGCGAGCAGGCAGGAGAGCTCCGCAGGGACCCAATCGCCTTCGTGACCCGGGAGCAGTTTAGTGTCAGCCCAAGCGGAGGGACGCAGAGGCACAGATAGTGGGCTGCCAGCATCGGGCTTTCTCAGTGGGCAGCGAGAAGACGGATCAGGCTCGGAGTAGAGAAAGGGTGCCCGGGGCCAAGGTTCGTAGGTTATGGATGTACTCACGTTTCCCTACGTCCTTTCTACCCTCCTGTGTGTGTGTGTGAGAGAGAGACAGAGACAGAGACAGACAGAGACAGAGACAGAGGGAGAGAGAGAGAGACAGGGAGGGAGGATGGGGGGCACATCCGCACACTTAGATCTCTCAGCGGTCGGTATTGAAAGCTGGGGGAGGGGGCGGGAAGAGAATGGGGTTTCTTTAATAGGGATCCTGTCCTCAATTGCGCCCCCCCCCCCCCGCCACCCCAACACAGTAGTTCGTCCGTTTTCATCCGCAGAGCAGAAAGGTTTTCTTCAGTCACCTTTTTGCCCTTAGAACCCAAATCAACCTTAAGGGACTGAGTACGATACCCAAGTGGGCATGAGCAGGCTGGTCCTGCCAAAAATGCACGGAATGAAAAAGTAAATAGAGTAATTCATGGGAAATTTGAAGCAGTGCAAATTAGAAGAGCCAGGAATTTGTGCAATCCCCGATGCCCTAGAAATGATTAGCAAATGATTCATGGAACTCGGGGAGGGGGGGAAAGAGGGGACCGCGGCAGGACTTGAATTAAACGTAAGCCATTCATTCTTTCCTGGTGCTTCCGGATTGCCTGGCAGATGCAAGCCCCCAGGGCCTCTATTTCAGTGAGATGCCACTCGGGCAGACCCAGGCATACTGCACCAGGCAATCTGGCACTTGGGTTACTTGCTGCCACCTGGCCACGGATCTGCTCCCAAGCTCCTTTTGGAATCGGAAGCCCTGAGGCATCGTGACATTTTTACTGCACAGGCTTCAGGGCAAGGGAGTCCTCCAGTTCCGAGGAGAATTGTCCTGTAGATGGCGGGCGGGGCCAGGGGGCAAGATTTCTCCCAAATCCTGGTAGTCCACAGTATACTTAACTGGCAGGATCATTCAAGCAGTTCCTAAACATTAAGCCCCACACCAGGCGCTTAGGTGGCTGCATCTTCTAACCTTAAGACAAAAGTCGAACTGGTTCTCCTGGCCCAACTTAGACGAGCATTAAGCACAGCCTGGGGTCAGGGGTGGAAATTCCAGAGGTTTCCTTTTTCTTTGGGTACCTGGAAGGCTGCTCTGGTACGACCCAAAATCTGGTTTCGAACTTCCTGCCGTGGGCCTTTGATGCCTCGCCTAGCTTTCATTCCTCCCTGAACACGTATTTGCTTTCCTTTCTACAGCTTACTCCATCTTTCTTCTCTGTTCATCCTGTGAGTTTGGGTTTGTTTTTTGTTTTTTTCCTTCTCTGCCTGTCTCTCCCTTTTCCGATAATTTTTCTTCTCTTTGTCTTACCCTGTCACTTACCTATAAAGTGAAATGTTGAACACTCGGGGCATTCCGGCGTCAGGAAGGATTATTGAAATGGCCAGAGAAGGAGGGAGTGGGCAGCAGGGTGAACTGTATAAACAGCAACAGCCTGGGGGGGGAATGTGCGAAGCCAAGACCTAAAAACCAGGGAGGGGAGGAGAGGTGTGAATTATGTAACTGATGGCATAGATACCGACTAGTTTGCGGAGCACGTCGTGTGTTGAGGAGGTAAACAAGGCAGGGAGATACGTTCAGATTAGAATTCTTTTCTGTGCTTTGCAGCAGCACCCCGACTGATGAAATGTGACACCTTGGGAGGGTGAAAGTCACAATGGTGACCCCGCTTCCCTACCTCCGAGTGTGTGATCTGCCCTGAGGGAAAAACAGGGAAGAAAGTTACTGTGGAAAATGTACCCTCGCCCCCCTAACTCGTGGCCCCCCTAACCCGTGGCCCCCCTAACTCGTGGCCCCCCTAACTCGTGGCTTTGTTTATTTCTTGCTGATATTATGAAATAAACCAAATTAGCATTTGAAAAATCAGATCTGAACACTAAGTATCTTGTTTGGGTTTTACAAAATATCACTGAAACCCGACCTACAGTTTCTTTTTCTCCTGCAGGACTCAGGGCTAAGGTTTCATTACGTGGCTGCTGGAGAAAGGGGCAAACCACTTATGCTGCTGTTACACGGCTTTCCTGAGTTCTGGTAAAACCACTTCCCTTCCTTTCATTAGAGACTTCACTGAGCTTTCATGGTATGACCTCTCATTTTCAAGTCATGACATTTGACAGAGCCCTCTCTGATTTGTTTGTGATTTGCACCGAGTTCTTGACATTAGGCAAACTCTTCCTAAGTGTGCCTGAATGGTGGGGTTTTTTTCAGATGTGCATCGCCTCCTAGGTTTATATTTGAACAAAACAGATCTGTTTCCAATAGCAACTGCAAAGAACTTGGGCCACAGATTTCCATGTACCAAGAAGCTTGCTGTCAGGAGCTGGCATAGCAGATAAAAGAGTGTCGGAGTCAGAAAGTCCTGAGTTCAAGTCCTTCCTCTGATCAGAGTTTACTGTGTGATTCCTGTGTCACTCCGAAAGCAGTACAAATGCCATCGATGTCCTCTGAGTGTCAGAGCTCTTGGATTCTAATTGGTCCCTTCAGTTAATGCTCTGATAGGAAAATTTGTAAAGTAGAAGATAGATTTGTTATATATTATATAAAGACTTGTAGTTATATTAATATGTATTATATTATAATATATTATATATTATATATATAATATAATTTATTAGTAGTTAGTATATTAAGCTATATGATATGTTTCAGGAAATAAGTCCTTTCATTATTTAATTTATCACTGTGATCAGTCATTAGTCCTATTCCCAAATTTGCCCACTGAGTATGAAGTGTCAGCTCTGCTATGTTATGCATCTCCTCATAATCCAAGCCAATTTTTTCATTTCCAAATGTCTATGATAGATTCTCAAAGTATTAGGTGCATAATCTGCACAGCTAAAAAGTGATATATTTTCCTTGTTATTCAGTCTCTCAGGAGACGGGGACCAAAAATAAAAACAAAATTTAAAAAGTTTTTCAGTTCAATATTTGATATTCAATTAAGAATTAAAATATTTAGTTCAGATAAATGGCGGGGGGGGGGGGGACAGAGGGGAGGAAAGCTTGCTGTGTGACCTTAGGAAAGTCACTTCTCAATGCCCTAGATAATTCTAGAAATAAATGACTTGTTTGAATTAGTTAGAAGAGATCCTATACAGTGAGTTCCCTAAATCAAGGAAATCACAGACATAAAAAATATAATAATAATAATAATAATAATTCAGTTAACAATATTTATAAAGTGAATACTAGGTATAAAATACTGTTCTCAGATCTTAAGGGCCACGATGTGGAACAGAAGGCTAAGTAAAAGAAATAGAAGCCTGGAGGATGCTGCTCCTAAGAAAGCAGACTTCCTCTAAAGTCTAGGGAGAGAGATAAGGTATACTTGAATGGACACAGGCATTATTAAACACTTAAAACTTTTAAAATTAAATTAATTTATTATATTTTTTTACCAATTACATGTAATAAATTTCCACACAAATTTTCCAAAATTATATGATCCAAATTGTCTCCTTCCCTCCTTCTCTGCCCATTCCCAGAGCTGGCAAATGATTCAGTCTGGTTAAGCATGGATTAGCACGCAAAACATATTTCCGTAGTGTTCATTTTTGTAAGGGGACCATCTTAAAACAACTAAAACTCCAAGACATAAACCCAAATAAACAAGTGAAAAATCCTAGGCTTTCATCTGCATTCTGACTCCAACAGTTCTTTCTCTGGAGGTGGAGAGCCTTCTTTGTCGTAAGTCCCCCAGAATTGTCCTGAGTCGCTGTATTGCTGAGAGTAGCTAAGTCTATCACATCGACACTAAATGCTTTTTAAAATACGTTTTTATTTGCTTTCTATTTCTTACGTTATCATAGGATCCTTCCCCTTCTCCTCCCCCTTCCCAGAGATCTGTCCCATATAACAAATAGTAGTTGTTTTTTTAAAGATGGGAAAAAAATTCAGCCTAACTGATGGATACATTGAAAAAGTCTGAAAATATGTGGACCTCCCTCCCTCCACCAAGAGTGGGATGGGGGTATCTTCTCATATCTCTTCATTCGAGTTCTTCTTGGTCTTTATAATTTTGTTGCATTTATTGATTTTTAGTCATTCTTTCCATTTACATTGTTGTGGTCACTATATATATATAGTTTTTAAATTTTATATATGTATATAAATATATATTGTTCTTGGCTCCACTTGCTTCATTCTGCCTTAGTTAAAGTGAATCTTTCCATGATTCTCTGTACTTATTATAGCCATCATTTCTTATAGCACAGTAATATTCCATTATATTCATGTACCACACTTTGTTTAGCCATTCCCTAATCAATGGGCATCTACGACAAACACTTTTAACTAATAACTTATCATCAAACTGATGGATTCATCGAAAGTTAATGCCGGAAGGGGCAGCTAGGTGGCTCAGTAGGTAGAGCACCAGTCCTAGAGACAGGAGGTCTTGGATTCAAATCTGACCTGAGACACTTCCTAGTAGTGACCTTGGACAAGTCACTTAACCCCATTCATCGCCTAGCCCTTACTGCTCTTCTGCCTTGGAACCACTACACAGTATTGATTCTAAGATAAAAAAAAAAAAAAAAAGAAAACTTCAAGTTGGAAGGTATATCAAGACATCTTCATCCAACTCCCCCATTTAACAGATGAGAAAACTGAGACCCTGAAGCTGGTTGTCTGCTCCAATGAACATGTTATAGTATACTTAAATAGTTTACCTTTTCCTTTTGGTCATATGTCTTTATGGCTTATAATAGTGGTTAACACAGATTTTAGAAAGAAAATCTATAGCTCCATCACCCCCACCCCACTGCTAATTATTGTACAATTACTGGCAACCTGCTCCAGTTATAGTTGACAAGAAAACTGTCTGGTTTGGACAGTGCATCACAGTACAGAGAAAAGAATGGAAAAAAAAACAAAACAACCAACCAATCATTCACTTTTTTTAACCAGAACGGGAAAGATATTTTTTTCATTCTATCGAAAGGAGAAAGCTTTTTGATCACATCGGCTGGCCGTGATCTTGTGATGTTTCATAAGCTAAATAGGTCAGCCTGGTCAACATCTGGATAGAAAATCCAGAATTCAGTGAAGGGACACAAAGTCAGTGCTAAAGAGCCCTTTATGTATAGAATTTCATTTTAGTTAAAATGTCATAAAGAATGTTTGGCCATATTTTGTATATCTTCTTATGGTAAAGGGATTAATACCTTGGGCTGCCTGGGGAGGTAGAATAGATGGTGCGATTTGAGAGGTTCCCAGCAGGATACTATGCTTTGCCCCCAAATATCTTCCTTGTAGCTCTGAATTCTTGAAATTACTGCATTACATGACTAATATGGAAAAATATTTTACATGATACTTCTTAGCTGTGTGACCTTGGACAAGTCACTTAACCCCCATTGCCTAGCCCTTACTACTCTTCTGCCTTGGAACCACTACACAGTATTGATTCTAAGATAGAAAGTGAGGGGTTTTAAAAAAAAATCTATAGCAGATTACTTACTGTCTCAGGGAGGGAGAAGGGGAAAGAGGGAAAGAGGAAGAGAATTGAGAACTCAAAATCAGAAAAATAATAATAATAGAAATTGTTTTTACATGTAATTGGGGGGGGGGGGAATAAAATGTTATTTAAAAAAGAAGAAAACCGGGGCAGCTGGATAGCTCAATGGATTGAGAGCCAGGCCTAGGGAGGTCCTAGGTTCAAATCTGGCCTCAGACACTTCCTAGCTGTGTGATCCTGGGCAAGTCACTTAACCTCCATTGCCTACCCTTACCACTCTACTGCCTTGGAGCCAATACACAGTATTGACTCCAAGTCAGAAGGCGAGGGTTTTAAAAGAAGAAGAAGAAGAAGAAAACCAAGTCACCAATATTAAAAATGAAAAGGATAAATTCACCACCAATGAAAAGGAAATTAAAGCAATTATTAGTAGCTATTTTGAGCAACTATATGTCAATAAACTTAATAATCTAGGTGAAAAAATTATTCTAGTATAGATTAATTCAGTGCAGTTCAACAGACACTTAATAAGTACCTAATGTGTACAGAATCTAAATCTAAATTTAGAGTTGGGGGAATAAAAAATAATACACAGGTAACTGTAATGGAAAACAGTTATGATGAGTGCCGTAAGAGAGGGCTACACAAAATACGGTGGGAGCTTAGAGATCACATCCATTTGGAGGAGGATCGTGACTTCATGGAGGAAGGGGGCAGCATTTGAGTTGGGCCTTGAAGCATGGTAAGATTTGGCAGGCAGGCACTGGAGGCTTTCTGGGGGCGGGGGGGAGAATAATGTGAATAAGGGCAGGCCAAAAAGGTAGATGGAACATTTGGGGAATGGTGAGTAGTCAAGTTTTGCTGGAGCCAACAGTGCCTGAGGAGAGTAATGGGAAATAAAGCCAGAAAGATAGATTAAGGTCGAATCTGGAAAGCTTTGAGAGATCAAAGCCTCATCCCACAGGTGATGGAGAACTACTAAGGCTTTTGAGCAAAACGAAGGGCTCAGTCTGTCTTCAGGAAAAGGATTTTCTGAGGGACACAATCAGAGCTCAAAATGTGAAACATGCAGACATGTTATAGATAATCCAATTGCCATTCATTCCAGGCCAAAGATATCTTTCTTTCCCATCAGTCACTGGTGTTTTGGCAACCGAAATGTTTAGCAAAAGGAGTAAAAATATACTACGATATAGACGATGCTAATTTGTGGTCTTCTAAGTCAAAATGCAGTTTCAGAGATTCATTTCTATTTTGAGTTTGCCTCCACTATGGTGAGCACCCCCTTGTCCCAGGCGAAAACATTGCTTCTTTCCTTTTAATAATAGGGTACTATGTCAAAGCTGCCAGAAATTTTAGTGGAAAAGCCTTAAAGCAATACTTTAAAAAAATCTTTTCTAAATTTTACATTTTGAGTTTCAAGTTGTCTCCCTCTTAACCCCACATTAGAGAAGGTCAACATTTGGTATAGAATATACAGGAAACCATACAATAAATGCTTCCCTATAACAATTCTTTCTCTGGAAGTGGACAGCATTCTCCTTCATAAGTCCTTCATAGTTGATTGGAATGATCATATTACTCAAAATAGCTTAGTCATTCACAGGAACGCTGAACAATATTGCTGTTACAACATTCTCTTGGTTCTGCTTATTTCAGTCTTCATTATTTCGTGCAAGCCTTTCCCTGTTTTCCTAAAATCAACCTGCTCATCATTTCTTTTTTTCTCATTTGATTTTTATTTTTTCCAGATTATATGTTGAGACAATTTTTAAAAATTTTGATCTTATTGATAATCCCTCCTTCCCCTCCCCGCATCGTAAAAGGCATCATCTGGCAAAAAGTTCTGCATACAGAGACGATAGCTTTCGTGTTCCATTTTTTCAGCACATTCTCTGGAGATACCAGTACAATTTTTTTGTTTTTGTTTTTTTAAACCCTTAACTTCTGTGTATTGGCTTCTAGGTGGAAGAGTGGTAAGGGTGGGCAATGGGGGTCAAGTGACTTGCCCAGGGCCACACAGCTGGGAACAGTACAATTTTAAATAATCATTTTCCATCATTTCATACTCCATGTTGTCTCCCTCCCTCCTACCCCTTTCTCTCCCCCAGAATGGCAGGTGTTATGTTATAGGTTATACATATGTTATCATACAATACATATTTCCACGTTCATCATATTATGAAAGAAGACACTCAGTGCTTCCACTAGAGAAAAATTCATGGAGGAAATAAAGTGAAGAATGGTATGCCCCAAGCTGCGTTTAGACTGCCAGTTCCCTCTATGGCAAAAATAGCCTTTTTCATCATGCGTCCTTTGGAATTGTCGTGGATCCTTGCATAGCTGATAATCATTGTTATTCACGGTTAACCATTGTACCTTGTTGCTGCTACCTGCTCACCATTTCTTATGACACAATAGTTTTCCATCACAATCATGCGCCATAATTTATTGAGCCATTCCCCAAGTGAATTTCCAGTTCTTTGCCACCACAAAGGCAGCTGCTATAAATATTTTAGAACATCTAGGTCTGTATTGGCGAACCTATGGCATGCGTGCCAGAGGGGGCTGCTCCTCTTCCCTTCTCCATCCCACCTGAGGACATTTCTCCCATCACCTGCCCCTCTGCCCAGGAGCCCAATGGAAGCACTTCTTCCCTCCCGTCTGGGGCAAGGGAGTGGCTCATATGCAGCGTAAGGGTTGCATTTTGGCCACTTGGTCTCTAAAACGTTCACCATCACTAATCTAGATCCTTTTCCTTTTTCCCTAATCACTTTAGGAAATAAACCTAATAGTGGTATTGCTGGGCCAAAGGGTATACGCAGATTGATAAGTCTCTGAGAATTCCAAATTGTTCTCCAAAGGTCACAGAACTTTTAGACAATTGGTGAAGTTTAGGGAACATTTCTTAGAATATTATTTTTAAATCTATAGGATTACAAAGGAAATTAATTATATTGAAATATCAAATCAATTGATCAGTTTATCAAAAGAAGTATCGAATGTGTTTTAAACAGAACAAAATCAAGTTAAAGAGCCCAGATTAAGAAGCCTTAGCTCATACTGTCAGCAATACAATGATCCAGGACTTATGACAAAGAATGCTATCCACCTCCAGGGAGAGAACTACTAGAGTCAATACAGATTAAAGCATATGATTTTTCATTTTAGTTTATTTGAGTTTTAATTTTTATATGACAGTAACCAAGATGGAAGTATGTTTTGCCTGATAATACACATATAATCCTGATCAAATTGTTTAACATCTCTGGGAGGGAATGGAGGGAAGGTGACAATTATGATCTTCTAATTTCGGAACATATAGCTTGAAAATTGTTATTATATGTAATTGGAGAAATAAAATATCTTTTAAAAAAGAAGAGAAAAGATGAAATACAATTTTTTAAAAATTGTAGTTTAAAGAGTTTAAGAGTTCATGGTCACAGAGGGTGTTTAAACATGGCTCTTCTTGACTCTCTAACACATTCTTTACTGTACCACACAATGAGCTATGCTGTCAGTGAAAAATATATACTAAATTGCCAGGAAGGAAAGAAGGAAATATGATATTTGCCAAGCATTGTGCTAACTAAACGTGTTACAAACAGTATCTCATTTGAGCTTCACAGCAACCCTGAGAGGTAGGTACTCTTATTATCCCCATTTTATATTTGGAAAAACTGAGGCAAGCAAAAGTTAAATGACTTGTCCAGGATCATACAGCTAGAAAGTATCTCGGACTGGAGTTGATACAGATCATTCTGATTGTAGCCTTGACACTCTATTTACTGCCCTATGTAATTTCTTGAAGCCATGTAAACTAGCCAATATTCATCAACTTCCTTTCTCTTCTCTTTTCTAAAAATTGGGACATCCACCCTTTCCCCAAACCGTAGTTCCTTTCCCATTCTCTTTGAACTTTCTCAGAGCCTCCTGACAGTGGCTCATCCACCCTGCATTTCAGGGCCCTAAGATGTTGTTCATTTGGGATGGGTGACATGAACTCAGAAAGAGTGAACAGGTAAACAAATCTCTTATTCTCTCCCTATTTACCCCAGTTATGAATTCTCTATTTGTCAGTTCCCCCCGTCCCATTTTTCTAGCACAAAAATCATTCTCCTTGGTAGATAAAAGGTAAAAAATGAGCACTGACGAGTCCTGCCTTCTCTCTTTCCATCAGAGGGGGAGTCCTCTCCTTTCTTTAGTTCTCTTTTCTCTAATATTGCTTTTATGAAGAACTTAATAGTACCCAAAATGCTCTTCTTCCTGGCTACTAAGAAAGCAGGTAGTTCAAGTTACATTCCCCATTCTAGAGTCAGAGAAGGAGCTAGAGAGGTGCCTATCTTTGCCCAGTCACCAAGGGTCAGGCCCCTGGGATTCAAACCCATTTCACGGACTCCAAGATCAGCCCTCTTTCCACTAGACAACATAGACTCTCAGGCTGTGTCCTCATCACCATGTAAGGACTGTTCATGGAATAAGCTTATGGCTCGAGAGCTGGAAGGGGTCTCAGAAGCTATATCTAGTAGAAGCCCCTCGTTTTACAAATGGGGAAACTGAGGCCCACGGAGGTTAATTGATTTCTGGGAGCATAGATGGACATGAACTCAGAGGCCATGCAGCATAATCCCCTCATTTTAAAGATAAGGGAACTGAGTCCCAGTGAAGTCAGGTGACATCCAGGGACACGGAGATGGTGTTAGAAGCAGAATTGAAAAAAAATTTTTAATTAATTTTTTTTACCAATTACATGTAATAACAAATTTCCGCATAACTTTTCCAAGTTGTATGATCCAAATTATCTTCTTTCCTCCTTCCCTTCTCCCTCCTGGAGCTGGCAAGCAATTCATTCTGGGTTATGCATGTATTATCATGCAAAACATATTTCCATATTGTAGAAGCAGGATTTTAAACCCAGATCGTTAAGACTAATGGCATTTTTTTTTCCATTGTTCAGCTCTGCTGCCATTGACTTAGGAACTTTTCAAAAACAACCCATTTCCCTGTCCTGTTATCATCTAAAGAAAGCTAGCAAAGACATGATACAAATAAATACACACACAGGGGTAGCTAGGTGGCTCAGTGGATAGAACACCAGGCCTGGAGTTGGGAGGTCCTGGGTTCAAATGTGGCATCAGACACTTTCTAGATATGTGACCCTGAACAAGTCACTTAACCCCGATTACCTGGCCCTCACCCTTCTTCTGTCTCGGAACTGATAGTTGTATTGATTCCAGGGCAGAAGGTGAGGGCTTAAAAAAACAAAACAAAACAAATAAATACACATTAAGTACTTTGGCCAAACACACCTGAAAATGAAGTTGGCTTTTGCTGAAAGATGACATTCTGCCTGTCCTCTCCCCTCCTCCTCCTCCTCCTCCTCCTCCTTCTGAATCACTTTTAAAAATATTTTGAGCTGACAAAGCATTTTCCTTGAATGCTTAGAGTCCTCTTTTTCACCAGCTGTATAAAATGTATTCATCAAAATTCTTGAGTAAGGAGGCATGTGAGCATTTTACAAAAGGTTATTTATGCCACTGAGCACAAAGAGCCTGATCACAACAGCCCAGCCTCTACAAGACATCCAGAAAAGAAAGCAAAAAAGGATGTCCTGCATCTTAAGTGGGGTTTACCAGGGAAAGACGAGAGACCTTCTTATTTAATAGAATAAATCCTGAGAAAGTGGCTATTGTGTTGATAATGTCCCTAGCTGTTAACTAGCCTGGCAGAAGCAAAAGGAAATATAGATGAAAATAATTCAAAAAGTTGGTTAAAATAGCTTAATAGTTGGTCATCAAATCAATGAAAATTGTCCCAAGATTGCCATTTTTTCTTTAATTTCATTTTTATTGTCATGCAAAACCCACTTCCATAATGATCATTGTGGTAAGAGCACCCTCATACATGACCAAAACCCCAAAATAAAACATAAATACATCCAAGTGAAAGACGACTCCAACAGTTCTCTCTCCGGAGGTGGAGAGCCTTCCCCGTCATAAGTCTTTCAGGATTGCCCCAGGTCATTGCATGGCTGAGAGTAGCCAAGTTTCAACAGATAATCATCGTACAATATTGCTTTTACTGTGTACAGTGTTCTCCTGGTTCTGCTCATTTCGCTCTGCATCAGTTCCTGCATATCTTTCCAGCTTTTTCTGAAATCATCCTGCTTATCATTTCTTATAGCATCGTAGTATTCCATCACCAACATGTACCGCAGTTTGTTCAGCCATCCCCCAATTGGTGGACATCCCGTCAGTTTCCAGTTCTTTACCACCCACAAAAAGAGCTGCTGTAAATATTCTTGTACAACCAAGATTGCCATTCTTGAAGTCTATTTCATCATTGCAATGACAGCTGTCAAATTTTCTTGGGAACTAGTTTTCTTGTGTCTAAGTTTAAAATAATAACCAGTAAAAGGATTTCCTTTATCATCACAGGAAGTGGGCACTGGGATAATTTAATCAGTTTAATCAATCATTAAATATTTATTAAGTCCCAACTAAGTGTCAGAGACTGTACTAAGTAGCAGGTATATGTAAAGAGACAAAAGATAATTCTTGTCCTCAAGTTACTCACGGTCTAATGGGGGAGCTTGGAGTAGAAATGTACATCAGATGTCACAGTACACTACTTAGGACTGGAGCTTTATGAAGACAAGCGATTTTTCAATTGGTCTTCTGAATTTACTTGAAGAATTGTCATCCTACTTCTTGGAAATTTATAGTATATTATCTATCAAAACCTGAGGAAATATTTCACAAAACAGGGTTGCCAGAGTTATTACTAACAGTAAAAGTAGAGTTGGTCTTGTTTTGAAAAAGGAAAAAAAGAATTTAAGTTATGTGATACTTTGATATTTTAAAAGATGAAAAATTCAATTTTGCCTAAAACAATGAAATGTGATAAGTAGCCCATTGGTAGAATCACACCAAAATTTAGAATCATTTGTTTATTAAATATGTAAATAATAAAATGTACTATACTTTTATAATAAAGAAATAATAAACATTATTATGCATACATCAGATTTATCACTTGAAATCACAAGTTAAAATGTCAGTTGCTTAATTAAAACCAGAAAATATTGATTAGGCACCAACTGTATGCAAAAAATGCAGATAGTATTATTTTGAGAACCAAATGTGATGATATTTATAATGAATTTTATGAACTTTAAAGCTTTTGGTAAATAATAGTTATCCTTTTCCTTCATCTCAAATGTTTTATGAGTTTATGGTTTTTCACTTATTCTATAGTACTTAATAAACCATATTGACAACATCATCTCCCATGTTTCATTTCTCTTTTTGACACAGGTACTCTTGGCGTCACCAATTACGGGAATTTAAAAGTGAATATCGAGTCGTAGCTTTGGATTTGAGAGGCTATGGAGAAACAGATGCTCCTTCTCATCAAGAGAGTTATAAGTTGGATTGCATTGTTGTGGACATAAAAGACATTTTAGACTCTTTAGGTATGTGAACAACAAGAAGATAGCATTGTTTCTCTTGCTAAGTAAATCACTAGTGTGAATAAGAATTCAAAGGGGACTATTAAATCTATCTAAAAGAATTAAGGGGTTTAAAAATAATCTAGAAGTTCTCATTTATAAACAAGTGTTTTCGTTATTCATTCATTAAAAGATAGTCCCCTAGGAATCTTTATTTAGCAACATCTTATTAGCTGAATTTGGAAAAGGGAAACATCATCTCTCTCCATCTTTTTCTCTCTCTCCCTCCTTCCCTGAGTCTCTGTCTCTGTTTCTCTCTCTCTCTCTTCCTCCCTCCATCTCTCTGTCCCTGTTTTTCTCTCTGTGTCTCTCTCCTTCCCTCCATCTCTCTGTCCCTGTTTTTCTCTCTGTGTCTCTCTCCCTCCCTCCATCTCTCTGTCTCTCTCTCTCTCTGCCTCTGTCTCTCTATGCCTCTCTGTCTCTGTCTCCCTCCCCCTCCTCTTCTATAATATATGTGTGAATCTATACACATGTCTGTATTTGTCTCTCTTTTCAGGTTATAGTAAGTGTGTTCTGATTGGCCATGACTGGGGAGGGATGATTGCCTGGCTCATTGCCATCTGTTATCCAGAGCTGGTGACCAAGCTGGTTGTAATTAATTTTCCTCACCCGAATGTGTTCACAGGTGAGTTTTACAAGTCTCCTCTTGTAAGATGCCATGTTTGTGTAATAAATGATACTTAGTTGATCAAAACTGCAAAAACAGAAATTTACTACAACCTTGTGGTGGTGGACCATGTGGTGACTCTACAAGATTTATTGTGTATTTCCTGGGTGCCAGACCCGTGCTTGGTGCAGGTGCTGGGAAGAAAAAGACAAAAATGAAAGATGAGGCAGCCTTGCCCTCACTGTGCCTACATTCTGTTGGGGAGACATAGTGTACATATGTATATCACAGACTTACAAAAATGCATACACATGTACATGGGGCAGCAAGGTGTTGCCATAGTGCATAGAGCACTGGACCTAGAGTCAGGAAGACCCAAGTTCAAATCCAACCTCAGACACTTCCTAGCTGTCCTACATAGGGCAAGTCACTTAAACTCTCTGCCTCAGTTTCCTCATCTGTAAAATGAAGCTAATAAGAGTATCTGCTTTGTAAGGATCAAACGAGATAATATTTATGAAGCACTACCAGAGTGCTTGGCACATAGTAAGTGCTATTTATTTATTTATTTACTTATTTGTTTGTTTATTTATTTATTTAGATTGAATTGTTTTTTGGATTTGGAATGGATACTAAATATTGGTTCCAAGGCAGACCTGGGGTAAAGGCTAGGCAATTGGGGTAAAGTGACTTGCCCAGGGTCACCCAACTAGGAAATGTCTGAGGTCAGATTTGAATCCAGGGTCTCCCATCTCCAGGCTTTGCTAGGTGATGACCCTCAGCAATTTGCTTAACTCCAATGATCTAGTTGTTACCACGCTTCTGCCTTGGAACCAATATTTACATGGATTCTAAGACGGGTAAAGGTATATAAAAACAAATGTAAATGCCAAAGGAATTCCATTTTCAGATTGATTTCAGATGATTTCAGATTGATACAGGGATTTCAGATGATAGAGGGAGTCTCTGGAGTTTGAGTATTATAGTCCTCCGTTTGTTTTAGAAGTAGCTACATAGCTGTGTAGAGGGTAGATTAGAAGACAAAATCTTTACACGTAACGTCCAATTAGGAGAGAGTCGATGTGAAAGGAGATGAAGGTCTGGATTAGATATGAGTGGAGATAAGTGGACAAATGAGAGAGATGCTGTGGAGAAAGCTACAAGACTTAACAACCAATCAGATGTACGGGATGAGGGGGAGTAAGGAGACAGCGACAACTCTAAACTTGGGCAGCCAGCAGTATAGTGTTGCCTTCAACATCAGTGGGGTAGTTCAAAGGGTCGATTTGGGATGAAACATAATGAATTCTCTTACAGATATGTTGACTTTGAGATGCCATGGGAACATCTCTAACGGGAAAATCCAGGTTAAAAATTCTCCTCCAGAACCTTAGAAAAGCAGATCTTACCATATTTACTTATATAATTTTATGCAAACATGCACAAACCCTTCAAGCAACTCTTTTACTTATTTAAATGGAAGGTGAGGAAGGAAAATGCAGGAGGAAAGTCTTATGCAATGGCATTGGTTTGACAATAGTGAGTCCTGACAACTAGGAAACTAATTTGCCTCCTGGCTGATGGCTATGACTATCAGTAGTGGCAGCCCTGTTCAGAGAGCAAGTCTAAAGCTGTGATAAGAGTGGCTAGAGAAGTGGTCGAGCCAACTTATGTTTACTTTTAGCAAACAGGATTTGATGGCTCTTACCATGCATTCACAAGTTCAAGTCAAGCCAAGTCAACACATATTTATTAGAAGCTTACATGTGCTAGGTACTATGCTAAAGCAAAGACAGTCCCTGCCCTCAAGGAGCTCCCAATCTAAGTTTAGAATTCCTGATACTATGGAAGATAGGGAGTAGTAGGGGATTAGGGAATTATGTGCAGCAAAATCATTTTGAATGTCTCCCCTTCCTCAAAATAAACCAGGAAAGGAAAAAAGGGAAATATGCAAGGATCAGGGGTAGGAGACAGATGGAGAATATACCCGAGTAATTTTATTTATTTTTATATTTTATATATGTATATATATATAAATTTATAATATAATTATAATTTTAGAGTAATTTTAGAAATGAGCCCTGAATATATAGCCTGCTGCATTGTGAACATAAAATTTGAGTTGCGTAGAGGTCCAGCTGTCCTAACTCTGCAAAATTAGAAAGAGGGCCACAGAATCCCAGAACCTCAGAACTGGAAGGTTCCTCAACGCCCATCCACCAGGGATTCCACTAGAACCATGTTATTGAACCTATGGCATGTGTGCCAGAGTGTACCAGAGGGGGTTGTTCTCCCTCTCCCCTAGCATTTCTTCCATCACCTGCCCTTTTGCCCAGCAGCCCAGTGGAAGCACTTCCTCCCTCTCTTGTCTGGGGTAAGACCTGGGAAGGGGGCTCACATGTGGTATAAGGGTTGCCATTTGGGCACTCAGTCTCTAAAAGGTTTGCCATCACTGAACTAAGGTCTATCAACTTAAAAATATATATATCGATGACTGTTGAGTAAAATCAACAAACCTTTTTAAAGAAAATATTGTGTGCTTGACACTGCACTAAGTAAGCACTTGAAACTGTATTTCAATATAATTGGTCTCCCTTTTAAATCCTGTATTTTATTTTATGCATTTAAGAACATAATTTTGAGATGTTCGTAGGCTCTCCCAGATTGTCAAAGGGGACCAGATCAAAAAGACAATTACAAAACTCTCAAGTCCAGCCCATATTTACAAGAATCCCTCCACCTTTCCCCAGTATACCTAATAAATGATAATCCAGATTTTGCTTAAAGACTTCCAATGAGGGAGAACCTGTTATTTCCCCAGGAAACCTATTTCACTTTGGATAGAGCTAACTGAGAAAGTTCCTCCTTATACCGAGCCTAAATAAGTCCCTCTAAAATTTCCCCTCATTGTTCCTAGTTTTGCCCTTTGGGACCAAGCTGAACCCATCTAATCCCTCAACTAAGTGGCCGAGAATTAGATGAGATGCATTTACAATTGTTCTCTGTGGCCTTTTCCCCCCACAGCTTTGTAATGAACTATCTACACATTTGCCCAGTTGACCCAAAAGTCTTTCTTGCCCAGTTTATTCTTCCAGAGAGACAGCTGACTGATGAGTTCAACTAAAAGTTAGAGCTGCAATGTTTCCAGAGCTATTCTGCCAATAAGAACAAGGACACAGCTCGAGTCAATGTGAGCATCAAAAGTCATGTTCAGCAATCTAATTTCCCCCTAGACCTTGCCAACCATTTGGTATTAAAGGCAGCTGGATGATGCTATGGATAAAATGTTGGATTTCCAGACAGGAAGAACAGATTGTCCGAGGTCTCAGGTCTCTGAGTTTTGAGGAAAATAAGTGTCCCAAAGTCCATGGACGTAGTGCCTTGAGACCTTTGCCCAGACAACAGAATTAAATGAGAATATTAAATGCAGTTGGAAACACTCAAACAATTGTGAAAAGGGATAGCTGTGAGCACACAGGACGGAAGTTTAAAATGCACAACGGATTGAATCTCGTTCTATTAGAACACTGCATAATAATAGATCATAGATTCAGAGTTCCACAGGACCTCGAGTTCAAGTACATAGACCAGAGAGGTTAAACAGGAGCTCTATGCAGTCTGAACCACTTTATGTACAGGGAGACATTTCCACAGGGGAGAAAATCCTAATCCACGATCTTAATACTAAGAAGAAAGGTCCTCAATTTATCTTTATAGCCACATAAAAATGTAAGCACGCATGGACCCATTCTCCAATGAACAATATTTACATTCACAAAGGAAATATTCACCTGTAGTTTTTAAAGTCCTAAGTAGCAAATATATGGTTACATTAACTTTGAAAAGGGACATAATGACTATAAACCAGACACGATAGTTCCAGAAACAGAGACGTGGCTTTGCCAGGTCACTTAAACTCGAAGGTCCATCTTCCTCTGCCTTTTGGTTTCTTATCTATAAAATGAGGGTGTTTGGTTAGATGGTCTCCCTTCCCATGCTAGGTTTTGCATCCTATGACACTATGGAAACCTTTTAAACAGCAGCAATAACAACAAGTAATTATCTTCCCCTGGATGTCCCTGGAGACCATCTTCAGTCACCTTGAGCTTAAGAGACAGAAGTCTGCTTCCCTCAGGCTCAGACTGCATGTATTTCAGGGAAGATTCTGTATAGACTAACAAGAAAGAGGGCAATATCTGATCCGTCCTCCTTCCCCCCTGCAATATCCGGTCTCCATAATGGGTATTCCTGATTCCCTCAGAGGTTTTTGTGAATTTTGTGAATTCTTTTGACATCTAGCATACTCCTATTAAAAAGAAATGTGAAAATGTATCACCAAGACTCTTACAACAGGACCCCTTTATTGTTCTGTGATCTAGACAATGGGGTCATCTTAATGAATCAAATAAGAACGTTCATTAGGACTTCTTGAGGGCTGATAACTGTTCTAAGCCCAGGAAAACAAATACAGAGCAACCCTGCCCTCAAGGAGCTTATATATAATAATAAATAATCTCTAAATAAATAAATCTAAATAAAATAAATAATAAAGTCTCCCTAATATAGGGAGACTATCAGAGTCCAGGGAAGGGTGTCTTAGCTTAAGAATTCACATGAGGGGACAGCTGGGTAGCTCAGTGGATTGAGAGCCAGGCCTAGAGACAGGAGGTCCTAGGTTCAAATCCGGCCTCAGCCACTTCCCAGCTGTGTGACCCTGGGCAAGTCACTTGACCCCCATTGCCCACCCTTACCACTCTTCCACCTATGAACCAATATACAAGAAGTTATGGGTTTAAAAAAAAAAAGAGAGAGAATTCACATGAATGGTGACTATCACCAGAGGGTAGTCCATTGATAAGCCTTTTCTAGAAGCAATGATAGTGGTGACTTGATTACTGTTCTCAGAGTTGGAGAGCTGGGGTGTGAGGGTAAAGGGAATATGTCCACGGGAGGGGAGTGGGCAAAAAAATGGCCAGGTGGGTGGCAGAATGGGATCTAAAGCATGACTTAAGGTGAAATTTCTGAGATAAAATCACCATGTAACAGGACCGTCTTGATAATTCATTAACAAAAACTAGATGACAGCTAAGTCATTTGGTGATTAGAGTATTGGCTGTGGAGCCTGGAAGACCCGAGTTCATATTTTGCCTCAGATACTTGCCAGCTTTGTTTCCTTGGTCAAGTCCTACGATGTCTTTGAGCCTTAGTATCCTCAACTGTAAAATGGAGTCTTAACCTCATTGGATTCAGATAACGTATGTAAAGTGCTTTGCAAAACCTTAAAGTGCTGTATAAAAAAATGCTCTTATAATTTTTAGTCATTATTATTTTTTAAACCTCTTCAGGATATGGTCTAAAGTGGACCACATTCAGTTGTTTCTCAGTAATATCTGACTCTTTGTGACCCCATGGAGGATTTTCTTGGCCAAGATACTGGAGTAGTTTGCCATTTTCTTCTCTGGCTCACTTTACAGATGGGGAAACTGAGGCCAAAAGGGTTAAGTGACTTGCCATGAGTCTCACAACTAGTGTCTGAGGTCAGATTTGAAAACAGAAAGAAGAGTCTTTCTGGCTCCAGATCCAGCGCTCTATCCACTGGGCCACCTAGCTGCCCAAGAAGGACCTACTTCATATTCAAATCCCCTCTAGTTCTAGTGTCTAGTGTAAATACTTTTTGTATTTCTACCTGCTTGGGTATACTGGACTGGGGTATTTTTTTGTTAGGAGAAAATGGAGAGGACTCAGTCTTGAATGTGATTGGAATCTTCGCTATGGAGTGGAACCCAAGTGGCTGTTTTCTGCTTTTGTTGGCAGTTACTCATGGAGCTGGGGCAGAGACTGGCAGTGGGAGGGGGCATAAGGGACTAAAATTGGCTTAAAGTGGGGGGAGGAGGAAAGAAACCTGGGCTGGGAAATGTGTTCACCTTGGAAATGTGCATTTTGGTGTAGAACTTTTTTTCTGCCATAAGTGATACCAATAAATGTTTGTTATTTTTTTTAAAAAGATCATTTCTTATATATTAGCATTTCCTAAATGTACACATATTCCTGAACCTAACTCAGTTCCTGGCCCATCGTGGTTACTAAATGATAATTTATTGATTAACCTTCTTATAATCTTAACTCAAGTTATTTTTCTGACCAATAATTTTTTCCAGAAATCATTACTTTTTGCTTTTAATTCCTGGGCATTTTTGTTTCAGAATACATCCTCTGGCACCCTTCCCAGGTGATCAAATCTGGTTACTACTTCTTCTTTCAAATGCCCTGGTTCCCAGAATTCATGTTCACCATAAATGACTTCAAGGTGAGCTTATGCAAATGCAATTATTAATGTTCCTCAGAAAGATTTTAATAGAATTTAGCCCTTTAAGAAAAATCAACAGATGAGCAAAGAACTTGGTTTTCCCTTTCTAATTGCTTTGCTTATTTTCAAAATTTCTATTTTCTTCTTTTTTTAAGCAATGACCCTCATTCTGTAGTGTTCCACTGAGTACATTTCTGATTATCTGCATCATGCAGAAGGCCCTTAAAAACCTGTCATTAGTCTAGACACTTGGCATGCACTGGCACTGGAGCTTTCCCCATAAAAAGCCAAGCATTTGACACAGGTTGTGTTAGAAGTAATGGCAGGGAGGGCAGGAGATGTTAAATGGAGAGACAGAGAAAGAGAGGGCCTTAAGGACAAAGGAATCCAGAAGGATGATCACCAATGTGCCTATGCATGGCACACTGAAATGATGCCACCATTTGAGCCTTACACACATGAAAAAATTAGGCTTAAAACAATTTAAGAACAATATAAAACACTGTACAATAAAGAGTTAAGTTGAATAGAATCGGCCAGTACCCTGGACAGTATAATTGCTTTTTCAAGATCGTATCCCATCATTCCTTCTTTCTCTCCTCTTTGATTTTTAATCAGTCCCTGTTTACTACCTCTTTCCCTACTTATAAACATGTTCAAGAATCTGTTCTCCTTTAAAACGACTTTTTAGACCCTGATGTCCCTTCGAGCTTTCATCCTATAGCCTTGTAGGCTCTGAGTATCCATATCTCAATTCTGCTCCAACTGGGAAATCAAGTTCCCAAAGCAAGACTACATCTCCTTTAGGGTGCTAGGGGTACCCCTGAAAAGTTGAGAACATCCTTCTCTAAAGATATCTTCTTGAGACCCCACCGTGTTGTGTGTCTAGTTACAGTTAATATCTCCTTTATACATCATCATCATCATCATATCTAGTACTTAAAGTAGCTTCTATGAGCCACATACTATGCTAGGTGCTTTACAAATATTATTTCATTTGATCCACACAACAACCATGGGAGGTAAGCTTAATTATTATTATCTGTTGAGGAAATTGAGGGAAACAGATTAAAGTGATTTGCCTGGGACCATGCAGCTAATAAGTCAGAGGCTGTATTTGAATTTCCTGGCTCCAGAGCCAGAGCTCTGTCCATAGTTCCACCTAGCTAACTCTTATTATCTATACCCAGCAGAGATTAGTGCCCCAGAATTAATTAATTAGGCACCATTTAACCAATTAACATTAATTAGCTTTTACAAAGAGATATTTACTGAGAAGGAAATATAAGATTAAAAATTAATATTCAAATACTTCCAGTATTATATTCTTATAAGAATTTATTGATTAATAACTTGAAGAAAAAAAGAAAATGATAGCATTAGCAAAGAGAGAGTTGCCCGGACCACCAAAAGCAGGAAGAGAGCTAGGAGAAGAGCGCCGGAAGAAGAGTAAAAAAGGCGAGGTTACAGCAAACTTTTATGTACGATATGTAAGGACACTACATGGACAAAGGGAAAAGGATTCTGGGAGATGAAGTCTTTAGGGTACAATATTTCTAATTACATATTTCCCCCTGTGGTCCTTTGGGAGACCAGTCTCCCCAAGGGATCATTTTAAACATAGACAACTTAAAACTCTAAAGATTTTTAACTAAAGGTATATACAATATTGCAGTTTCTAAAGGGAAATTACAATAATTTGGGAATAAAGGGAAATAAAAGAGAAAAAGAGCAAAATCGATGTTAGGTGCATTGACAAAAACCAATTTGGGGGCAGTCCCCTTTGGCATAAGAGTGTACATTCAAAACAAATGTATTCAACACCCCATAGTTCAATTTCAATTCAAGCACATCCCAAAGTTCACTCTGGATCTTCTGGTGCAGTGTGTGGTTTCTGCAGGCATCTTCATGAGACCTTCTCCAAACAGTTCACTTTCTGGATTTAGGGAGGTAGCAAGTTTCTTATCCTAAAATTACTCTCAAAAGGATTTAAACTTTGCATTACAGGATAATAATACAATACAACAAGAACAGAAGTACAAACAGTTGCCTACAACCCCCTGTGACACACCATCCCCTAAATCACCTCTGTCCCTGAGAAGACTAGGTTTGACTTTAAAGCATTTTCTACATAGAATTTGTCCTACCAAGTTCACTTCTAAATGCTGCATGGCCAATGCAGTTGCTGTTATTCCCTCTTAACTGACTTCTCTAGGCTAAGCCATTCTCTGACAATCAGAAGACCCCTGCCACCCATGCAGCATGCCCACCAGCTTCCTTTGGAGAAACAAGAATACCTCTATGCCCACCCATTTCCAATTGGGCCTCTCTCTACAATGCTGGGTTACCTATTATGGAACACAAGATTCCTGTTGCCCAAGTGCCCAGTGGTTTCCAGTTATCCCCCTCTCTAATACTAAATAATAATAATAATAGTAAAGAGTTCACCACCCACCTCTGGCCTCAGGGGGACTGTACCTCAGGACCCTGACATCTTCTGAGCACAAGATTTATTCTACCTCTTAGCTCTTTAAGTTCTTCTGCAGAGCAAGCAAGGAACCCTGGCTTCCTGATCATCCTGCCATATCTCCCCCTTTTCCTATGTGCTATCAGGCAGGTCTGGTAGGACCTCCAAAGGCAAACCATCACCACCTGCCCTGAAGCTGAAATTTAAAGATGGACTTGCATAGCCTGATCTCATGCCTCCCTCAAAGGCTCTCTCTCCAACCACTAATACTCTGCCTGGACTCACTTCTTAGTGACTCACTTCTCAGAATCCCTTAGTGATTCTGAACCCCTGCCCACTGTTGTACAAACTCAGTTGTTATGCCTTTACATCCATCTACCTCACATCTGTCCCCCCAATAGCCCACTAGTGATCTGCCCACCTTTTCCCATCATGCTCTTTGAAATGCCTGTTCCATAATGAATGAACCTCCTTTCAATTTTTTATTGATTTGTTTTATCAATTACATGTAATAACAAATTTCCACATATTTTCCAAAGTTATAGGATCCAGATTGTCTCCCTTCCTCCTTTCCTCCTTCCCTTCTGGAGCTGGAAGCAATTCAATCTGAATTATATACATATTATCAGACAAAATGGAACACCTTTCATACAAAATCTCTTCCTTTCTTACTTCTCTTTCTTCCCTCGGGGCCATTTCTGGTGCCAGCTACTCTTTCTCTCATGCCATCCGACTCACTTGGCATGACAAGAGAGTAAGAATTCTCCTCAATCCCCATTGCCTCTCCTCTTTCAGATTCCCTCTCAACCACCTTCTCTAAGTAATGCATCCTCTTTAGTTTATGCTAGCCAAATTTATTACCTAGCCTATATCCTGGTTTGTTTCCTTTCAGCCCCAGAACATTCTCCTTTCTTCCTCAGTGAGTTGGCTTATTCTTTTTTTTTTTCTTTTTAACCCTTGCCATCTGTCTTAGAATTAATACTAAGTATTGGTTCCAATGCAGAAGAGTCGTAAGGGATGGGCAATGGGGGTTCAGTGACTTGCTCAGAGTCACACAGTTTGGAAGTGTCTGAAGTCAAATTTGAACCCAAGATCTCCCACCTCTAGGCCTGGTTCTCTATCCTTTGGGCCACCTAGCTGCCACCGAGTTTTTTTTATTCTTTATGTCATGCCCATTATTGAAGTCCTTTAAGGCCCTGTGCTAGGCCCTCTTCTGTACCCCCTCTATAATAGCTCTCTTGACAGTCTCATCAGCACCAATGGATTCAAATCTAATCTCTAGGAAGATGATTTCCACATCTCTACATCCAGCGCTAATGTCTTTGCTAAGCTACAGTTATGCATCACTAATTGCCTCTTGAGTATTTCGGACTGAATCTCCCACAGGTATCGCAAACTTAAGAAACCCAGAGCAAGAATTTGTCATCTTCCCCTCAAAATCTTCCCCTCTCAACTTATGAGAAAGAATCCTATCCGTACCCAGAGAAAGAACTGTGAGAGTGGAAACACAGAAGAAAAACAACTGCTTGATCACATGGGTCAATGGGATATGACTGGGGATGTAGACAATCACCCTAGTACAAATATCAATAATATGGAAATAGGTCTGGATCAATGAAACATGAAAAACCCAGTGGAATTGCTTGTTGGCTATGGGAGTGGGGCGAGAGGAGGGGAGGGACAGAACACGAATCATGGACATGGAAAAAGATTCTAAAAGAATTAATTAATTAATTAAACTTAACTAAAAAAATCTTCCTCTCTTTGTTCTGAACATCCCTATCACTGTCAATGGGTACCACCATCCCTTAGTCATCCAGGCTCATCAACTCTGTGTCATCTTCCACTTCTTCTCCTCCCTCAACTCCATCTGTCTAATCTTTTGCCACGTCTCTGTCTTGGCTACCATCACAGTTTCTGTTCTATCTTTGTGTGCCTTCCTTTCTAAACTCACAGCCACAATCCCTCAATCCCTCTCACCTAGACTACTACAGCCACCTTCTAAGTGATCTCTATGCCTCCAGTTTCTTCCCTCTCCTCAGCTGCCAAGGTATTTTTTTAAAAGTCTAGGTCACTTTTTTCTTTTTCTTTTCTTTTCTTTTCTTTTTTTTTTTTTTTTTTTTTTTTTTTTTTTTTTTTTTTGCATCTCTAGCACTTAGTAGAGTGTCTGGCACATTGTAAGAGCCTAATAAATGTTGATTTGCAGCCACTGCTAAGCTGGAGTCAAGAAGGTCAGTTGGGACTTCATTCCTCGTGGGGCTCAGCTGTCTACAAAATCTAGGATGGACTCCACCCTCTGGGTCTCTAGCAGCAGCTCTTCTCTCTTGTCCTCTTATAGCTCACAAGGTCACAGCCGAGAAGATGTTTCTTTTCCCTAAAGCTGGAAAGAACAAAAGCAACGATGCTGTCTCTCTAACAAGAGCAGTGCCCTGTGCTCTCTGTGCCTTCCCGTGGGCTAGATGGAGGTCCCCCTCCCACTCACAGGATTTCCCCAGCAGCTCATCTTCCTAGCTCACCACAGAGAAGGAAAAAGGACCAGTTACCTCCTTGGCTGCCTATCAGAAGGGAACAGGAGATAGAGTGCAGGGCCTAGAATCAGGAATACCCATCTTTGTGAGATCAAATCTGGCCTCAGTCACTCCCTATCTGAATGATCCTGGGCAAGTCACTTAACCCCATTGGCCTCAGTTTCTTCATCTGTAAAGTGAGCTGGAGAAGGAAAGGACAAACCACTCCAGTATCTTTGCCAAGAAAAGCCCAATTGAGGTCCTGAAGAGTCAGGCATGGCTAAAATAACTGAACAACACCATGGAAGAGCAGGATCACAGATTCGATCTTACCAAGATGAATCTTCATAACTCCAGGCCCAGCGCACTGGGCACTACTATGGTGCCACGTAGTTGGCCCTCTGCTCTGCCATGACTCTCCTTTAACCTGTCTGAATGTTCCTTTTAACAATGATGAGAACTAGCATTTATAGCCTGCTTTACAATTTGCAAAGTACTTTCTTTATGGTATCTCATTTGCTCCTCACAACAAATTATAGACACCTTTATTTTCACTATATTTCTTCTATTTTTAATCGCCTTTATTCATTTATTCAAGCCTTCCCTATGCATAGGTGATCCCCAGGGTTTTGTCTCAGGCTCCTTCTCTTCTCCTCCCGTTATCCCTCCCTTATTAATCTCATCTCCTCCTACATGTTTAGTTTTTACCTCTACCAGGTAGACTATTCCCAAATCTGTATATCTGGTCCCACTCTCTCTCCTGAACCCCAGGCCAGTACCACCAGCTGAAAATCCCCACCTGGTTGACCTGCCTCTTCGTCCTATACTTGCCAGGCATCCAAGTTTGAAACCTCAAGCATCCTTAACTTCACCCTTCGTTCCTCTTTCTCCCTATCCCTTGACAAGTTTTGTTAATTCTATTCCCATGGCATCTCTTACATTTATCCCTTTCTCTGTCTGTCACAATAATTCAAGCCTCATTACTTCTCATCTGAATGATCCTACTAACCTTCTAATTGGTCTCCCTACTTTCAGTCTCTCTTCTCTTAAAACTATCCTCCACGCAGCTGCCAAAATAATCATCCCAAAGTAAAGCCTGGGCCATGCCATTCTTCCCCTCAAAAATCTTGAGTGGCCCCTTATTTATTGCTTCTAAATATAAAATTCAGATCTTGTAGACTCACATTTAAAGGTCTTACGCAATTTAGTTACAACCCAGGTGGTACAGTGGATAGATTGCCAGACCTGGAGTCAGGAAGATCTCAGTTCAAACCCAGCCTCAGACTATTACTAGTTGTGTGCCCCTGGGCAAGTCTTTAAACCCTGTTTGCCTCAGTTTCCTCACCTGTAAAATAAGTTAGAAAATAAAATGATAAACCACTCCAGTATCTTTGCCAAGCAAACCCTAAATGTGTTATGATTAAAAATGATGAGGACCGAGATCAAAAGGGAGAATAGTATTTTAATAAAAGCCATGCTGATAGAGATAAAAATCATTAGACCACGTGCTGGTAAGAATTAAAAACTGCTGCCCCAGCCATTATTGTTACCTCCACGCGCTCAGGTAGCTAAAGAGCTAAAGAGGAAGTTCAAAGTCACTTCCCCCTATTTAAACTGTCCTTCTGCGTGGTGAAGGTAAATGTCCTTCTGCGCAGGCATCCCCACGCCCAAAGAACCGGAAACGGAAACCCGTTGGACCACGAGAAATGTAGTTTAATAGTTCCCATGTGTCCATAGAAAATATATATACACTTTTAAATGGCATTTCCCAAATTCCTATTCTACAAATGGAGTTACAGAGAGTTAGACATGACTGAACAACAACTCCATTTTCAGCCTTATTTCACATTCTACTCCTCTATTTACTCTTTGTTTCATACAAACGAAACTACTAGACATTGCCTAAACTGAATATTCCATCATCTGCTGCCGTATATTGATCTTGGAATGCACTCCCTCCATTTTTCACAAGTCCTGTCACAGAGAAGGTTCCTAATAAATATCAACTGAACAAATGAATCTCTATTCTTTCGATTCCTCATTCTTTTTTCAAGGTCGAAAGCAGGTGCTACCTTCCCTGACTCCCTCAGTTATTAGTGCTTTTTTCCCTCCTGATTATTCCTAGAGCTTGTTGTCCCTCTCTTTTGCCCCTTTCATATTGTATCTTATATTCTATTGTTCTGTTTAGATATTTTATCTCCCTAATAGTATGTAAACTCCTTGAGAGCAGGGACCATTTCTTTTTCTTCTTTTAATCCTTACCTTCTGTTTTGGGATGGATACTAAATATCTGCTCCAAGATTGAAGAGTGGTAAGGGCTAGGTAATTGGGGTTAAGTGACTTGCCCAGGGTCACACTACTAGGAAGTATCTGAGGCCAGATTTAAACCCAGCACTTTCCATTTCCAGGCCTGGTGATCTAACTAACGAGCCATCTCACTGCCCTGAGTAGGGACCATTTCCTTCTGTCCTTTGTATCCTCAGCATCCAGCAAGACTGCCGTTCCAAGTACTAGCTACTTAATAAATATTGGTTGAATCTAATTGAATCAGGGCAAGTTACAGGGTGGCAAGCCTCCTAGAACTGGAATGCACAGATAAGAACAGTTGCACAAACAAAGATGGCAATAAGTGTGGGGTATGTGATGATTTGGGGAAGCCCGACCTGATTGGAGTAGGGGGTACATGCTGCGTAGTTGTCACCTTCATCCTTCCATCAGAAGGCAATGACTGGATTTATGAGTCTGTTGTCTAAACTAAGCGGTGTAGACCTTTAAATGTGAGTTTACATATCTAGGATTTGCCTTTTCTTTCCCCTAGGCTCTGAAACACTTATTTACAAGCCAGAGTACTGGCATTGGAAAGAAAGGGTGCCGATTAACCACAGAAGACCTTGAAGCTTATATTTATGTATTTTCTCAACCTGGAGCACTGACAGGTCCAATTAACCATTACCGGAATATCTTCAGGTAAGTGTCTTTCAGCCAGGCAGAACATTCCGGTCCAGTTCTGGAGATCCAAGGCCTCATCTCCAAGACAGGAGAGAAGAACGCCATGGTTTTCTAGTCTTTGTGGAAGTCCAGTTCTGTCTATGTGTCTTTCCCAAGAATAATGGAAACTTTATGCTTATGAACCTCAATTGTCTTATTTATTTTTGTCTAAGAGAACAGGAATTTACCGCATATTGGTCTTGGGGGTGGGGGGAGACTCCAGTTTGTGTTATTTGCTGCTAACAGTTCAGGGAAGTAACATAAACCTGTATGTTTTCTGTCATGTAAAAGGAATGAATTAGATCCTAATTTATGGAGGAAAGATCATTACTATTACCATGAGGTCATCATTCTACTCCTTCGTTACATAGCTTGGGTGTGAAATAGTCCATCGATTAACCTGGTATGAGATAGGCGTTTATTTGAATGAATGATATTATTAGTAGTATAACGTTTCAGGAAGGATATTAAACCTTGTTAAATGCATGCAAAATTTTCTGAGTTTGGATGTTGATATTTTTTAAATCTCAGAAATTATTTACAAGCATTAAAAACAAAATGCAATTATGAGGAAACAGTTCGAAGCTCCCTTTCATCCCAACATTCTGGAATTCTTATGTATCTTTAAAAACAAGTGAATCTTCTTAATGGATTATCTAACTGGAATCAAATGTAAATTAAGCAACCACTAAGAGTCAGGAAGACCCAAATTTGAATCCTATCTCAGACACTGGCTATGTGAATCTAGTCCCTTAATATCTCTCAGCATCAGTTTCCTCATCTGTAAAATGGAGCTAATAATGGCACCTATTACACTGGGCTATTTAAAGAATCAAGTGGTATATAATACATGCAAAGTACTTTATAATCCTTAAAGCCCTACACAAATGTTTTGCTGTTATTCGGTCATTTTAGTCGTGTCCCACTTTCTGTAACTCCATTTGGCAATCTCTTGGCAAACATACCAGAGTGATTTGCCATTACCTTCTCCACTTCATCATATAGATGAGGAAACTGAGGCAAGCAGAATTAAGTGACTTGCCCAGAGTCACTCAAGCTAGTAAGTGTCTGAGGCCAGATTTGAACTCAAGAAGTTGTCTCTGACTCCAGACCGGATGCTCTATCCCCTGCACCACCCAGCTGCCCTCACACAAATGTAAGCTCTTATTATTTTCAGGAGCCTTTCTTAAAGAAAGAATCTTATAGATTGGTTTCCTGGGAGAACTGATGCTGCCGCATTAGAAAAGATGGTATATTCATTTTGAGAATGGATTGTAAGCCCCTGACTCTTTTCTTCACAGCTGCCTGCCACTAAAGTATCATCAAGTGACCACTCCAACGTTACTCTTATGGGGAGAAAGAGATGCATTTATGGATGTGGAGATGGCCGAAGTCACAAGGATTTATGTGAAGAGCCATTTTAGGCTAACAATTTTGTCCGAAGCCAGCCACTGGCTTCAGCAAGATCAACCCGACATAGTGAATAAATTAATATGGACATTCCTCAAAGAAGAAATGAGGAAAAATGAGTAATTTTAAGGACAAGTGATGTTAAGGACCAGAAAGCCTTTAGCAGCCAAAAAATGATGTGAAAGGGGATGTCTTCTTCAGCATTCTGTTTAGGCTTTGTTAAGCGAAACACTGTTTTCATTGTACTGTATCGTGACTATGCTGATACATAGTTGTTTCACTGTGTTGAAAAAAAGAAGATTGTGTATAATGTTAATGTGGGGTTTTCTTTCCTGTTCTTCTGTTTTGCACATAAAATAACTGCCTTAAAATATATCGACTGATATAAAAAAAAAAAAAGAAATCGTGGGAAATGGATTTTTTTAAAACTTTCTTCATTATGTTAACATGTGGTGCCTTTTACAAGTTTCAAATGAGAAGATACAAGTGTGCCATATGAAAAGACAGTTACATGATGATATCAGTTTTCATTTTTATGGTTGGAAAGTTTTGTTTTGTTTTGACTGTTTTTTTAACCATTAAAAAGTCTATTATCAAATCTTTGGCTCTCATGGCATGATAGCACGTTAATCCGAAGACAGTTATGTTTAGAGGCATTTGTGTTCTTTAAGAGAGTTATGATAGCTCAGTGGATTGAGAGTCGGGCCTAGAGACGGGAGGTCCTGGGTTAAAATCCGGCCTCAGACACTTCCCAGCTGTGTGACCCTGGGCAAGTCACTTGACCCCCATTGCCCACCCTTACCACTCTTCCACCTAGGAGCCAATACACAGAAGTTAAGGGTTTAAAAAAAAAAAGAGAGAGAGTTATGAATAGCCCTTTCTACTGTGAATTCCTTGCTATCAGTCAGTGATTTGTGAAGATTTATTTCACAAGTCCCAATGACTAGCAGAAAAATGGAGATTTCTATTCAGAATTTACTTATAAGTGAATGCTATTTAATGAGGCTTAATACTCTCGTGGTTATTAACGGAAGTGAAATTTACTATATTTCTAGAATAACATATTTCTTTTTCTATACCATAGTCATCTTAAAACATCTAAAATTGAAAAAAAAAAAAACAAGGGTGGGGAAGAGGGAGAAGCACACAGATAAGTTACTCATCCTAATTTATCCATTCAATTAGCCACATTAGAACATTTAAAAGACTCCCAACTCCTCTTGCATAAATGGGTGTTCAATGCAACAAATATTTTATTGAGTGATGAGTGTCTAGCTTTGTGCTAGATTCTGTGGGGAAACAGAAGTGTAAGCCTCTGCTCTCAGGAAGCTCAGAATATCTACGTCTAAAGCCCCAGATGCACTCTGTACAACACAGTGAAGGTTGCTTGGATTCTGAATGGTTCTCCTTTGGCAGAATGGAGGACCAGAAACAAGGGGTCAATGGCCATGGAATATCATGGCAAGCCAAAGCACAGCTAGAATATTGAATAATGCTTAGTAATAATAATAGCTCTCATTTATATAGAGTTTTACGGTTTTAGCAATGTATTTTATACAGGTTGTGATCCTTACAAGTCTAGAGCTGATAGATGACCAACTAGCACCATCTTACTGAGTTCAAATATGACTTCAGACACTCCCTGTATGATCCTGTTTACCTCAGTTTCCCCATCTGTCAAATGAACTGGAGAAGGAAATGGCAAATCACCCTAGTATCTCTGCCAAGAAAACTCAAAATGGGGTGAGGCGGGGTTGGACATGACTGAACAACTGAACCTCACTAGTCTGAGAGGTAGGTACAATTAAATTCCCATTTTATAGACAAGGAAACTTGAGGCTGAAAGAGCTTGAGTGACAGTCCCTAGGGCCATACAGCCAGTAAGTGTCTGAGGCAGGATTTGAATTCAGGTCTTTCAGGCTCCATCCCCAACACACTTACCATGAGTTTTGCATGGCTAAAGGAATCTAAATCTACTTAATTAAGATTCATTATGTCACAGTGCTAATTCTTCTGGGAGGAAGACAATGCAAATTACTCAACATGTTCTCATGAGTATTCTAGCAATGCACATCAAATTTCTTTTCTCTGCTTAAGATGCTCTGGTACCCATGCTACTACATCTGTTTTTTATTAATGCCTTAGTAACAATCCAGTAAACCTAAAAAGCTATATTTTGTAATCAAGGGTTTGACAATGTGCTCAGTCTATAAAAATGGAGAGAAGCCATTATTTTAATGAACAAATATTGGTAAAATTGGTAAAAAAAATTGGCAAAATATGGCTAGTAAGTATCTGAGGTCACATTCAAACTCAGATCTTCCTGATTCCAGATTGGGTGTGCTATTAGAGCACTAAAAAGATCTAAAATTTAAAAAATATTTTGCTCACAACTACATTGTTGTGAAGCTGGGAGACAGTGGTGTGTAGTGGATCTAAAAATCCAGAAGTAATGGGTTCAAATTCTGCCTTCAATCCATCCTTGCTGTACAACCATGGGGGTTCCCTTATTTGTTCTATGTTTCAGTTTCTTCTTTAAAATTAAGAGATCATAGTTTTAGCTCTTGATCTTTAAAAATCTTTAAAATTCTTCTGTAAAATGAGGAGCTCATGCTTTTAGCTCTTAATCTATAATCCTATTATTTTCCACATTTTGCAAATGAGGAAACTGACATCTGATTTGTTTAGGGTTACTTTGAGTCGAGGACCAGCCCTTCATGCCAGGCCTCCTGATTGCGAGACTGGTGTTTTAAATATGATATTGTACTCTACTCATGCTATGAAGTATGTGAAAACTCTGGCTCACAGCCCATTTGGTAATACACCCTCTAAATCTTCTATAGAAAACTGCAACCAAAGGTATAAACAAAGTATGGGCATTCCACTTGCATTCAACAAACTTTTTCAATAAAATTATCTCCTATGCTCTCAATAGATCCAGAATCCATATAATACCGACCCTTTCCATAAAGGAGTTTGTGCTTTGGGCTATCTTCAGAGTCTTTATGACTGGTTTAAATGACTGCATTTATATGGATTGCAAAACGAAAGCAATGATCCCTTGGCTAGCTGTGTCCAATGACATGGATATAATCTGATTCTCACAGTTTCAAACGTCATCATTTGGAAAATTACGTGAATGGACAGAGATATAGACTAAATGGTTGTGTGGAAGGATACTTAGAATGCCTCCCTCTTGCATTTTCCTCTATAGGTTACATAGGACAAAATAATGAGGAAGTAGTTTAGTCTTTGCTCCCATAGGAATGAGAAATCAATAATCTGAGAAAACAATATTCTTTGTGGAAATTTTCTTATTGAAGGCCTTTTTCGGTTGTGTCCAATCCTTTGTGAGCCTATTTGGGATTTTCTTGGCAATAATACTGGAGTAGTCTGCCATTTCTTCTCCAGCTAATTTTACAGATGAAGAAACTGAGGCAAACAAAATCAAGTGAGTTGGCTAGAGTCACACAGCTAATAAATATCTGAGATAGAATCTGAACTCGTCTTCCTGACTTCAGGTCAGTGCTCTTAATAGAGATTGCCACCTTGCAACCCCTATTGAAGGCCTAATAAGTTTTTAATCTATCACTCAACCCAAGGAGGAACTGTTCCTTCAATTGATTAGAGTAATGGCAGAGAGAAGTTTACCTTACCTGACTACTTAAAAAGTCTCACATTCAGGAGGGAAGCAGAATCCTTAGAGGCCTTGATTGTAGAAGGATTGAATGGTTTTTAAAAAAAATTATTCTCTAGGATGTGCTGATATTTTAAGTTAGTATTGTTCTAAGACTGTGTTACCTGAATTCAGAACCCTTGCTTAAACTTTATCATGGAATTTTGTTTGTTATTTGAGAATATTATAAAATGTAATTCCAAAATGGCTTGTGCTAGAGAGATTTTCAGAGGTATAAGGAAACGGTCTGTTTTTGTATCTTTTTGTCTGTCTGTAACCCCAAAACACTTAAAATTATTTAATTAATAAAATTGTTTCTGGCAAGTTTGTGCCTAAAATATAGAGTACAGAACTTTTTTTCTTGGTTCCACTTAGGGGTGCTGATAAATGTTTCACAACCAGCTCTCCAAAAACACTTTTTTTCTTGGTTCCACTTAGGGGTGCTGATAAATGTTTCACAACCAGCTCTCCAAAAACACTTTTAAGGTTAATTTGTGTTATTAACATTTTCTCCATCAGTTTGTTAAGTTGAGACAATCAACACAATATACCAAGTCTGATTTTTAGCTGGTATAAATGCTCACCCTAAAAATATATTAAACTGACTCTAGCTCACCCCATCCCTAGTTGTACTTCTAACTGTAAAAGTTCAATATCTCAGTTTTTACCTTCAATATTTTTTAAGGATTTAGATTTATCAGCAACCCAAGCAGGTCAAGATCAGCAGAGCTATTGTCAATTCCATCTTAGAGAAAAGCAATTTTCATTCTATTATTGTCATTGGGAGAGGCAGCTGTGAAGGAGAATGTACTCGTCTTGGAGTCAGAAAGACTTGGGGTCAGATTTCATCTCTCTACCTGAGGCTGTATGATGTGTAGGGGACCAACAAAACTGCCTTTGCTTCTGGCCATGTCTCCTGTTATAGAATAAAATGGAAGTATATAGGAAGTTAAGGAATGAATGGAGAATATAAGAAGGGCTGCTAATTAATTAGGCTAATCACAGAGGCTAGGTACTTGAGGGTACTGGGAGAAATAAGCTGGATCCTTCAGGCAGGGAAGCTATCTCTATGATATGAGAAGAACTGAGTCAGCCAGAGATGGTATGGGTCTGGCTCAAGGGTTTCTTCAGCCTCCTGCTGTTATTTCTAAGCTCCCTTGATGGAGGAGTCAAGAGGCCCCTCGCTGCTGGTGAAAACTGAAACCTTACAGGAAGTGACGGCTGGCCACTTCCTGCCCAGGATGGATGCCTGGGTTTGCCCTCAAGAAATAAAGAAAAGTTACTCCTTTCCTTCTTCAGCCTTTGCCCTACTAGTGGGTACAATGATTCTCTAGACACTCTTTGTATAAAATCAAAGGGATTGGAGGGTTCCGGGTTAAGATGGCGGCAGAGAAAGAAGCAGCTCTTAACCTCTCCTGACCAAAACACATAAAACTCCTCAAGGGGACATAAAAACAAGTCCAGACGAACGGAGGAACCCCACAACAGGGCACAGCGTGGAAGGTACGTGGAATCGAGGCATTTCCATGCTATAAAGGGGTGAAACAGCTCTCACTAAATCCCGGGCTGAGCAACCACCCCACCCCCACCCCCTCCACACACAACACCTATAGCGCCGAAGCCAGCTAAAAAGAAATAGAGCAAGTTTGGGGCACCCATCGAGTCATTGGCAGCTCCGGGACCTGTTCCTGAGAGCAGCAAGATTTAGGAACCCAAAAAGCTAACGAACGCACACAAAATTTGAGTTCGGGAGCAGGGCGCCGAGAGCGGACACAGAGCGCAGAGCATGGACACAGGCGCAGAGTGCAGGCTTAGAGCGAAGACACAGGCGGACGCGTGGGTGGAGCCAGACACAGCCACAAGCTAAAGCTCTGAAACCCTGAGTGGGGAACCAGTGCAGATGGGTATACGACTGTGGAAGCAGCGCCCTGAGACTTGTAAAGAAACCTCCGGCAGACGATCAAGCAAGGGGGTCCACCAGGGGGCTTGACCGCGGACAGACCCTGAGCGCAAGGATAAACCTGAGAAGCTGCTGGGCTAATGATGGCTACCCAGTCTCAGGAAGTTCAGAAGAGAAAGATTAACAACAAGAAAAAGAAATCTTTGACACTCGACAACTTTTACACAGAGAAAATCCAGACAACCGAGCAAACAGAGGAGGAGAACAAACAAGCATCCGGACCCTCCTCAAATAAGGAAAACTCCTCACAACCTATGGAAGAGTTCAAAACTGAGATTTTGAGGAAAATGGAAGAGATCTGGCAAGAAAATAACTGTTTAAAAGGTAAAATCTTGCAATTGGAAAGTGAGGCTCAGAAACCAAATGAACTGATAAGCAAATCGAACACCAGAAATGACCAGATTGAAAAGGAATACCAGAAGATTATGGCCGAAAACCAGAAGATTATGGCCGAAAACCAGAAGATTATAGCCGAAAATCAGAAGATTACAGCCAAAAACCAGAAGATTACAGCCGAAAATCAAAAGATCATAGCCGAAAACTGAAAGATTATAGCCGAAAATCAATCCCTAAAGGCTAGAATTGAGCAAGTAGAAGGTAATGATCTCTCAAGACAACAAGAACAAATAAAACAAAGTCAAAAGACTGAAAAAATAGAAGGAAACATGAAATATCTCAATGAGAGAGTGACAGACCAAGAAAACCGGTCTACAAGAGACAACTTGAGAATCATTGGTCTTCCAGAAAAACCAGAAATTAATAGAAACCTGGACTCCATACTAACAGAAATTATTCAGCAAAGACATGGGGGATGGGAAAGAGGGGGTGAATAGCAGGGGACACCAAGAGAAACTTGAGTGAATAAGAAAATTGGATATTCTATTACACACAAAGAGGGCATGGGAGGGAGAGGGGACAAATACTATTATAAGAAGGAGAGGAAGAGAGCATTAAGAGGTAATAATCAAACCTTACTCTTAGTGTAATCAACCGGAGAGGGAAGAGTAGCTATATTATCCATTGGGACATAAAACTCTTATCTAACCCTTCTGAGAAAGTTAGAAGGGATAAACCAAGGGGAGCAGGGGAGTGGGGAGGACAAAAAAAGGGAGGGGAGAAGAGGGAGAGAATTCATAAGGCCTTTAAAAACAAAAAGAGGGGGAAAAATAAGGGAGGGGGTAGAAAGGGAAATTAATCAAGGGAGGGGATAAGGGATAGCGGCTCAATAGCAAACCACTGATTTAAAAGGAAAAAGTATAAGGAAAAAGGGGGTAGGAAGAGGGGAGGATTCGAAAATGTCAGCAAATGCACAACTGATGATTATAACTCTGAATGTGAATGGGATGAACTCGCTCATAAAACGGAAGCAAATAGCAGAGTGGATTAGAAACCAAAATCCCACCATATGTTGTCTACAAGAAACACATATGAGGCGGGTAGACATACACAAGTTTAAGGTTCAGGG
>NC_058133.1:36327565-36470418 GCF_016433145.1 Gracilinanus agilis | reverse complement strand
CTTTCTTTCTTTCTTTCTTTCTTTCTTTCTTTCTTTCTTTCTTTCTTTCTTTCTTTCTTTCTTTCTTTCTTTCTTTCTTTCTTTCTTTCTTTCTTTCCCATAATATATCAGTCTCTGTGTACAATTGTGTTATTTAGAATTTCTGGGATTCTATTTAAGAGCTATTTGGGGCTCATTTGAGCGTTAAGGTATGTAGATTATATGACAAACTTCCTGTGGACATTTTAGGGGACTTTGGAAAACTACATTTCGCATGATTCCTCTTGTAAAAATGGAGGAGACAGGAAGTGTGATGATGTAAGAGAGGGAATAAGACTCCTGGAGTCAGGAGGGGCGGTCTATTTAGTTACCTGAGCGAGCGAAGGTAGGAAAAGGTAAAATTGCTGATGCGTAGTTGGAATTCTTACAGGCGCGTGGTCGATTTATTCTATCAGCAATGGCTTTTATTAAAATACTATTTTCCCTTTTAATATCTGCCTTCATCATTTTTAAAAACAACACAATGTTTTCCTGGTTCTTCTCTTTTCACTCTGCATCAATTTCTGGAGGTCTTTCCAGTTCACATGGAATTTCTCCAATTCATTATTCCTTTCAGCACAATAGTATTCCATTATCATCAGATAGCACAATTTGTTCAGTTGTTCCCCAATCAAGGGACATCCACTCATTTTCCAATTTTTTGCCACCACAAAGAACACAGCAATAAATATTTTTGTACAAATCTTTTTCCTTATTATCTCTTTGGGGTATAAATCTAGCAGTGAAATGGCTGGGTCAGAGGGCACACAATCTTTAAAAAACCCTTTAGGCATAGTTCCAAATTGCCCTCCAGAATGGTTGAACCAATTCACAACTCTACCAACAGTGTATTAGTGTCCCAATTTTGCCACATCCCCTCCAATATTTATCACTTTCCTTTGCTGCCATATTGGCCAATCTGCTAGGTGGTACCTCAGAATTTTTTTTAATTTGCATTTCTCTAATCAGGAGGGATTTAGAACACTTTTTAATGTGCTTATTGATAGTTTTGATTTCATCATGTGAAAACTGCCTATTCATGTCCCTTGATTATTTGTCGATTGGGGAATGGCTCGATTTTTTGTAAATTTGACTTAGTTCTTTATATATTTAGGAAATTAAATCTTCGTCAGAGAGTTTTGTTATAAAAAATGTTCTCCCAGTTTGTTGCTTTCCTTCTAATTTTGGTTGCATTGGATTTGTTTGTACAAAAACCTTTTTAATTTGATATAATCAAAGTCATTCATTTTTTTTTAAAGGTGGAAAAAGCATAAATGTCTTTATTCAAGCAATCAATCAAGAGTATTTAATCTGAATATGAAAACTCTGATTAGAAGACCCTGACAGTCATTGGATGAGCTGAAGTAAACTTGTATAAGAAATATATTCATGTGGGTTGATCAGCCTTGATGCTCTGTATTATCATCATTGTCATCATCATCATCACTAGCTTTTATTATAATATTTTTTAAAAAAACCTTACCTTCCATCTTGGAATTAATACTGTGGAATCAATATAAGAACAGTAAGGGCTAAGCAATGGGGATTAAGTGACTTGCCCAGAGTCACACAGCTGGACAGTGTCTGAGACCAGATTTGAAACCAGGACCTCCCATCTCTGGGCCTGGCTCTCAATTCACTGAGCCACCTGACTGCAACTCATCACTAGCTTTTATAAAGCTCCAAATACATGCCAGGCATGGTGCTAGGTCTTTGCAAATATTATTTCATTTGACACTTACAACTATTAATAGCCCTGTTTTACAGTTGTTGTTTTTTTTTTTTTTTAACATTTATTAATATTCAAAGGGAAGGCCTTCTTTTATAGCCCTTTGAGCATGATTCCAAATTGCCAGCCAGAATGGCTGGATCAGTTCACAACTCCACCAGCAATGCATTAATGTCCCAATTTTGCCACATCCCCTCCAACATTCATTACTCTCCCCTTCTTTCATTTTAGCCAATCTACTAGGTGTGAGGTGATACCTCAGAGTTGTTTTGATTTGCATTTCTCTAATTATTAGAGATTTGGAACACTTTCTCATGTGCTTATTGATACTTTTGATTTCTTTACCTGAAAATTGCCTATTCATGTCTCTTGCCCATTTATCAATTGGGGAATGGCTTGATGTTTTATACAATTGCTTTAACTCCTTGTATATTTGAGTCTGTCAGAGTTTTTCGTTATAAAGATTTTTTCCCAATTTGTTGTTTCCCTTCTGATTTTGACTACATTGTTTTTGTTTGTACAAAAACTTTTTAGTTTAATATAATCAAAACCATTTAATTTACATTTTTTAATTTTCTCTAACTCTTGCTTGGTTTTAAAGTCTTTCCTTTCCCAGAGATCTGACAAGTATACTATTCTGTGTTCACTTAACATGTTCCCCACTTAGGCTTTAGTTCCTGGTTGTGTCTGCCTCCACTCAAGCCTCCGCAGTGCCTGCGCTCTGCTCAGCCTGCGCTCTGCGCCCTGCGTCCTGCTCCCGCGCTCAGATTTCGCCTGCTTTTTTTGGCTTAATGGGGTCCTAAGTCTTGCTGCTCTCAGGAACAGGTCCCGGAGCTGCCAATGACTCGATGGGTGCCCCAAACTTGCTCTATTTCTTTTTAGCTGGCTTCGGAGCTATAGATGTGTGTGGAGGAGTGGGGGTGGGGTGGTTGCTCAGCCCGCGATTTCATGAGGGCTGTTTCACCCCTTTATAGCATGGAAATGCCTCGATTCCACGTACCTTCCATGCTGTGTCCTGTTGTGGGGGTTCCTCCGTTCGTCTGGACTTGTTTTTATGTCCCTTTGAGGAGTTTTGTGTGTTTTGGTCAGGAGACGTTAAGAGCTGCTTCTTACTCTGCCGCCATCTTAACCCGGAAAACCTCAAAGTCATTCATTTTACATTGTGCAATGTTCTCTGTCTCTTTCTTGGTCTTAAATTCCTTCCTTTCCCACAGATCTGACAGGTATTATTTTATATTCACCTAATTTATTTATGATTTTACTCTTTATATTTAAATCATTTACCCATTTTGAATTTATCTTGGTATAGGGTATAAGATGTTGATCTAGACCTAATTTTCCTATACTGTTTTTCAAATTTCCCAGCAGTTTTTGTCAAATGTTGAGTTTTTGTCCCAAAAAATGGAATGGGGTTTTCTTTTCTTTTTTTTTTAACCCTTACTTGCTACTAAGTGTCTAAGAAAGAAGAGCTCAAATGGCTAGGAAATTGGGGTTAAGTGACTTAGCCAGGACAACACAGCTAGGAAGTATCTGAGATTAGGTTTGGACACAGGACCATCCATCTTCAGGCTTGGCTTTCTATTCCCAGAGCCACCTCATTGCCTCCATTTGGGGTTTTATTGGAAAAGATATTGGAGTACTTTGGCCTTTCCTTCTCTAGTGTGACCCCATTTTACAGATGAGAAACAAAAGCAAATAGGGTTAAGAAACTTGCCCCAGGGTCACACAGCTAAGAAGTATCTGAGAGCAAATTTGAACTTAGGTCTTCTGGTCTCCAGGCCTAGTTGTCTATTGTAAGTGTTAAAATTAATGGTTTGTAAATCTTTATTTATAAAAGATGTAGAAAGAGTGAACCTATCTAACTAAATATTGTTCCAGTGCTTGGCTCAGCCAGGACTTGTTAACCTTCAATCAGAATTAAACCTTCTCCAGAAGACAGGAAGGGAAAACCAGCTATCCATTCACCCAAGACAATGACTGAAGCCGAAGGTGTCTCCTGAGGCTGACTTTCTTCTTTGAGTTGACCTTGTTCTTGAAGCTTACTTCCTTCTTGGAGTTCACTCTCTCCTTCTTGGAGTGACTCTCTTCTTGGAGTTCACTCTCTACTAGTCTCCTTCACCAGACTACCTGCTCAGGGATCTTCATGGTTTTTATGGTGGTTTCCTGTCCCTGCTCCTTTCCATGGGGACCAATCACAATTTCCAAATTGTCTGAGTTGTCACCTTTGGATTTACACCTTTCTGAGTGTGTGAACTCTTAAGTTTCTGGCTGTTGAGTTTGGGGAAAAAGGTGGAGCTCTCCAAGTATCTTGCTGGCTTTTCACCTAGCATCAAGTAAGGTATGAACTCACTAAGTGGTTTTGAAACTTCTCCTGCCTACTTCAAACTTGTGTTGATTCAAAGTTATTGCCAACCAAAGTGTTAACTCCAACTAAGCAAAGAGAACAAAGGATTCCCTTTTCACAAGTGTGAACTCAAAGAGAACCAAGAATTCCCTTTCACACTATTCCCTATACCCTGCCATAGCAAATAGTACAACACCTTTCCCCCAAAATCATAGATTCAGATATGGAAGGAAACTTCAGAATCATGTATTCCAACCCCTTATCTTATGACTAGGAAACAGATTCAGAAAAATTATGGCCTTGCCTGAGGTCAAAGGAGTACTTTGAGACCCAATAAGAATTTGAATCCATGTCATTAATTCTATTAGTTATGTCATGCTACCTTTCAGGTTGAGATTCTTCAAAACTTGACATTGATTCTTGTAGACTTCTAGAAAGGATTATTAAAAGGATGGTTCCTGAGCTTACATTGACAGTACGACAAAAACATAATCATTGATATTTGGAATGAATTATCTTCTTTTTCTTAAAATCTTTATATTTATGAGGTAGGGTACAGTTAGGTAGCACAGTGGATCAAGCTCCAGGCCTGGAGATGGGAGGTCCAGATTCGAATCTGTACTCAGATATGTCTTACCTGTGTGACCCTGGGTAAGGCATTTAACCCCCAATGCCTAGCCCTTACCTTGGAACCCATACTTAGTAACCATTTCAAGATAAAATGTAAGGATTTTTTTTAAAGCAAAAAACTTTATATAAATGGGCAGAGAGCTTTATGTACATGTTGGCAAATTTTCAGATGCCCATTCTCACACAATGAACCAAGTACAGTTGAATGCTTAAAAATCATTTCTTTAGATATATTGATATTTTGGCAGCATTTTTAAAACATCTGGGCTAAAATAACTTAAAAATCAGTCTTCCAAAATAGCTGGTCATACTTTTCTCATTTAATGTGATCATCAAAGGACTCAAAATGATTGATGTTGGAGCTCTGTTAAACAAGCTTTGGTTTAAGAGTCTCTTTTGTATTAACTCTCAATAAAAGAGTTCCTTAGACACCTTAAATCCAGATTGAATTTTTTTTCCTTTCATAGAAATGTAAGTTCTGGAATACATTTTTTTTTCCAAAAAATAAATTTCATCCACATTAAAAATTTGTTGATTTGTCTATCTACTTTGCTTAGATGTTTTCTTCAAAACATCTGGGTATTTAGGTGCAGATTCCTATGCTCTGGCTGCCTCTAATAATTTAAGCATCAAGACATTTTTCTTAGAAAAAATTTAAATTAAATTTAAAAATTAAGAAAAAATAATAAAGAAATTTTGCTTAGTTCTTAAAGTGATCAAACTCTTTGCTTACTGGTTTCATCATTTATGTCATTTGTACTTTATTTCACTACCATAAATAAACTTGAAACTTGGGACTTGGTAAGAGGAAGACATTTTCTTTTCTTTTTTAATTTTTTTCAGTTACATATAGAAACAATTTTTGACAATTGCTTTTTTACATTTCAAAATTCAGATTTTCTCCTTTCCTACCCTCCTCCTAACCCTGGGAGGCAAATAGTCTGATATAGGTTATAACTGTACTTTCATGTAACACATATTTCTATTTTGCTCATATCTTGATAGAAGATATATATCACACATACAATAGAAATCTCATGAAGGATATGTAGTGGAAGATGGCATACTTTGATCTGCATTCAAATTCCAACAGTTTCTTCCTTGGCTATATAGACAGCCTTTTCTTCATGAGTTCCTTGTGGTTATTTTGGAGACTTGCTTTGCTGATAGTGGTTTAGTTTTTCACAATTGATCATTGTATATTTCGGTCACTGAGAATGTTCTCCTGGTTCTGCTCACTTCACTTTGCATCAGTTCATATAAGTCTTTCCAGGTTTTTCTGAATTTATCCTGTTCATTATTCCTTATGGCTCGATAGTATTCCATTGCAGCCATATACTACAACTTGTTTATACAAATCCCAAGTGATGGACAATTCAGTTTCCAATTCTTTGCCACTACAAAAAGAACTGTTAAAAATATTTGGTATGTTCTTTGAGGGAGACATTTTCTATTGCAATTTGCAGTCCATACAGCTAAAAGATACTCTATTTCTGCAATATGTTCCTTGTAGTTGCTTACAAACTACAAAAAGCTGGTGCAATTTTGTCTTTTTCTTTTGTTTCACCTGTAGGTTTTATATTATTCCTTGATTCAGGAATTCCAACATTGTCTAGTTTTAGAGTTCTTATGACCATGTTTATGTCATTCAAATATATTAGATTCCTGTTCTGATATAATAACAAGCCTCTTATTTTTTGCACTTTTAGCATTTCCGTAAGAAGTACTTTTCCTTCAGTCAACTTTATTAAGGGCTGTCTTTTAAAAAATTACAAAACTGTCAGAAATGTGGTATGCAACAGTATATCACATCTACATCTGACAAAGGGAAGTAGAGATAGACAATATGTTATGTTAAAACCATTGATTAGTTTGTGTGTGCCATTAATTAAATATTGGCTCATATTAAATATGACCTGGTATCATTTTATGATTCATATTACATCAGAATTCACATTATTTGAATTCATATCCATCATGACCTAGATGTAAAGAAAAGAGAAGAGGTATCCAGGACAAAGCCTTGGGGAGGAAGTGATATTATATATTTTCACTAACATGTTTAGGGCAGCTGAGTCCCTGATGAAGATCTAGCAAAGGAGATTGAGGTGTCTGAGACAAGAAAGAGGAGAACCATGTGAGAGCAGTATCATGACCTAGAGAAAAGAGAATATCAAGGAGAAGGCGATCAATAGCAGTGATAGCAAACTCAAGTAGAAATGGGGCCTCTACCATGAAAATTTCTATAAGCTGCATATTAGAAACCAACACAGTAATAATAGCTGTGTACTATTGTATTTTTAATTTATTTTGTTGAATATTTTCCAATTATAATTTAATCTGGCTCTGCTGCTCTTGGGAATGTTGAGGGCATAGCTATAACAAGCAGTGTGTTTGACACTTTTGAGCAACAGTATGGAAGGCTGCAGAGAGGTCAAGAGGTTCAAGACTGAGAAAAGGACATTAGATTTGACAGTGAAGAAATCTTTGGAAACCCTAGAGGTGGTCATTTCATTGTTAAATGTTGAAGACAGTTTCTATTGCAGAGAATTAAGAGTGACAGGAGAACAAGTGGAAGTACCCATTATCGACCCACCTTCTCCTGAAGTTTAGCCATGAAGGGAAGGAGAGATATAGGACATCAGCTAGGAGAGGGATGATTGGATCAAGGTATTTTTGGAGGATGGGAAGACATGGATGTGTTTGTAGGCTGTAAGGAAGCAGCCAATAGACAGGTTTAAATAGGGACACAATTCAAGATTGGACCTGTGATTTCTCTGGTATAGGGAGCTCCCAGGTAAAAAAACTCTCTCTACCAGTGCAAGTTGATCCTTTCTCTGTACCTTCTCATCTAGAGAGTTGCTCAGAACTTTGAAGGGTTCATTGATTTTTTTCAGGGTCATATAGTCAGAGCCTATTCTAGATGGATAAAACTTAAATCAGAGATTCTTGGTCTGGAGTCTGTGAAACAGAATTAAAAAATATACATATATATATTTTAGTACCCACATTTCAAGAAATTAATTTCTTTTGTAATCCTATATGTTTTATTTGCATCAAGACTCGTATTGTGAGGGCTGTCCTCAAACAAGTAGTATGGCAGTATCCTTGTGTGGTTCAAAGGGAGGCAGAATAAACATCTTTGCCCCATCACTCTTCCCCAAAGGAGATTTTAATTTTGGTCAGGAAGAGAAGCAGGCTGGGTTGGAAGCCATGTTTTCCTCTTCAGAGAGAGGGTCCCGGGCTAGAATTATATCTATCTGCTGCCCTAAGTATTGTTATTCTAGGGGATGTGATCAGAATCAATCCATCTCTAATTGCTATTTCATTATTGGAGGGAAAGAGGACCCCCACCAAGCTCTTTATCCAAGGCTTGATCCCTTCACTCCAAGCATCAATTCTACAATGAACTTAGCTGAAAAAAAAATTGATAGCAAAATGGAAATCAGAGAAGGTATATATATCTAGGAAAATATATATGCCAGATAATACAAAGTGAAGGAGCTGGCCCATTGAGAATGAAGTTATTCAGTTCAACCAAGAGAGAAAATCCTACATCTCATCCAAGGAGAAATTTCCCAAAGTCTCTAATGTAAAAAGATGGGATAGGAACATAGTGGAGACTGCTTCTCATGTTGTCCGGGAATCTTTTCCATCAGCAATCTGAAGCTGGGTGGGCCTCTGTCCTTTATCTCTCTCGAAACTGGAATCCAGAAGTGCCGCAAGCAACTGAGAACTTAAAGAGAACCTGAAGATATCAGCCATGCCTTCTCCGCTCTCTTCCACCAGTCTGGAGAGAGTACCGTCCATATCAGTGGGTTTGAGATTGGCGTTACATATTGCGTGTGGCTTTAAAATTGTTCTGAGAAGGGGCAGAGGGGCTTCACCAGACTGCCAAAAAGGGGTTCGTGACACGACAAAGTTAGGAGCCCCTGTTTCAGACGGAGTAACACAACTTAGACTTTAAATGTTTGATGAAGGGAGCAGTCTTTCTGCAGAAGGGGAGGTCTCTCTACAGAGGGGGCGGTCCCTCTGACGAAGGGGGCGGGACCACCAGAGTGGTCTGCGCATGTGCAGATGCAGATGAGCTGGTCAGGTTTCTTGCATAGTTCAGAAGGTAGTAGAGAAGGTTCGAGGGCCGGGGTGGAAGGGCTAACATGGGAGTGGTTGCGCCGTGGTTTTTTGTGTCTCTGGGCCTCCCGACTTATGGCTAAGCCATGACGAGTGGCTCTCATCTGTTCCATGTGGAGCATTCCCAGTCATCATTGAGCCTGCGGTTCCAGCCACTGCGGGCTGCGTTTCGCGAGCACTCGCTGTACCCGCCTCCGGTGGAGAACCCGTTCTTGAAGGAGAGGAACTACAGCCACTGGCACTGGTTCTGCATCGGCCTGGGTAGCGTGCTGTTGCTGCCTCTGCGCATCTTCCTCCTGCTCCTGATTGTCATTATCGCGTGGCCGTTGACCGTTGCGGTCACCGCCTTCTACCCGAAAAAACAGAGCCAGCCCCTACCGAAGTGGAGGAGGAGGCTCACCAAAATCCTGGTGCTAGTGCTGTGCCGGTCCCTTTTCTTTATTTTGGGCTTCCTGGTAAAGGTGAAAGGGGAGCGGGCTTCCTCCCTCGAGGCGCCCATCTTGGTGGCTGCCCCGCATTCTTCCTTCTTCGATGGCATCGCCTGGGTCTTCACCGGCCTGCCATCCATTGTGTCGCGGCAGGAGACCGCCCGCGTCCCGTTGGTTGGCAGGATAGTGCTGATCGGGCAGCCCGTGCTCGTGTCCCGCTCCGACCCAGATTCCAGGAAGAACACCGTTAACGAAATTAAAAAACGCGCTACTTCCTCAGGTATATGGCCTCAGATCCTGATTTTCCCCGAAGCCACCTGCACCAACCGCTCGTGTCTGATTACTTTCAAACTCGGAGCCTTCCTTCCTGGAGTCCCAGTGCAGCCAGTATTGCTTCAGTACCCCAACAAAGTGGACACGGTGACCTGGACCTGGCAGGGCTATTCTGCTCCCACACTGGTCCTGCTAACCCTCACACAGCTGTTCACAAAGATGGAATTGGAGTTCATGCCTGTTTACATCCCTGACAATGAAGAGAAAAAGGATCCTTCCCTTTATGCCAGAAGGGTACGGAATGTCATGGCCAATGCCCTACATTTGCCAGTCACAGATCATACCTTTGAAGACTGTAGATTGATGATTTCGGCAGGAAAGCTGACATTGCCTATGGAAGCTGGCTTGGTGGAATTTACAAAAATTACCCAGAAGTTGAAATTGGATTGGGATACTATCAAAAACCATTTGATTGAATATACATTGATTGCGGCTAAATCAAAAGGAGGTTCCATCGGAATCGAAGAGTTTGCTAATTATTTAACGCTTCCAATTTCAGATTCCCTGAAGCAATTATTTGAACTCTTTGACAGGAACCATGATGGTACTATAGACTTTAGAGAATATGTGATTGGGCTCTCAGTCCTATGCAACCCAGCCAACACAGAAGAACTTTTAAGGTTGGCTTTTAGGCTTTTTGACATTGATGAGGATGGCTATGTAACAGAGGAAGAATTTGCCAGAATTCTAGAGGCATCTTTTGGCGTGAGAGACCTTGATGTTTCAGCAATCTTCCAGGAAATAGCCAAAGAAGATTCAAAGCACATTTCCTATTTTGAATTTAAAAGTTTTGCTCTGAATCATCCACAATATGCCAGATTGTTTAGTACTTACTTAGAACTCCAGGCAAGCCACGTGTGTCCATGCCCAAAAGACAATAAGTTTACAGGATCAGGTACAAATAGCATAGTCCTGGCTTTAGATCACAGGGTTCTGGAGTCAGATAGCACAGTCTCCCCTGAAAATATTGGTGAACCTTGCCCAGACAAAAAAAAATACTTAAAAACACATTTTCATTGTGAAAAACTCTAGAGCTTTTACCTTAGTCTGTACAGATATTGATTGATACTTAAAATGTGCTTGTAGAATAGCTTATTTGGGCCTTTTGTAATCAACTTTCTCATAAGAAAGGCTAATGATTGCTGTAATACATCTTGGGAATAGACAAATTAAGAAGCAGATTTACAAAACATATTCATAGCATATTTAAGTTTTGAGTAGTCCCTGAAACCTGAGTGGAAGAGTACTTAATGAAGTATCTCAACCACACCCCCAATATACATTGGCAGAGTTATCTTAAGATTATTGTACTTTATAGAAAGAACTTCCCTAGTATTCTTCAAGCCAGAGGGGCCTCAAATAGATAGGCTTTCTTCTACTTCAGAGCATAAATAAAACAGAAAGCTATCATTTCAATTTGTTGAAACAGGTACATATTCCATAAGGCTATGCCTTCTGTCATTACTAAATGATAGAATAGGGAACACAGACTTGGGTTTACAAAGGAGAGGCCTTGCATTCTGATGAAGGCCTTGTGTACTTTGATAAGGATACTTGCCTAATGCATCATTACCAATGAAGTTACTGAAAATAATGCAAATGTGCTAGGAGCAGGCATCCATAATGGACTGATAAAAAGGCTTTCCTTATTTTCATTTCTTTTTAGAAGAATCGGAAAGATGACAGTCAAAACTGCTTAAAGGAGAAGTCATTGTACAAGGTTCAACAGCGCATCATAAGCTGCAGAGAAGTTTGTGCTAAATTTGAACTTCATCAATTCAACAAAAACAAAACTGCCACAAGTGAGAGGACTGCTAAAAACAGGTTAACATATGGCACCTACTCAGAAGGTTATAGATAATGTTCTTTTCCACTCAATGAAAATTCATTAAGCACATCTTTTAAGAAGTCAGATTATGGTGGTAGTATTCTTTAAGGGAGTATTTTGTCTTTAAATTTGATTGATAAGTGTCATGAAACACATACCAAGAGTTGGGCCCTGGGACAAACTGAAGTAAGGTGATAGCATCCTTTGTCTTCAGCTTTCTCTTCATTCCATTCAACTCTTGCTTCTACCCTCCAATTCAGTTGCGTAATGCCTTTATGATTTCTCTCTTCCAGTCTAATAACCTGATAGAATTCTTAATACTTGAGCCTGAGGCCAATAAGGATCATATTCATTTAATAGAGAATAAACCCTTCAAAAGAATGAAATCTCAGCAGTAGATCTCCTTGGGGGAACATTTCCCCACCTTGGGTATTTATCCTTATTCCCTTCCATTTATGCCACATGAACTTATTTTGCCTAAAAATAGGATTAGTTCTGGTCACAGAAATTAACCCTATTGTCAAAGCTCAGTTCTGCTATTTAATCCAGAGCTTCAGACCATAACCCAGTCACCCCTTCTGAGCTGAGAGGAAAACAGGCTAGAGGCCACAGGAGTAGAATGGGTAGGATTCTGTCTTTAAGATTTATTGTACCACCATGACCGATATTTTTTTTCTTTCATATACCTAAATTAGATTTGAACTTTATTTTCAATTTGAAACATAGGGTATTTCAAAGGTATTTCTAAGTAACTTGTTCTAAAATCTGCATGGGCATCATAGTTTAAGTTTTGCATTTTGGGTCTTCAATTTTATTTTGTAACAATGTGGAAAGTACATTTCCTGTTAGATACCCATTTAGGTGTAATGTTTTCAATTTATGCACGAACCAATTATAAATGTTTTTGAATTAATATTTAATGATTAATTTGGATTAACATTTAGTACTTTCAGTCAGTGAACAAGGATTTAAGTTCCTAATGTGTGCTAGACCCTGAAGATATAAAGACATGTGAAACTACCCTTAATTTTCTGGGGCTTCCGTTTTTATTTACCCAGTACCTCTTTCCTTCATTATTACAAACAACTAAAAATTAATAATATGGTTTCATTTTCCAGAATCAAAGACTCAATTGGAATATTTTATTTGGAGAGAAAGCCCTTTCTTGGCCAATTTAATAGGTGGTATTTAACCCTGATCTCCTTTGTTATGAAGCTGACTCCTAGCATTACACCCGCGCAATTTTCAGAGGCCAGAAAATTCTCATTCCATTACAGTGCGTAGTTGTTGAAGGAAACTTGCTGTTTTTTCCCCTCCTCTCCACTGACCTTTTCCCCTGGGAAAGTCAATAGATTAAAAACCTAGCACTCTTTAAATGACACGGGTTTGGCCGCAATTTCCCTCCCCCATCAGGAGACCCTTCCTGTCCCCTAGTCCTCCTCACTCTTCAGGAACTTTACAAGACGTGGCTACTCCAAGTGCCCCCTGCACACTGCCTTCTTGGTGATCGGCGAGGGAGATTCCAATACAAGGGTCCCACAGTCGGGCAGGAATGATTCTCGGGGATGATTAGAAAGGGAAGGCATCACCGGACTGACTCGGGCTGCACTCTTTTATTATGGGGAGCTCCTGCTTTATTCTAACGCCTTCACTAAACAGTCCGAGGAAGCACGTGCAATCTCCTCCCTAACCCGCAGAGACCCGGAGAACAAACCCGAGGCACGCGCCTCCCCGGCCGGCTAACGGAAACGATTTAAGCGACGACCAATAGGGAGACGCTCTTGCTCGGGTCCCACCCCTGAGCCCCGCCGCTCGCGGCAAAAGTAAACAGAGTTAATACGCTTGCGCCCGAGGGAAGAGTCACGGGAAGCAGCTGTAGGAGACTTCTGGGGGCCCTCGAGGTCTTCGTCCCGGCCCGCTTAGAGTGAGGGCGCATCTACAAATTGTAACCCTGTTGGACGCGTCCCTCGCTGGCTTTGGGGAACGTCTACATCGCCGAGGCAGCAGTATCCCGGGGTCTGACCGGAACCGCCCCCTTTCTTCAGGCTGCCAAGGTGCAGGCGTGCGGCCCGGCATCATGGCCCGGTGCGGGGCTAGCAGCACGGGTTCGCAGGGGGCCCAGGGGGCTTGCAAGAAGGGAGTGGCTGAGCGTCGCCGGCTGCGGGCCCTGGTGTCGGAACAGCTGAGCCAGGATCTCCTCAGGTAGGAGGCGGCAAGAAGCCCGGTCTAGCCGGCTCGGAGCATGCGCGCTGGGGCGGCCTCGGACCCTAGCCCGCCTGGAGCCCTGGGCTCCCTTCTTCCCCGACTCCTCCTGGCCTCGGGCCTTCGTTTCTGAGGAGCACCGATGGGAGCGGCTCCCAAATGAAGTGGAAAAGTAAGGGGAGAGCCACGCGCACTGACCTCCTAGGGCGACGCTCGAGGGAAATGAGGCTTGCGCGGGCCGCCAGTAGGGACACCAGGAGGTGCCCCGCCCCTACCCTTGGGTCTGCGGGTTGGTGTCCATACCAGGGAAGCCTGAAGGGAGTAAAGTGGGGTCCAACGGCCCCGGGCTGACCCGCTGTGGGCGGGAAGGGGTCGGCTCTCCTCTTACTCTACCCCCGGGGCGCTGGGGCTGTGAGTTTGGCTTTTTCGTCTAATCCCTGCGTAAGACTGGGTTGGGCACCCGAGCGGTGTAACGAAGGAAGAGTTCTTGTGGGTGAAGTAAAGAAAGGAAGTCACTGGGGCCCCAGTGCGGGGCCTTCTTTTCATCGTGGAAACCTAGTGCTGTATGCAAGTGACGGCATGGAAAAGTCTTTGGTGTAAAACACTTTGTAAGAAAAAGCAGGCTTTTACGATGATTCATATGCCTGAGATGATGCTTTAAGTTTGCAAAGTGTTTCAAATATGGGCTCATTTGCTCCTCCTCAAACCTGTGGGAGGTAGGCGCTGTTATTAACCCCATTTTACAGGTGAAGCTTTGGCAGACGGGTTAAGGAGGTTGGATTTGATTTTACATCTTTCTGACTCGGGATCTAGGGCTCTATCGCTGTGCCAGGTTGCTTCTTCAGGCCTAGGCAAAGGACTTTTGAACTTGATTAGAGTCAAGAGGAGAGACTTTGAGGCCCTGCTCCTGCCACTAGTTAGTGGATGATAGGAAAATCACCTAATTTCATCCAGACTTTGAACCCCTGAAATACCTTTAGACCCTACTTTATAGGTTAAGATCTTTGAGAGCAGGTACATGCCCTATTCTTTTTGTATGTATGCATATAGCACAGGGCTTTATTGGACCCTTAATTTTTTTCCCCGATTATTGATTTGGTACTGTCTGAGTCACAGAAAGGGATCGATAACTGGACTTGCTGTTCTGTCCCTTTAAAAGTCTCATTGGGGGCAAATTAAGTGTCTAAATAGTTTCAAATAAGGCCATGTTAGCTCAAAAACTGATTTAAAAAAAGTGAAAAATATATTTGCCATTATGATTTTCCTGCCCACCCAGAAAAGTTGATATAAAGCTACTATTAAAGAAAGTAAGCCTTTTGTTACTGAAAAAGTAAATGGAATATTTGAGGTTTATGTGATTTCCTGAGTGATCAGAATTTTTAATACTATAAAATAGTGATGTCGAACCTTTTAGAGTCAGAGTGCTGGCCTGCTGGACCTGCCCCTTACCCCTCACATGGGGAAGGAGAAAGTGCTCCTGTTGGGTTGCTGGGCCAAGTGAGGAATGTCTTCAGTGAGTGCAGAGAGGGGGAGGGGAGTACTCTGAGCACTCTGCTCCCCACCAGGAGCTGCCCCCCTGTGCACTCTCATTGGGCTGCTTGGGCAGAGGGACAGGGGATGTGAAAAAATGTCATTAGGCCTGCTGGAGAGGGGGACAGGAGCAGCTCCCCCTAGTCCCTTTGCCTTTCTAGTAATGAACTGGGGTGGGATGGGAATGGAAAGGGAGGGGAGTGGTCAGCCAATGCCCACAGAGAGTGCTCTGTGTGCCATCTCTGGCACCCATGCCATTGGTTCACCATCATTGCTATAAAAGATGCTTCTAACAATAGTTTTAGCAAGATGTTGCAAAAGCTTACAGTATTTATCTTGTTTATAAAGTAACATAAGTTTCCATTATAATGGATAGCTTCATTCTCCAGTTGCTACTAAACTTTTTATTAGTATGGGGGGATATTTTGTTATTGCAATACAGAAGTCCATTGAGAATATTCAGTTTTATAAGGAGAATATAGTACTATAAAGAATATTTGGTTCATTCATTCATCTAACATCTATTAAACACCTATTGTAAGATAAAAGTTTACTGATATAATAGAACTTCATTAGAACATTGGTTTTGGAATTGGGTATTGATGGTACATCAGAATAGTTTATTTGATCCTCAGTATAACCAAACCTGTGAAGTGGCAAAATACTTTTGTAATGAGATTAAATTATAATTTATAGTTACATGTTTTCAATACTAGGTTAAAGCATCACAGTGGCACCTCTGGGGCAAAGGAAGAGAATGAGACTTCAGATTTGTTATTGTATTCTTTAATGAGTATTTAAATTCAAATAATAGTTTTTAACATTTAAGAATAAGACTTTTAAATCTGGAAAATTCTTTGAGTTACTGTTCCTTTACTAACCCATATTGTTAATAATCTATTTAAATCATTGGGCCTTTAAGACCTTTTTTTTAATTTGACCTCAATACTTTTTTCTTTTTCAATTTCAGTGTGACTTTAGCTGAGTATTTTTATTATAATTTTTACTATGTTAACACTATGTTTTGAGATTGAAATCTTTAAGAAGTTGTAATTTTGTCATCAGGAGTACAAAATTTGGAGCTAACAGAAGGAATTTAAAGTTAAGCAGAGAATGGCAATATTTGAATGTGACTAATGATACTCATTAGTTTCAGTGAAATTATCTTTGCATATTCTGAGATGAAAATTTAAATTCCAAGGAAACATTGTGCCTAGTATCTATAGCTGAATTAAATAGAAATAACTCACCTTTGGATTAATATATTTTTATATATTGGGTTGAAAATGCAGTTTATATGTTGTCTTTTGTGAAAGAAAAACAAGACTTTAAGACCAATATTTGACATAGAAAGTTTAAAAAATAATCAAATTGTGATTTCTATCTTTAACAGGCTCCTAAGAGAAGAAATCCATACAGATGTCACTTTTTGTATAGGTCCAACACAGTTCAAAGCTCACAAAGCTGTGCTTTTAGCAAGGATTCCAGACTTTTACTTTCACACTGTGGGAAAAATGTTAAATAATTGGGAGAACCATATCCCTGTTGCTGTGGAGAACTTTGAACCTTCAGAATTTAGAACATTTTTACAGTAAGTATGTTTTTTCAATCTCTTTCATTTTATACTTTGGTTTAAACATTCTTTAATTTCACTTTTTTTATGTTTTATTTACATTCATAAATTTCAAGTCACCTTAGGTAAAAGGCAAGGTTTGATATGTTTTCTGACACCTTAAATGACAAATTGTATTTTTTTTCTTGGAATTTAGAGATTTAAGCTTAAAATTAAGCATTTATAGAAATATGAAATTATAGCTCATTTTTTCTTTGTAGTTTGTATGAAACTGACTTAGAAAAGAATATTTAAGAAGTGAGTATAAATAGAATGGCCTTTAGCAGTTTGAGTGACTTTATAATCTAAAGAAAGATGAGAATTTTAACTTACTCTAAAGAACACACTTTAAATAATGTTTAGTGATTTCTGCATAGAAATCCTAAAGATTTTTAAAATCATTGATCAGAAAATACTTTATTTTCTCAGTGAATTCAGTTTAACTGATTGAAAATAGCACTTATCCCTAGTTTTCTCCCATTTTCCTGAAAAAGCACAGAAATTAATTCTGTTCTAAAGATGCCTTCCTTCCTCCTCTTTCCCTCAATAAATAACAGATATAGAACTGAAACTTCGTTTGTAATTTGTTTTTCAAAGTATTATTTGGCAAACCTTAGTTTTTATTTATTCAGTAAAAGTAGCATTTGGGAGTGATTTGTGTGATTTTTAGGGTCTTGAAGAAACTGTAGCTTTTAGTTACTATATATGGTTATTTCTCAGCTTCTGTTTATCAAAATTCCAGTGTCTTTAGTGATCTCTTTTGATAAGTAGACTTAAACTATGTAGTAACCCAAATTCTTGCTCTTCACCTTGAATTTTTGAGTTGGTCAACTTTCCAATGAGATTTATAAATGTGAGGGAATCCATATTTTCTTGTTACTTTAGATTTTGTCTCTGAAGTTCTCATAAAAATAGGCCAAGTGTTACTTAAGCCTTTCCCATGGGTAAGAATAACATGACAAACTGTATTTTTTAACAGCAGCCTCAAATCTGATTTTAAGAAATTATTTGTCAGGTTTATATGGTAAGAAACATTGTAGTCTTTATGCCAGTTCATTTTAAAATTTAGAGCCAAATATTTTCAATTTTAAAACTTGCTTTTAATTTATATATGCTATTAGACCATTCATAAACTAGTAATTAGTATTATCTCAGATTCCTGAAAGCAGTAGGTTTCAGGTTAAAAGGAGTTGTTTCGGACTGATTAGCACTTAACCTTAAGAGGCAGAGAAAATAGCATAGCTTTTTATTTTATTTTTACTTCTTTTTTTTCTTTTTTCTTTAGCCTTTAAAATCTAACAGAAATTTAAATCTATATGAGTTTTTGTGGGTCTCATCATACTGTCTAAAGAGCATTGGGTCAGGTTTGATTAGAATTGATTGGAATAATTAGAATTCTCAAGAGGCAGTATTTATTAATTTTAAGTTAATTTATTAACTGCTTAAGTCAATTTTAACTGACCAGTTGACTCCTGAGACAATCCTAACATCTTACAGGGCAAAAGTGACAGGGAACTCCTTTTGCTCAGGGCAATATATAAGCCCTGTGACCTCACCACCTTGCCCCTTCCCTGGACATCCTAAGAGATCTCTGATTGGTAAATTGCCACTGAGGAGGTAGACTTAGAGACCCCAACTCCTCCCTTATTACTTCATCACAGGAAGAGGTAGGTCTTTGTTCATAAGAGGAAGGTCACCAATACATACTTTCTTCCTTGACTTGTGGCCAGTTTACTGTAGTCCAAAATGGCAGCTAGAGCTTGCTGATTTGCCTTACCCAAGAGAGTTCTTGTTTACAGGTAAATAAGGAGCAGGTCTTCACTCTGCCTCTAACAAAAGCCAGCCCAGTGAGATACTTTGGGGCCTGGGAGTAAATTAGTTTAGCTTGGAAGCTGGCTGACCTTCAAAACTCAAAGTTTAAAAAAAGTTTCATATAAAAATTATTATAATTCACTATTAATTTTCCACAGAGCTATTTGGGTCTAGGTGATCATGGAAGTTCTGACTCTAACTTAGCTGAGTGATCTTGGCAAATTCCCCTGGGTTTTACATGTGTCATTGATCAAGACCCATTTCCATATTATTAATATTTGCATTAGGGTGATCGTTTAGAGTAGGGGTCCGCAACGTATGGCTCTCGAGCCATATCTGGCTCTTTTGAGGACCAGATATGGCTCTTTCTGCAGGAGCCATAAAGTCATTTTTTTTTCAGGCGCTGTTACAGGAGTGGCACTGTGAGCACTGTACAGCTCTCATGAAATTACATTTTAAAAAATGTGGCATTTATGACTCTCACGGCCAAAAAGGTTGCCGATCCCTGGTTTAGAGTCTACATCCCCAATCATATCCCCATCAAACCATGTGATAAAGCAGTTTTTCTTCTGTGTTTCTACTCCCACAGTTCTTTCTCTGGATGTGGGTAGTGTTCTTTCTCATAAGTCCCTCAGAATTGCCCTGGATCATTGCATTGCTGCTAGTAGAGAAGTCCATTACATTCAATTGTACCACGGTGTATCTGTCTCTGCTTATAAGGTTCTCCTAGTTCTGCCCCTTTCATTCTGTATCAATTCCTGGAGGTCTTTCCAGTTCACATGGAATTCCTTCAGTTTATCATTTCTTTTAGCACAAGAATATTCTGTCACCAACAGATACCACAGCCAGTCCCCAATCAATGGACACCCCCTCATTTTCCTGCCACTACAAAGAGGGTAGCTATAAATATTTTTGTATAAGCCTTTTCCCATATTATCTCTTTGGGGTATAAACCTAGCAGTGGTCCGTACCATATTGTTTTGATGACCACTGCTTTATAGTATCGTAGCCTCTATCCTTCACATCCTTTTTCATTAGTTCCTTTGATATTCTTGATCTTTTGTTCTTCCAGATGAACTTTGTTATAATTTTTTCTAGTTCTATAAAAAGTGTCTTGGTAGTTTTGATAGGTGTGGCGCTGGATAAATAAATTAATTTGGGTAGGATTGTCATTTTTATTATATTAGCTCATCTTACCCATGAGCAATCAATGTTTTTCCAAAGATCTAGTTTTAATTGTGTGAAAAGTGTTTTGTAGTTGTGTTTATATAATTCCTGTGTTTGTCTTGGCAAATAGATTCCTAAATATTATATTGTCTAGAGCAGTGATGGGCAAACTGTTTAAAGAGAGGGGCCAAAGGAAAGGAAATGCTCATTTGTCAGCTGTTTCTAAGCAACTTTTTCTAAATTTCATTGTATTGTATCCTACTCATTGTATTCGCCAGATTAGGAATAATGTCGCATGGCCTGATAGAACATTTCAGGGGGCCGCATCTGGCCATGTGTAGTTTGCCCATCACTGGCCTAGATTTTAAATGGAATTTCTCTAACTCTTGCTGAGTTGTGTTGGAAATATATAGAAATGCTGATGATTTCTGTAGGTTTATTTTGTATCCTGCAACTTTGTTCAAGTTGTTGATTATTTCCACTAGCTTTTTGGTTGACACTCTAGGATTTTTTAAGTAAACCATCAAATCATCTGTGAAGAGTGATCATTTAGTCTCCTCATTGCCTACTTTAATCCCTTCAATTTCTTTTTCTTCTCTAATTGCTACTGCTAGTACAATGTTAAATAATAGAGGTGATAATGGACATCTTTGCTTCACTCCTTATCTTATAGGGAAGACTTCTAACTTATCCCCATTGCAGATGATGCTTGCTGATGGTTTTAAATATATACTGTTTATTAATTTTAGGAAAGGCCCCTCTATTCCTATACTTGCTAGTGTTTTCAATAGGAATGGGCATTGTATTTGGTCAAAGGCTTTTTCTGCATCTCTTGAGATAATGATATGATCTCTGTTGTTTTGATTATTGATATGGTCAATTATATGGATGGTTTTCCGAACATTAAACCATTCTTGCATTCCTGGTATAAATCCCACCTGGTCATAGTAGATAATCTTTATGATAAATTGCTGTAGTCTTTTTGCTAGTATTCTATTTAAGATTTTTGCATCTTTTTCATTAAGGAGATTGATTTGTAGTTTTCTTTCTTTGTTTTTGGTCTGTCTGACTTTGGAATCAGTACCATATTTATGTCATAAAAGGAATTTGGTAAAACTCCTTCTTTGCTTATTTTGTCAAATAGTTTATATAGTATTGGGATTAGTTGTTCTTTAAATGTTTGATAGAATTCACTTGTGAATCCATGTGGTCCCTGGGGGTTTTTTCTTAGGGAGTTCCTTGATGGCTTGTTCAATTTCTTTTTTCTGAGATGGGATTATTCAAGTGTTCTATTTCCTCTTTTGTTAATCTAGACAGTTTATATTTTTGTAAATATTCACCCATATCACCTGGATGGTCATATTTATTGCCATATAGTTGGGTGGGGACATCTCATGACTCATGCATGAATTGGATTGAAGTGAAGTCGAATTGGGAAATTGTTAGCCTCACTCTCTTCCATCAGAGTCCAGTGGCAAAACAAAAGTCAGGATGATTTGCAATGCCATGGGATGCAGTGGTTGACCTTGGAGCCTTCAATGTCTGACCGAACTCCAGTTGCCTGCTTCCCACTGCTTTTGAGGCTGTTGAAATGAATTGTTCTCATTTACCCATTCTGCCTGGGGAAGTTTTCACATATTTGGGGTATATACCCTTCTAACTTACCAATAGGAGTTGAAAACAGGTGGACACCAAAGGAGGAAAGCAGCCCTCAAAAGGGCTCAGCAAACCCTTGCACCAGAGATACTAGTTTTCCCTGCCATCCAATAAACCTCTATACAGCTAGTATATGTCAGAGATTGAAAGTGAATCCAGGTCTCCTGGTTCCAAGGTAGCCCTCTGTTCACTACAGGCTGGGCTGCCTCTTAATACAATATAATATAGATATTGTATATAATCATATTGTTTCCAGAGACTCTTAGCAAACATGAAAAGTTTAGCCTAAATTTTGGGAGGAATTCTATCATAATAAAAGCTCATTAATTTAAATACTTCTTAATTTTAATTTGTAATGTTTTACACATGGTCTGTGTGATTTTTTCCTTTTTCTTTTTAAACCAATTAAATGTAATAAAAAATATCCACATAAATTTTCTTAAGTTATATGATTGAACTTTCCTCCCTTCCCTTCTCTCTCCCAGTGCTGGCAGGTGATTTGATCTGGATTATATATGTATTATCATGCAAAACGTATTTCCTTATTGTTCATTTTTGTAAGCGAGTAATCTTATAAAACCAAAACATAAAACTAAATAAACAAGTGAAAAATCATATGCTTTTATCTGCATCCAGCTTCAACAATTCTTTCTCTGGAGATAGGTAGCATTCTTTGCCATAAGTCTCTCAGAATTGTCCTAGATCATTGTATCAGTAGCTAAGTTCATCAGAGTTGTTTCTTCCGTAATATTGCTGTTACTGTGTACAATGTTTTCCTGGTTTTGCTTATTTCACTCGGCATTAGTTCATGCTGGTCTTTCTGAAATCATTCTGTTCATCGTTTCTTACAATAGTACAATAGTATTCCATCACCACCATACACTACAATTGGTACAGCCTTTCTCCAATGAATGGACATTCTCTCAATTTTTAATTCTTGACCACCACAAAAAGAATGGCTATAAATATTTTTGTACAAGTAGGTCTTCCCCCTTAGGGCCCCCCTTTTAAAAAAAATCGCTTTGGGATATAACCCTAGTAGTGGTATACTGGCTCAAAGGGTATGCATTCTTTTTATAGCCTTTTGGGCATAATACCAAATTGTCCTCCAGGATGGTTAGGTCAGTTCACAACTCCACCAGCAATGCATTTGTGTCCAATTTTGCTACATGCTCTCCAACATTTATCCTTTTCCTTTACTGTCATATTAGCTAATCTGATAAGGGCGAGGTGGTTCCTCAGAGTTGTCTTAATTTGCATTTTTCCAGTCAAGAGTGAGTTAGAACATTTTTTCATGATTATTGATAGCTTTGATTTCTTCATTTGGAAACCGCTTTTTCTTATCCTTTGACCATTTGTCAGTTGAGGAATGACTTGTATTCTTATAAATTTGATTTAGTTCTTTATATATATGAGAAATGAGACCTTTATCAGAGAAATTTGTTATAAAATTTTTCTGCCAGTTTGTTTGCTCCCTTTCTAATCTTTTTTTGCATTGGTTTTGTTTGTACAAAAACTTTTTAATATAATCAAAATTATACATTTTACATCTTGTAATGTTCTCTCTCTTGTTTGGTCATCAATTCTTCTGTTCTCCTTAGATCTGACAGATGAACTATTCTGTGTTCCCTTAATTTACTTATATTATCACCTTTTATGTCTAAATCACATACCTATTTTGACCTTGTCTTGGTGTATAGGGTATGAGATATTGATCTATACCTAATTTTTGCCATATCGTTTTCCAGTTTTCCCAGCAGTTTTTGTCAAATAGTTTTAATCCCTGAAGCTGGGATCTTTGGGTTTATCAGACAGTAGATTGCTGAGGTCATTTATCCCTAATCTATCTCATTAATTCACCAATCTATTTCTTAGCCAGCACCAGGTTGTTTTGATGATTACTCTGTGTGATTTTTAATTGGGCAAATAGTGTCATTGTTCCCAGGTCCAATAATTCTCTTGTCATTCATTTTTTATTATTTACTGTGTGATGTAGGCTAAAACTATATTTCTAATTAATACATTTTAATCTATATTTCTAATTAATATGGTTTGATTTCAATATTCATTTTTAACTTTGAAAATAAATTGAAATAATAAATTGAAAATTTGAAAATAAATTGAAAATAATAAAATTTATTTTAAAATTCATTCTCTTAAGAGTTTTAACTTTTAAAAGGGCATTTTGCAATTTCTTTTGCCCTCCTGATTTAGTGAGGTTTTACTTTATTATAATTTATATAAGCTATTGTAAACATTTAGTATGGTTAATTTGTCTCTTATTTTTTCTGTATCGCAAAAAACTGATATTTTTAATACATTTTAATTAATTTAATAACTTTGAATAAATGATAACTGAATCAGACATCTTTAAAACTTCAAAATACCCATAATTTCATCCATGCACATAATAGTTCAAGTAAACCATATGAATTCTTAGATGTATGTATATGTTATATGTATATAGCATATACATATGTATAATATTATAGAGATATCTACATATATTTAAATATATCTAGAGATATAGATCCATATCTATGTGTATCTGCATAGAGAAGGAGAAGGGAGAGGAAGAGGCAGATAAATAATTTTTTTTTTAAACCCTTAACTTCTGTGCATTGACTTATAGGTGGAAGATTGGTAAGAGTAGGCAATGGGGGTCAAGTGACTTGCCCAGGGTCACACAGCTGGGAAGTGTCTGAGGCCAGATTTGAACCTAGGACCTCCTGTCTCTAGGCCTGGCTCTCAATCCACTGAGCTACCCAGCTGCCCCTAAATAATTTTTAATACAGTTTATTTTTCAATTCTTTAAGGATTTCTTTCATTTTTATATCATCTTCAATTCTCAATATGTTCTTCCTTCCTTTCTTCCCCACCCCTCAGCAAAGAGAGTCTTTTGAACAAAGAATTCAAAAGAGCAATAAAATGAAACAAACTGCTATATCAGTTAAGTCTAACAAGACAGTATGTGCAGTGTTCCACATCCATGGCCCCTCCACCTCTGTGAAAAAGGGAGGAGAGTGCATTTTCTTACCTATGTTAGAGGGAATCAGGTTTTGACATTATAATTGCACAATGTTTGGTTACAGTTTTTTAAATTCTTTATACTCTATGATACATGTAAAACCCAGTGGAATTGCATGTTGGCTACGGGGGGGGGGTGGTTGGAGGGGAAGGAAAGAACATGAATCATGTAACCATGGAAAAATATTATAAATAAATAAATTAAATATTTTCTATTATTCTTTGTACTTTGTTGTTGGAATTTTATACATTGTTTTCCTGATTCTGCTTCATTTTGTAATACTGCACATACACTTTCCATTCTTCTCTATTATTTATATTCATTGTTTCTTGGAGCAAAGTAATAGTCCATTTTATTTATGTACTACACTTTATTTATCTTCCCTCCAATAGATTAGTATCTACTGTTTCCAATTCTTTGCTACTCCCAAAAGTACTGACAACAATATTTGAAACAAACCATCTACAAAACAATTTTATTCATATTGGTAATGTAACCTATTACTCAGGACTCTTTAAAGCTCTGGACTCAAATGGAATTTACCCTGTTACAGAATTTAAAAAAAAATCCATACCTTCTGTTCTTGCATCAATTCTGTGTATTGTTTCCAAGGCAGAAGAGCAGTAAGGGTTAGACAGTGGGAGTTAAGTGACTTGGTCAGGTTCACAGTTAGGAAGTGTCTGAGGCCAGATTTGAACCCAAGAATTTCCATCTCTGGTGTAAAAGTAATTATAGGTGAGCTAGAAAAATAAAGGACAAAAACTATGAAAATAAAGGTTCAAAATTATTTCAGATACTTTTGATAGATTTAATCAAAAGTATCTTCAGTGATAAAGTGAAGTGAAGCTCATAGATGAACTTCCCTTCAGGGTCAGGCATAAGGAACCCTAAAGAGACTCTTGTTAAAGAAAAGTAAACTATTTAAAACATATAAGGATAAAAAGGATTTCTAAATCTAAGAGATTCTAACTTCACCCAAATAAAACTCCCTGGTTCTGCAAGGAACTAACTGCTTCTCCTGTGTTTCACAGGTTATACTAATTCTCCCTGATCTGACTAACCCAAATTTATACTATTCTAAATAAAACTATCACTATTATACTTAGAATTCTTAACTTTGCCTTTAAGTTATAAAAATAACAAAGGCTAGCTGGTCAAGTCTCAATAAGAATCAAGTTAGGACTCTGAGCCTTAACACTCAGAGTCCAAACCAAAGACCAGGGTTTCTTTGTTCTTCTCAGAGTTTAATCAATCTATAAACAGTAATAGATAATCAATAGTGTTTCCCAAGTTGGAAAAGAAAACACTAAGCTCCTTTAGGTCTTTCACTCAGACAGAGAGAAAGAGAGGCAAAGATGTTACCTTCTCCAGCCCTGAGAGAGAAAGCTCCTGTGTGTGACTCTGCCAACTGCCAGAGACCCAGCTGTCAAACCGCCACACTCAGAGAGAGTAACTGTCACAGGAAAATGGATACAACTGCCAACAATTGAAGTTGACATACTGTCTCAGCTCTGCTTCAAACTCAGATTCTTCCTCAAGCCAGCTTCTTCACTTCTTGTCTCTAAACTAATAAAACAATACTCATTTTTCTAATATCATCCTTATACTGGGCCCAGCTCTCAATCCACTGAGCCACCTAGCTTCCCCTCCCCTCCACCTTAAGTCTATTATCGAATTGCAAGATAACTCAAGAATATTAAAAAAACAAACAAACCACAAGAATAGTACTCTGAATGCTGATATAGAAACCAGCAATAAGAATCAATAAAATCAAGGTTAAGATCAAATAGGCCTTGATTGTCTCATTCAAAAATGTGGAAGGAGAGGTGTCTGACATTGTTACAAAGTCCTAAATGAGACACTGAAGTTGGAGGTATTAGTAAATAGAATAAGACATCATGCAATGGATCAAAATGCAATGACTTTTCATTGTGTGGAGTCCTGTTTTCCCCCAAGTCGTTGCAAAGGAATTGTGGTAAAAGGGTTAGAAGATACTAAAAGTCACACAGTTTGTAGGTCATCTATAAATATTATTTTGACCACTGTCTTGTTATCATTTAATAGTCTAACAGCCATCTAATGTACATACAACTGGAGTAACAACCATATCTCTGTTGATGTTCTTGTCATAAAGGAAATTAGAAGACAAAGAAGTCACGGCTAAATGGCAAGATGTTTCTTCCTTGGGATCAATGAATCAAAGTAGTTGAAAACATTGTTTCCTGGGACATTTGGTCACCTCATCTTGCAATGGGCAAGATAACATAGAAAATGTGCTGACATTAAGATTGTTGCAGTTTAGGGTCAGGCCTGGATATTGGTGACCCTGGGTTCAAAACTGTCCTCAGATATTTCCTAGCTATGTGCCTTAGAGCAAGTCTCTTAGCCCCAAGTGTCTACCTTTTTCTGCTGTTCTGCCTTGGAACTCATACTTAGTATCAATTCTAATCTACTGAGCTTCCTGGTACAATCCTGAACCATCTGGGCCATCTGTCTGTAAGAATTAGGTTTGGGATCCTTCTGGCTCCAGAACCTCTTCCTGGGCCCTATCCTGCCTAACTGCCAAAATTCACTACCTCTATTACCATCCTTAAAGGGAAAACCATCCCAGTGTACATAAAACAGGTACTGCTGGATCCCAAACTGTTTTGTGCCTTAGGGAATTTCTAGAACTTTACTATTTGATCTGCCTGTTTTGTTGGTGTCAGTTCTCACATAAGGAGTTACTTAATTGAAGATGTCACAAATCCTTGTTTATTCACTTATATTTTACAGAGTTCTTTATATTGATTCTAAAATTTGCCTTCTTGTAACTGTTTCCTTTCCATTTTTTTCTAATTCTGCCCTCTGAAATCACAGAATTAGTGACAGTTGGAAGAAACTAGTTCATCCCCTATCTACTACTTTCCTGAAAGGTGATCTTTTAGTCTCTGATTAAATACCTTAATTTGATAGGGAGCTCACTACCTTCTAAGAAGGCTCATTTCACTTCTTTTTTTTTTTTTAATCCATACCTTCCGTCCTAGAATCAATATTGGGTATTGGTTCTATGGCAGAAGAATGGTAAGGGCTAGGCAATGGGGGTTAAGTGACTTGCCCAGGGTCACACAGCTAGGACGTGTCTGAGGCCAGATTTGAACCCAGGACCTCCCATCCCTGGGCCTGACTCTCAAACCACTGAACCACCTAGCTGCCCCCTCATTTCACGTCTGAACAATAGTTTTAATTAAGAATTTTTTCCTTATAGGTCTTAAGCATTCCTGTTTACAACTTTTCCTCACTGTGCCTAGTTCTACTCTTTGGGTCAGAATGGAAGAAATCTAATCCATCTTCTTTTTTTTTCTTTTAATTTTTCTTTTGAATATTTTCCCATAGTTACATGTTTCATTTTCTTTCCCTCTCCCCCAAACTCCTCTAATCCCCCTTAGCCAATGCACAATTCCACTGGGTTTTATATGTGTCATTGATTTAATCCATCTCCTATGTGATATCTCTTCAATTATTCAAGGACAGTTATCCTACCCTCCTATCCTGAACCCTAAGACTCTTCTCCAGGATAATCATCCCTATTTTCTTTTCCTGGTCCTGATATGGCCTGGTTTATATGTAGTCTCTTCAGCATCTTGATTGTCATATTCTGGGTATATTACAGTTTGTCAGTGTCAATCCCCTATTCACATGCTAACCCTCAAAATATTAGGACCAGACAAATATTCTTAGTCTATTAATGATAATAGAATTAAAGCTGAAAAGGACATCAGGGGTCACTTACTCTAAACTCCTTACTCTAGAGCAGTGATGGTGAACCTATGGCATGCATGCCAAAAAGGGCACACCTGCAGTTGCCTGCCAGAGTTCCTTACTAGAAAGCCAGAGGGACTTGGGACAGAACTTCTCTCCTCTTCCTTTCTGTGCGCCCGAGGACATTGTTCACTTTCTGGCTCCTCTGTCTGGGGTAAGGAAAGGGTGAGGGGGGTGGCTTACAAGCTGTGTGAGAGTATGTTGCAGATGGTAGCCTTGTTCAGTCTGTGGCGAAGGTGATTTCCGTGATGGGGTTTGAGAGGAGCAGAGCTCACAGCTGGAAGAGAGCTGAGTGCTGGGGCCGCTGCCCTCCCACTCTCCACACACGCTTCTCATCACTGTCCCTCTGCCCAGCAGCCCAGTGGGAGTGCTTCCTCCCTCCCCTGTCAGGGCTAAGGCAGGGGAGGTGGGGCATAGTACTTGTCTGGGGGGTGGAGTGGGGGTGGGCTTGGCATGTAATAATAATAGCTAACATTGTGCTAAGTGCTATACAAATATTATTTTGTTTTCACAAGACTCCTAGGAAGTAGGTGCTGTTATTTTCCCTATTTTACAGATGAGGAAACTGAAACACAGTTAAATGAACTGCCCAAGTCATAAAACTATTAAGTGTCTGAGGCTGGATTAGACTATAAGCTTCTTGTTGTCAGAGACTGTTTTATTTTCTCTTTTTTCTCTGCAGTGCAGCATATTACACGGTGCATAGTAGGTGCTTAATAAATGTTGATTAATTGAGTTTAGATTTTCCTGATTCCAGACCCAGTAGTCTATTCAGTGTGTCACTAGCTGTCTCTAAAAAAGGCATCTTATCTAGAGATGAGAAAACAGGCCCAGACAGTTCTATGTTAGATTATTAGATAAAATGCAGATTATTCAGGCCATGACATGGAGCTACATAGGCAGCTAGGCAAGTTAGTTAGCTAGTCAGGAAGCATATATTTTAGACAGATTTTATTGGTGGAAAATTAGCTGGGACTAGAATTGAGTGAGGACGATAGGAGATTGGGTGAGCTTATATAGTGCTTTCAGTGATTTAACTGTTTAATGACAACTTTTCCCACCCTACCTGCCCCCTCCTCCTCAAAACAACAACCCTACACAAATACATTGATTTTTAACACCAGTATTCTTCTGGTGCTAAGAATAGCTAACATTAATATAATTCTTTAATGTTTGCACAATGTTTTACCTGTATGTCATTTGGTGATATAATCAGACTAAAGATCATGACTGCCATAATCTTGGAACAGTAAAAAAATTGTGACTAATTCAAATGGCAGTGGGAGTTTTGAAGTAGGCTGCAGTGGGTAATTAATGATGAATATGCCTATGAGAAGGGGTGGAGAAGTCATTGGCAATATGAATGACCAGAAAAAGAGATGAATCTGTCATTAAATGAGAATAAAATCCAACAACTAAACAGCTTGCTTTGGTATATTGGAAGTGGATAAGTGGAGTCAGGAAGATTTGAGTTCAGATCTGGCCTCAGAGACTTAGTAGCTGTATGACCCTGAGCAAGTCATCAAACCTCTGTCTGCTTCAGTTTCCTCTTCTCTTAGATGGGGATGAAGATAGCATCCATCTTCGAGGATTGCTATGAAGATCAAATGAGTTAATATTTATAAAGCATTTTTAAAATGTGAAGTATTCCAGAAATGCTAATTATTAATATTATTGATATCTCCTAAGATCTTAGAAGAAAGAGAGGTAGAGGATTCTAGAGTGTTGGATGGATTGCCTATTACAATTTATATAGAGAAATGGCTGAGAATCTGTAGGATGAGATGTAGAAAAATTATGATTTATGTTGGTAAAAGGAATACTCACATGAATGAAATTAGAGATCTGGTGGATAAAGCATTGGGCTTAATGTCAGGAAGACTAGTATTCAAGTCCAGCCTCCGATGCTTCCTAACTTCGTGACCCTGGGCAAGTCACTCGGTCCTATTTGCCTCAGTTTCATCATCTGTAAAATAAGCTGGAGAAGGAAATGATAAACCATTTTAGTATCTTTGCCAAGAAAATCCCCAATGGGATCACAAAGTCAGACACAAATGAAACTTGAATAAGGAACGACCCCACAAGTTATCAAGTATAGTTAAGGATTCTCTTTCTAACCTTGATTTTTTTTTTCTCTCTAGATTTCAGTCCAATTCAAGAAAGGTGTATTAAGTCCCTAGTATATGCTCATAGTGTAGGAATAGATTTTTACATTCAATTGATATATTTGTTTGTGAGAAGCAGCATGGCATGGTAGATGGAGAGTTGGTCTTAGATATGAGATATGGGCTCATATCTGGGGACATACACAAACACATACACATGCAGATTTGTATGACTATGGCAGAGGTCTTAGGCCTCTTAGTCACTGACACTGAGCTGCAAAGAAGGTTGATGGTACTGACCCACAGTGGGGAAAGGTACCGATAAATCTAGCCCCTATCTCTATCCCAGTGCAATTAAATTAAAAGTAGGAAGCACACGTTAATTTTAAGATACTCACATAGGAAAAGATAAAGGCAATAAATAGCTGGTTAGCCTGCAAATCTAATTTAAAGACCAAAAATGATTTCTGCTACCATTTCTAGAATAGCCACCTCTGATCCTATGTATAATTTGGTAAGTTTTATTACCTCCTTGGTTTGTTTATTTTTTGAATGCTTTTAATTAACCTTTCTTTTTCTTTCCCTGTCCTTTTTTTCTTCTTTTTTCTTTTAAACCTTTTTCAGAATATCCAAAAGTTAATGAGTTCAGATCTGTGGGTGTCCAGTTCAAATTATTCTCTTTGTTGGAGAAGCATATTGAAATGTGACTTCATTAAAATGAAATACAGAAAATGTACTGAAAGGATGACAAAATCAAAAATTGTTTAAATAAAAAGCTGATAATTGAAAAATAATTAATGATACTTTCATGCAGATAAATTCCTTCACAGTTTTTCTCTTTAGCAGCAATATTTTGTTACAGTTCTTTTATGTAGTTACTTATTGCAGATCTCTTTGCTTTGAACATGGATGAGTTATGAAGTCCTAGAATACAGAACTTGCTTTTTATCTTTTAGTGAAAATTCAACCCCAAATAATATAAGGGACAACTAATTCCTTTGGTTTACCAGAAAGTGGTGTTGTCTGCTCTTAGTTTAACATTTGTGAGGGTGAAAGGGAGTTTCAAGAGGAAAAACAGAGCAAACCTGAAAGTCATAGCTTAATGTTAGAACTGAGAAAGCATAACAGAATGACAATTGATTTTTTAAGTTTTAGAATGGCACATGATATAATAAATGTTTTAATATAGGGCAAATCAAAATAAATTTAGTTTCTTTCTATGAAGGAATACTAGAGACCAGTGAAAAAGAATAGATGAGGACATTATTGAAGTGGCAGGCCTGAAATATATAATTTTGATAATACTTAATGATAACATAATGGCTAAGGATTAACTGATAATCAAGGAGTTAGATGTTTTGATCAAATGGTGAGAATTATTAGCAGAACTTAGATAAATACGAATGTTTTTTAAAGTTTTATTGATAACAAAACAAAACATTTAAAAAAATGTTGACATTTTGTAACAGCACATCCATGGTAGTTGTAGGGACAAAAATCATATGGACTTGATGAAGAATGATTGGGAAGGCTATAGAACAATTATTCCATCCCTATAGGAGACCCACAATTTGGACTTTTGGTATTAATAACCTAGCTGTATTGGTGAACCCATGGCATATGTGCCAGAGGGACTACTTCCCTCCCCCTCTCTACTGGGCATTTCTGAGGACATTTCTTACATGACTCACCCTTTTGCCTAGCAGCCCAATGGGAACACTTCCTCCCTCCCCTGTCTGGGGTGGGGAGGTGGGGTGGCTCACATGTGGCATGAGGCAATTTGGGCACTTGGTCTCTAAAAGGTTTACCATTACTGATCTAGGAAATCCTCAGTTGCATAAGATTCCCTGTTGATCATGGTAGTTAATACTGGAAGAGGTATCAGAGGAACTGTAGGGAAATGGTCTGTGGCTCAATGAGTGAGCATAAAGAATTTACAGAAGTTACTAAACAAAAGGAATAAAAAATATTTCTCTTTTGAGTAGGAAAAAATAGTTCCACTTTGAGAGATTGTTGACTTTTCATATATAAATAAGGTAGAGAATACTTGTAAGAAGTCCAGGAAAGAGGAGCAAACTTGTTAAATTGGTGGGGACTAATCAGCTTGATAGGAAATGTTGAATGTAGTCAGCTTACTTGGAATTGTTTTACAGAGGCAGCCCAATAAAACAGCTTCTCATGATGAAATGATCTTGTTGTGGGAAAGCAGACTGGTCTCAGTATATTTTCACACGCATAATTACTGTTTTAACCCATTTTGATAAGCGTAAGAACTAGAAAGCTGACACTTAAGCCAAATCAACAGAATATGATTCACTTGCAAGCAAAGTATTTTTGAAGCAAAACTTTATTTTTTATATAGTTTGCTTTCATATGCTTAAGTGTTCCAAAGTTTTGGAATCATATTGGAAAGTAATTTGTTTTGCTTTGGTAGTTTTGCTTTAAACTGAATAATAGTTTAATTACCAATTCGCTCTCAAAGGGGCTCTTGCTGCTGCTTCCCAAGTGGTTTCCTTTCCTCAAGTCTTTCACTGCTCCATTCGATCCTATTCACTTCTGCCATAATAATTTTCTTTCTTTCTTTCTTAAACTCTTATCTTTGGTCTTAAGAATTGATACTAAATATCGGTTCCAAAGCAGAAGAGTTAAGTGACTTGCCCAAGGTCAAACAGCTAGGATGTATCGGAGGAAATGTTTAAACCCAGGACCTCCTGGCTCTCTAGCGCTGGCTCTGTCCACTGAGCCATCTAGCTGTCCCTCAAAGTAATTTTCCTTAAGTGCAGATGTGACCATATGAGTTTGCTATTCAGTCAACTGCAATGACTTCATATTCCCTCTAGGTAAAAATATAAACTCCTCTATGTAGCTTATATAGTCCTATATGACCTTTCTCCAACCTTTCTAGGCTCATTGGACATCATTCCCCATCTTGAGCTTTGAAAGTCAGCTCAGGTGGCTTTCTTCTTGCACAGAATGTCATCTCCAGCTCTATCCCTTTACAATGATCAATTTTCCTCAATTAGAATTTACTCCCTCCTAATCTTTGCTTCAGAAGCCCTTGTTATAAAGAAAAGGGCCTAGGGAGATATAGGTATACAGTGATGTGAATGTATCTATGTATTCTCCCTAGTTGTAGAAGATGGAGGAACACCAACCCCAATCACCCTTGATAGTTGTTATAATTTCCCCTTTCTCTAACAGTTGCCCAGGAGGACTCTGAAAGGTTAGGTGGATGGGTACCCTTTCAGGTCCAACCTGGGGTTCAATAAATTGTTATAGGGCTTTGATTTGCTTTGGATCACGTTTGGTATCTGACTGTGTTGACTACCTCCCTTATGGTTGTGATATAAAGACCACTCAGGAAGGTGCTAGTTAAACACTATCTATGATCTATAATCAGGGAAAGGATAAACAGGATAAGGATTGGGGATAGGAGACCCTGTCAATCTAATATCTGTAACTAGTTGACAGTCAGGACTGGAGGCTATTGATCTAGTAAAAACTGGAGCTTTGTTCTCCACTATCCAAGCCAGAGAATAGAGACTGCTCTTGATGCAGCTGTATTGATGATATTATTCTCTCAGCTTTTCACTATCAGTGTTCGGTGATGCACTAGCTCTCACAGTCTTCAGGAAATATTCAGTTTCTTCCTACCCCCTTCTTCATAGACCTCCCAGCCTCCCTTCACCACCCAGAGACCTAAAGAGCTAGAAAGATTCAGAGACCTAAAGACCTAAAGAGTCCACAGACCCAACACCAAAGGTTAAAGAACAAAGACTAAATGACCAAAGACCAAAGACCCCTTCAAGTGGCTGTCAGGGGAATTTATACTGCCAGGCCAACCAACGTTTGCCCCTGGCTCATGGAATCTGGGAACTTTCTCTTCTTTCCAAATGCCTCCCCTGTCATTCAAAGGTGACATCCATCATTTCCCAGGATGTGAATATAACACCCTTCTTTTCCTTTAATATGCGTAAGTACCATCTTCATGAAGTCTTTCCTCCCCTGTCTAGTGCTTTCCTTGTTAAACTGCTGTAATTTTGGTATAGATGTATGTATGTATTTATTCGCATTCATGCTGTATATAATTTTTTGTATGGACTTGTATTATCTTTTAGAATGTAAGCTCTTAGAATGTGAGTAGAAATTGTTTTATTCATTGTACTTGTATTACCAGCACCTACCTCAGTGCTTTGCATATAGACACTTAACCAGATAACTCTTGATTGATTGATCATCCAATTTTAGAGTTGCTTAGGATTTAAGGATTTAACTAGTTCAACTCCTTCATTTTATAAGCACTTGATATTGTAAGAAATAAAATGGATATAAAAGGATAGATTTAAAATTATCAGGGTATTAAAAGATTTATTGGTAACCATTAGAAAAATTGAAGCCACATGCCATGTGAAGAGTCAGTTTGAAAGACCTGCCATTACCTCTACCACCATGCTGCTTCAGCTGGAAAAGAGTGACAGTGTAAGCCCAGCCACTCATTTTTAACATCTGGGCTACACCATTATATAACCGCCTACATCATTACATAAGCCAGGATTCATGGGAAATGTAGTTTGAAAGACCCCTAAACTTTCACAGGAACTTTAGGTCAGAGACCTCAAAATTTCAATTACATATTCCCCCCTGAAGAGCCAAGAGAGACTGGTCTCTCCAAAGGCTCTTGTAAATATAACTAACTTTTAAATTACAGAAATTTTGGGATAAAAAGAAAAGAGGACAAAACCAATCATCCAATGATTTCTAGGCTCATTGACAAAAAACCAATTAGGGGGCAGTCCCCTTCGGCATAAGATTGTACATTCAAAACAAATACATTCAACTCCCCATAGTTCAATTAACTGCACCCCAAAGTTCATTCTGGATCTTCTTGATGCAGTGTAGGTTTTTCAGGCATCTTCCTGTTGCCCTCTCCGAACAGGTTTGTTGTCTGGATTCTGGGGAGATGGCAAATTTCTTATCCTGAAATTTCTCTCAAAAGAATTTAAACTTTACATTATAGATGATAATACATACATTCTGATTATAAAACATACATACCCCCGAAGAGAATTAATAACACATTCTCCTCCTGAAGGGGGTAAAGGCAAACACCCAGATCAGCTATGTGGTTGAGTTATGAGGTTGTATGAGTCAATTGGCAAAATAAATTTAAAAAGATAAAAAAAAATCCAAATAAAAGAGGAAAAGAAAATAATTTGTGAATGAAATGTAAAATATCAAAATCTTATGTGCAAAAATGTAGGGAAAAATAAACTTTTAACAGGTCCTTGAATCAAGGCCCAATTAAAATGATTTAAGCAATTGTGCAATTACCCATTTAGTAGCCATGACTATAGAAAGTTGCCACACTTATAAGAGAACAAAAAGGACCAAATTTCATGTGAAAAGGGAAGTGTCTTTTCCTGGTCTGATTTGCCTGCACTTCTCAGGGAGAGGGTAATCCAGGATGATGGCCAACTTTTGGTACTTGATTAGGATGAATCTCAGGGAAGTCTGGCCTCTAATATATGTCAGAACAGCCACAACCTCAAACCTCACACTAAGTTCAAGTCCTTTAGTGTTGTCATAGAAGTTCAACAATCCTACCTGGATTGATATGGTCTTTCTTGACCTTATACTGCTAGGCACTGTGCAGTTTCTCACCAATTCCATTGGGACTGGGTGATCTCCTTGACCTTGTGGCTCTTTTGTTCCCTTCTGGAATCAGACAGAATCATTAATCACAGTCCCATAATATTTACCAATTCATGTCAGGTTTCCATAGACTAAAGCTTTGTGGGTATGAGTTAATATTATAGCAGTTATAGTTTATATATTATATTTATATTACTGTAAAATAAAAAAGGATTAACATTGATTATATGTACTTTAAGTACAAGAAATGGGAAAAAAGGGGAAAAGAGTCAATTATTCTATTAAAAAAGAAAAAGAAAAGTAATAAGAAAATTAAAATTCAGGGAAAAACACAATGTTTTTAGGTACAAAAATGAGAGAGAAAAAAACCTCAAATACTGTATTGTACATGGAAGGGAAAAATAATAAAAGAATGTTTTAAAAATCAAAAATATATAGCTTAGAATAAGTGAAAGTTTTTTCACCCAAAAATGAGATCCATTTCCTTTTAAACTTTGCTATGAACTACTATGAGTGCAAATGATTTTTACAAAATAGCAGATTTATAATGCAATTCAAATAAAGTACCAAAATTTCCAAAAATTACAATAACACATTTAAAGACAATAGCAAACAAACCCATTATCACAATAAGATTCACATGAGTTTATACATAGCCACTTGCTGTGTGATATTTAAAAAAATGTATACTTGTCACCAATTCAACAGGTATAGCAAATCATTCAATCTTGGTTGAGAAAAAATTTATTACTGCTTCCATCCAAATGTGGGGCAGAGCCTAAAAAAATTTGATAAAAACCTTTTGGGTCTAAAATATCACCAGGAATTTTAGATCCTTCTGATGAGAAAGTAAATTAAAATAAAGAGTTAAAATATCAAGCATATAGGAGCTTTTTTGGCTTCCTGCTTTTATATATAAAGAGTCTGGGTAGGAAATTTCTATTTCTTTTCTCTACATTTTTAAGACAACATTCTTTTCATCCATTCAGAAGGTACTAGGTATCTAAAGTCATTTCTAAAAACCTCTTATAAAATTTCAATTTCAATTCTTAATTCATTATATTCTCCAAGGTTGTATAAGCAACATGGGACCTCAGTAGTTAAGATGACAAATCCAGAATACATAAGACTTATGGGCTTTTTAAAACTTAAAAAAATTTTTTTGTGTTACATGTTTATGGACTTTTTTATAATGCTATGTTGTTTAGTAAAATCACACAATAACTATACAGATAAAGAATCATATAACAGAATAGATATTAACTTAGCTTAATACAGATAAACTGTAAAAAAAATTAAACCTTAAAAAATTAGCAAATACATTAATATAAGCAAATGACAAATTACAAGCAGCGTAATTAAAAACCTTTTTACCAATCAGAATAGACTTCTTCTCTATTAAGGAGTTCGAATAAAATCATGAACAGAATTTATCTAGCAGCCAAAAATTTAGCTTAAAATGATTCCGTGTAATAGAAGGGTATTGATCAGATTAATATATGAACTTAAAATGGCAAAATTAATCATAAAACAATCAGCAAAATACAATAAGATACAGAGACTTTCAAAAAACAATGGAGTCTGAGGAGGTTTAAAATCCACCTCCATTCTTTTAAAAGTTCCATTTAAGTTCCTTTTATCTGAGCTCTGCACTGAGCATAGTGTGGATGACCCTCATAGTGGGTATAGTTAAGAGGTTGGGCAGACCCAAATAGCCAGCGTGCATAGGGGGATGAATTTCTCCCCTGAATCTCAGGCAAGATAATTGCAAGGAATGGTTTGAAATAGGCAATGCAGGCCATGCTTGCCATTCTACTTCCTGTTCGAAGCATAAAACTTATGGCCCATATGGAAGTCTTTTGGAGTAGGGGCTAGAAAAGCCCCTGGCTGGAAAACCTACATGGAGAGAGACTCATGGCGGCGTGGAGAGTGGCTAGACAAGTGGCTAGGTCAGGCTTGAAAGAAAAATCACGTGGAAGGGCTCATGAGCGCAGAATCTCTCCTCCTTAAAAGTCACTGTCAAAGAGGAAACACCCAGGAAATTCTCTGGTGTGTACAATGAAAAAGAAGAGATTTATACTTCCCAAGTTTCAAATGGTGTCTGGGGTCGGTGGCAGCAGCATCATTAGCAGGAGTAGCTGAAACGGCAGGGAGGGAACAGCTAGGATCTGGGATCAGCAATTGGGTGGAGATTCCATGGAGGGCCTTATGGGGGTGGCCGCCATAGGCTGGATCGGCAGCCATGGGGAATGTAAGGATTGGCAGGCAGGAATAAGCTGCTGGAAAAATGACTTTACCCTTTCTCGGAAAAGTAGCTGGGTACAGAAGAATAACTTTCCCCTTTCCTTGAAAAGTAGCAAGGTGACTGGGGAGAACGGTGTGAAGAAAAAAAACACAAAAGACACAAAAGGGCAGAAGCAGATCTGAAGCACTGGAGAGGATCTGGAGTTGTCTCAGAGTTCTTCCTGTGCAGGGCGGGTAAAAAAATTCATGGCAGAAGAAGCATGGCTTGTTAGGCTGTCAGAAAAAAATGAGAGTTCTTTGTTCAAAAACTTCTGGTTGCCAAAAAATATAAGAAGTAAAATGGATATTAAAGGATAGATTTAAAATTATTAGGATATTAAAAGATTTATTGGTAGCCATTAGAAAAATGAAGCCATGTGCCATGTTAAGAGTCAATTTGAAAGACCTGCCATTACCTCCGCCACCATGCTGCTTCAGCTGGAAAAGAGCGATAGTGCAAGCCCAGCTACTCATTTTTAACCTCTGGTCCACATCATAACATAACTGCCTACATCATTACGTAAGCCAGGAATCATGGGAAATATAGTTTGAAAAGACCCCTAAACTTCCACAGGAACTTTAGATAGAGACCTCAAAATTTCAATTACACAATATTTTGTTCTTTTTGAGAGGGAGGTTGGCATATCTTTATTCAGATCCCACCAAATCTGTGTGATCCATTATAAGTTACTATAAAATGAGGATAATAACTGCATCTACTTCACAGAGTTGTTGTAAAGCTCAAATGAGATGATGTACGGGAAGGGATTTTTCACACTTTAAGAGGTATGATAGACATCACTTATCATTATTACTTTTCTGCTCCCTGCATCAATTCCAATCTGCAGACATTGAGAAACTTGTAGCAGAAGAGCCACTGCTAGACTGTGAATTCTCAGCACTTAAACTGTCACTGTTCTCAATACTATGTTGACTTTCTTTATTATCTAAAACTGCTGAAATTATATTTCTTTTAAAATATTGTATTTCAGATTGGACTTCCTTCATTTGATCTAGATTACCAAGATTTTGTTGCGTTGAAATGATCTCTTAAACAATCCATTGGGAATTATCAAAGTGTTACCATTTTCAAAATATTTTCAAATTATGATTTTTAATTAAAGCTTTTATATTTTGCATTTTATCATAGGGTTGTATATTCCTCAGACAGAAACATAAAAAACTATGAAGAAGAAATCCTGAGAAAGAAACTGCATGGAGACAAGTTACAGCAGGAAATCCTGGGTATTGAAGTAAATTCTGGAAAGTATGCTGAAAATGACAAATGTTCATCCACTTCCCAGAATACTTTGACAAAGTCTCAAGATGGAATTTCGGTTGGTTCCTCTCTTACTGAATGTGAAGTTCCAGAAGAAATCAGTGATAATGGGGACAACTTGGATGTTATAGGTGGGTCTTTTTGGTATATTACCTTAATTATATTGACACAAGAATAACTGCTAACCATTTCTGCCAAACATTTTAAGAAGTTATTGATGGAGCAATGTAAATATCACTATAGAAAATTTTTAGTTATATGAGATGTTATATTCATAATCTGGGAAGTGATGGGTGCCACCTTGAATGATAGGGAAGGCAGTTGGAAGACACGGAATGTTCGCAGGTGCCATGAGCCAGGGGCAAACATCGGTTGGCTCCACAGTATTAATACCCCAGACAGTGACTTTGAGGAGGTCTCTCTGGGCTCTGGAGGTCTCTGGACAGGAGTCTCTGAACTGGGAAATCTCTGAGTAGGTGGTGAATGGAGACAGGGAGGTCTATGAAGAAGAGGGTAGGAATAGATCTGAATATTTCCTGAAAGACTGTGAGAGCTAATGCATCACCAAACACTGGTAGTGAGAAAGCTGAGAGAATAAGATCACCAACACAGCTGTATCAATAGTATTCCCTATTCTCTGGCTTGGCTGTGGCCAGGCTGGGCCAGAGGTAGTAGGGAGAGTAATTCTCCAGCTTCCACCTGATTAATAGCCTCCAGTCCTGATTGTCCACTAGTTTATAGATCAGGGGTCTGCAACCTTTTTGGCCGTGAGAGCCATAAACACCACATTTTTAAAAATGTAATTTCGTGAGAGCCGTACAATATGTTTAACACTGAATACAAGTAAATATGTGCATTTTATGTAAGAACAACACTTTTAAAGTACAATAAGTCTCTGAACTATTTTTAATAACGTTATTATGTGCTAACCAATGATGAATAAAGTACATTAATGTGACTTCTGGTGCTGCATGGTTTTGCTGATTATTAATCAAAATTATTTTGATTATTAATCAAAAAACAAGACTTAATGGGGCACTATAGTACTAATATAACTGCACACATACATGTAAAACTCTTTTACACTAAGAAAATTGCTGAAATAGAGAAAAATTCAGGGAAGAATACTTTTTCTTCTCCCTCTCTCAAGTCAGGCAACAGGGGAAGAAAAAGCTGCCGGCCTGCTGGTTAAGCCATTTGGCCACATAAATTAAGTAGGAGATCAGGAGATTACAGAAAATAACATGACTTGTGTGCAGGCATTAGTAAGTAGTGGGGAAGTACCTTTTCATGGAAAACTGGCCAGGACACATCACACACATTTCCTGGTACAGGTGTTTATTAGTGCTGCCTATTCAATCATCCTGTATCAAATGAAACAACTACTGGGGAGAAATGCTTCTCAACAATGAAGCATATGTAAAGATGTAATCTGACTATAGTTCCGCTTTAAGAGCAGGTAGAAAAGTTAAAAACAACAACAATCCCACAAATAGGGAGTGCAGACCCCATGAATGCACTGAGATAAAGCCATGAAAATCAGAATCAGAGGGGTAGAGAATGTAGACAAAAGTGATCAATCACTATACAGAACCCCAAGATGTCAGTAACAGGTGTGGAAAGAGTAAAAAGAGGGCAGAAGGAGAAACACACAGCACACCTACCAAGCCGAACTAAAGACCAGGATTCATCTCATGCGGCAATATCAATGAGGGAGTCTTCTATCTTAGAAGATAGTCACGGTACCAAAAGGATCACGTGATGTATCACGTTGATGCACGATATCATGCGTAAACTGTTAGTTACTATGCCGCGGTTGACTTTATGGCTCCTGCAGAAAGAGCCATATCTGGTCCTCAGAAGAGCCAGATATGTCTCAACAGCCATACGTTGCCAACCCCTGTTATAGATAATAGATTGATAGGGTCTCCAATCCCCAATCCTTGTTCTGTTTATCGATAAAGAGAGTTCAACAAGTACTTTCCTGAGTGGTCCTTATATCACGACCCTTGGGGAGGGAGTCAAACGCAGTCAGATACCAAACGTCATCCAAGGCAAATCAACAGTCTAATAATAATCTATCCAACCCCAGGGTGGACTTGGAAAGGTTACCCATCTATCTAACCTCTTGAGGGTCCTTCTTGGGCAACTGTTAGAGAAAAGGGATACAACAACATCACTATACATCTATATCTCCTTAAGACCCTTTTTGTTTATAACAGAGATAATAGGCAACAAGGTAGCATGGGTAAAAAACACAAATAATCCATAAACATAATTTTCAACCATTTCAACTTTCACACGTTTCCTTCATTCTAACTATATCATCAATAAAGAAAACCTTTTATCAGAATAGGTTTTAAGTAGAATTTATTTGCTAAAAAGCTTGCTAGAGTTTTTTTTTACTTTACTTTTCTAGTGTCCAGTGGTAATAAAAGTGAACTACAAAGTGATTGACCTGATAAAATGTAGGCAAGTGATATAAGATAGCACAGAAAAGGAAATATTAACTCTGTAGATGCAATGCTAGTTGTCCAGTTTCACCTTTCCCTATAAAACTGTTCGCTGTTTTAACTTGTTATTCCAAGCCTCCCATGTTGCTAACTTTGAAGTTATTATTGACTATTCATTTTTCCTTACCTCTCTAATCTATGAAGTTACCAAATTCTTTTCATTTTACTTCCCCAACCAATTGATCCATGCCCACTAAGGCCCAGCAGAAGTTTTATCTTTCTCCTATATGATAAACCTTCACATACTTAAATATATTTATTATGATCCCCTCCTAAATTTTATAGTTTATAGACTAAACATTCTAGTTTCCTTCAAGCAGACCTTTTGTGGCATAGTCTTATAGTGGAATAAGGAAACTGAATTTCATCCAGACAAATGATTTATTTAGCAGTGAATGTAGTTGCAAAAGAGAATGGGGCCAAGGCTCTTGGTAAAACAAAGTATCAGAAATGTCTTTTTACACAATTAATATACAAGTTGATTCCATTTGGCCTTTATGCAATATTGTATGAAGCTAAATTTCAGCTACTTGATTTTGGAGAAGTCACAAGTTTATTCCCCCTCCCAAAAGTTTATTCCCCCTGCCTTAAAGAATGTTACAAAACTCTCCTTCCTCTCACTTCAGTGTCTCTTGAACCCTTTTATCCTCAGAAAACTATCTCCACTACCATCACTTCAGTGTCTCCTGATACTCTCCATCAATGAGAAATCACTTGTCTCAATCTTTATAATCCTATTTCTCCTATTTTTTATTCAACTTGTATATTAACTGTGTGCTTCTCTCTGGAGATACTCCAAATTGTTTGTGTCCTTTTAAAAATGTGAATCCTATCATGAACAATATTAATCTGTATTGAGGTGATGTTGAAGTTGTTGAGGTGATTGATATATTCAGTGTGTGTCAGAGGCAAAACTTGAACCCTCAGAGTTGTCTTCTTTTTTTTTTTTTCTTAATTTTTAAACCCTTACCTTCCGTCTTGGAGTCAATACCGTGTATTGGCTCCAAGGCAGAAGAGTGTGGTAAGGGCTAGGCAATGGGGGGGTCAAGTGACTTGCCCAGGGTCATATAGCTGGGAAGTGTCTGAGACCAGATTTCAACCTAGGACCTCCCATCTCTAGGCTTGGCTCTCAATTCACTGAGCTGCCCAGCTGCTCCACCCCCTCAGAGTCTTCTTGAGCATGAAGTCAGCTCTCTATTGACTACACATTGCAGCTATCTCTCACTTATATGTACAGATATGTAGGTGTGTACATGAATAAATGTGTACATGTATATCTACATATGGGGTAGGCAAAGGTAATTTCAGTGAGGAAGCTGTAGCTCCTGTGGGGATCAGAAAGACCACATAGAGGAAGTAGAATTTGATTTGAGCTTTGAAGAAAGTGAGGAATTTTAAGAGATGGTGAAGTTGTAATGCATCTGTGAATAAGGCATCCCTAGTCAATGCAAACTCCCTCTATGTATGACATCTCCAACAAATGGTCTTACATTCTGTTTTAAAAACACCAATGAGAGAGAATTCACCACTACCTAAGGAAACCCATTCTAACTTTGGTGCAATTCTAATTATAAGGAAGTCATTCTTTATTCCTAGGCCTAAAGATCTGCTTTTATAAAACTTGATGTCCATTGTTCTTGGTCAGGTTTGTAAATAGTGCTATAAGAGTCTTATGCCTGGAGGCAGTTAGGTGGCTCAGTTGATTTGAGAGCCAGGCCTACAGATTTGAGGTCTGGGTTCAAATTTGACTTCAGACACTTCCTAACTGTGTGACCTTAGGCAAGTCACTTAACTCCCATTGCCTACTCCTTACCTCCGCTTCTGCCTTGGAACCAATACATAGTATTGATTCTAAGATGGAATGTAAGAATTCTTTAAAAAAAAAAAAGAATCATATGCCTATAGGAGTGGTAGTTGAAGTCATGAGAGTAAATGAGCTTGTTGAGGAAGTATGTCAACGAAAGAAAAGAGAACTTTATATAGAAGTCTTGGTGAACACCCACCTAAAGGCCCAGAAATAGACTGATGATCCAGTGAAGGCAGCTGGAGGTTTATTTAGAGATGTAGGAGAACAACCAGAAGAATGCTATGTCACTGAAGTCAAGAGAGAAGAATGTATCCTGAGAGAGACAGTATTGCAACACTCAGGCCATATATTATTTTCCACCTTTGCAATTGACTAACCTACTTCCTTTTCTGGTTTTCAGGTTCTTTAAAAAAGCCTTTTTATACCACTTGTGAAAATTCATTATTGGTTTTTTCCCCCTTATTACTTTCTGTCTTAGAATCAATACATGTATTGGTTCCAAGGCAGAAGAGTGAAGAGGGGTAGGTAATGGAGGTTAAGTGACTTTCCCAGCATCACATAGCTATGAAGTGTCAGGCCATATTTGAACCTAGAACCTTCCATCTCCAGGCCTGACCTCTATCCACTGAGCCAACTAACTGTACCCATTATCATTAATATATGTTAGCCTACCTGTCCTCAAACTGTATCATCTGCTTTTTTCTGCTAACCAATATCACTGGGAGAAAATTGTTTAAGAAAAAAAGGGTAGGTTTTGGTGACCAGGACCAAATTTCAGTAATTAAGAAGACTGCATAAGTTCTTAATGCTGTCTAGCCTGTTTTCCCTTGATTCATTTTTCCAGTTCTTTGTCCATCTGCAATACCAGCCCAAGATAGATACACTGATAGAGACTGCCTTCCTCATTATGGTAGGAAAGTAGAGCTAGTTTTGAATGCTCTTTTAGTGAAGCGTTAACCTTTGCTTGATCTTCTCAAGTGAGATGTCTGAATTCTGACCTAAATTTGGAGAGCTTCATCATTTTTTCTTTTTTCTCAAACCCACCTCTCTTCTAAATTCCCTATTTCTGTTGAAGGTATCACTGATTTTTCCAGATACAACCAGATTGTAATTTTGGTGTCATTCTTTCCTCCTCACTCTCTCTTACCCTATAAATCCCATTATTTGCCAGATTTTGCTATTTCTTTCCCCGCAAAACAATACTCCCTTCTAATTCCTCTAATTATTATCTCTTTACTTTTATTGCCATGACTTCCCAATTGATCTTCCTACCTCAAACCTCTTTCCACTTGAGTATATCCTTCCCAGGCTCTGTCAGTGTGATTTTCTTTAAGCATGAATCTGTCTGTGTCACTCCCTTACCCAGTAAATTCCAGTGTCTTCCTCTTCTAGGCTCAAATATAAGCTCCTCTAGGGCCCTTCACAACTTTGCTTCAGCCTACCTTTCTAATCTGATTAATCATTATTCCCTCTTCTGCTCTGTGATCCTGCTGAAGTGCCCCTTCTCCCTGTTCCTGACATGTCAGTCTCATCTCTAAACCTTTTACTTGAAGACATGTCTAGAATGTATTTTCTTCTCCCTCTTTGCCTAATGGGATTCCTCTCTTTAAGAGTCAACTCAAGTGCCATCTTTTACATGAAGACTTTCAATTGCTAGTATTCTCCCTCTCAACCTAGAATATTTAATGACTTTGTATTTATTCTCTTTATATTTATTCTGTGTATGAGTATTTACATTTTTATTATCTTCCTCACCAAAATGTAAACTACTTAGGAGCAGAAATTGTTTCTTTTATTCTATTCGTGTCCTTGGTGCCTAGTATGGTGCCTGACACACAGCAGATATATTAAAACACAGAGACTTATAGAGTGTCAGTGGCAGGAGTGCCATTGGTCTTTAGAGGTATGAAAGTATTCCTAGGAAGGGGTCCTAGATAGCTAGATAGGGTAGGGGTTCATCTTCCATGAGCTTCCTCTGTTGTAACTTGGTTGGTGTACTCTACTTTTGGTCAAGTAGCATTTTGTCCATTGACTATTGAAAGAAGTTCAAATTCAGATTAGATCTTCATTTCCTAGAGAGGTAACTTTGTGAACGCTCTTTCTCTGTTGCAGATACAGGGAATGCTAAGTCTTTTGGTAAAATTTTTCAGAGGGCCTAGATGATTTTTTTCCTCGTTTTGCTTTTCTCCAGCTATATTTATCCTTGGCCATGATTAGCTGGTGTTGGCAGTCTCATTCTTGCTGCAAATTAAAACATCTGCACTGAGACTAGAGAGGGGACTGCCCTTCTCAATTTGGAGGCTGACTTAGAAATCCAACCCTGGGGGCCAGTGGACCTATCTGGAGAGGCAACCTAGATGTAGAAAACATAGTATGTGGAATCTGAAGGCTTGAATTTCAGTTGCAGTATACTCTTTATGGGCTAATCACTTGTCATTTCTGAACCTTAATATTTTCTTTTGAAAAATAGGGATGCTACTATTTTCCCTACCTATATAACAGGACTTTAGGGAAGACCATTTAAAATAATATATATAAATTGCTTTATAAATCATAAGTTTCAATGCTATATAAATGGCATACCATATAAACATATTATTATTATTATTATTTTAATCAGCCAAAATATATTTGTTAGGTACGAACTGTATTCTGGGCATTATACTAGGAACTATTGGAAACACTCTGAATGCTAAAATATAGCAGCTAGCACAATGCTAAGTTCAAAGTAGATTATTTTTTCTTTCTTTTTTTTAAACCCCTACCTTCCATCTTGGAATCAATACTATGTATGGGTTCCAAGGCAGAAGAGTGGTAAGGGCTAGACAGTGGAGGGTAAGTGACTTACCCAGGGTTACACAACTGGGAAAGTGTCTGAGGTCAGATTTGAACCTAGGACCTCCCCTTTCTGGGTCTGGCTCTCAATCCACTGAGCCACCTAGCTGCCCCCTCAAAGTAGATTCTTAAGAGATTGAATTTTTATCTTCTAGTTCAGTGATGGGCAAACTGTGGCCCTCAGGCAAGATGGGGGGAGACCCTAAAATGTTCTATCTCACTAGGGGACATTATTCCTAATCTGATGAATACAATGAGTAGGATATAATACAATGAAACTTCAAAAGAGTTGCCTTAGAAACAAAATGACAGATGAGCATTTCCTTTCTTTTGGCCCCCTTTTTAAAAAGTTTGCCCATCACTGTCTAGTTTATAAAATGGAGATGATAATAAGAGTAAGCATACCTATTTTACAAGGTCATTGTGAAGGCCTAACTGCTAATATATGTAAAGTACTTTATAAATCTTGAAGCAATATAGAATGTCAACTCTTGTCTTAATGGTTATTTTATTCTTCTACAAGAGATGCTTCCAACTTCTGAACGAAGTGAGGAACATGAAGGAATTAAGCACTAAAAGAGACTATGGAAGTTTGAGAGCTGTAAAACTTCTTGTAAATCACCTAACTGTTCACAGAGCAGCTTCATTATTTCTAGCAGCATAGGATTCCGGATTCAGATATTAAAGGGACCTTAGAAATATTTGGTCTCACTTCCATTCTTTTATAGATGAGGAAACTGAGACGTAGAATGTGACACCTCAGAATATTAAACATGCCCACATGAAGTATGAAGTAAGTATAAAAGCATTCTAAAGGTCAAATTTAATTATAATTTCTTTTATGTTATTTCTGCTTTACTGGTAAAGATAATTAGAAATTTAATTTACCTAAAAACCTCACTGTTATTCACTTGTAAAAAATTTGACTATTTAAAATCCTAGAAAAATTCCAGTATACTTTATTTTTTTCTTTTGCAGACAGTTCTAACCTGGAGCCTGTATCTGAGTTAGGAAAAGATTTGTTGAAACTTTACAGAAAGCGTTGCTGCCCAGATGTTGATATTTGTATTGATGGAAAACGTTTTCAAGCCCACAGGTAAATAGAAAAGTAATCAAATTAGAGTTTATGTAGTATTATTACCTTATGTATAAAATAAGTATTAATTTTGATTATGGGGTAACTGGTGGTATACTGGGTAGCATGCAGGGCCTGGAGTTCAAATCTGGTCTCAAACACTTAACTAGCTTTGTGACATTAGGCAAATAATTTAGCCCTATGTGCTTCAGTTTCCTCACCTGTAAAATGAGTTGGGAAAGGAAATGGTAAACGACTCTGGTATCTTTGCCAAGAAAACCCCAAATGGGGTCAACAAAGAATAAAACACAGTTGAAATGACTGAATGAAATTTTTTGATTATGCATAGAACAGATACTAGTAGAAAAAAAAATCTCATTTTCCAAGAATAGGAAGTTCATGTACAGTTCTTAACTTTCTGTCTTCAAGCCACTTTCCTTTATTTAATTTAAAATTTTTATTGCTGTTTTTATTTTATAACATTGTGATTTCCAAATATATCCTTCTTATTCCCCTACCCAGAGAGTCATCTTTTCTAACAAAGGATGAGGGTGGGGTAAAGATGGTCAGCAAAACTCACCAATCTGTTATCTGAGTCTGATGATATATTGAGTGCCCCACACCTGGAGAGGTGGTCTTCCACATCTGCAGAGAGGTTGTTCCCATCACATTTACACAGAATTTAGTTTATTTATTGGTGGTTGTTCTTTCTATTTACATTGTTGTCATCATTGTACATATTATTTTTCTGATTCTACTCCCTAATGAATGAATTTATCTAAGTTTTTCCATTCTTCTTGGAATTCATCTATTTTTTTATAATACAGTATTTTAAAAAGTTATTACCTAATTAATAGGTTCCACTTTGTTTCCAGTTCTTTGTTACTACAAAAAAGAACTTGAATATTTTGATTTATATGGAGCCTTTCTTTATGCTTTTGATTTCCTTGCACAAGAAATGTCTGGAGCCAGCTTGCACTGATTTGAGAGCCTATTGTTAAATTTTTAGTATGAGCAGTTGTGTCTCAGAATCCATCAAATGCTTTGAATCAGGGCTTGATTGATCATTTTGCTGGTTATTGAGACTTAAGAAAGTCATGGAGAAAATGTTAATAATGTAGATTAAACAGATTAAGAATCTGTTGGGCATAGTTTTGTTTTTTCAAAGATTCTGTTGTTAAGCTGGGTGGTGGCACAGATAAGAAGTGGGATTCATTCTCCTGTGGAAGACTCAGAACCCCAGGAGCCCTAATTTACATAGGGTTTTAAAACAGAGGGCTTCTATGACAGCTGACATGTTGCTTGTAGGGTAGTTCAGTCAGGGATCATGGACTAGTAGCTCAGGTGGGAAGGAGGGTTCTAAAAATTAATCAGGAAAACCTGCTCAGGATGAGGATTGTGGAATTATAGCCATGTTGCCTCAGCAAGCTTGCTGGAGGATTTCATCAGCCAGTTCTAAGTAGAACTGAGGCTGGTTTAAATCTTATGCATACCAAAGGATTATAACAGATTAGTTCTAAAATTGTGGGACCAGAGTCCTTTGGCCAATCATAATTTTTATAGTGATAAAAAATAAGTCTATAGATCTGTGTGTAGATGGGGTCTCTGTTTTATATAAATGCTGATACTGACTTGTCTTCAGGACATCCTTGATTATTAGTTAGAAGCACAGGCAGTCACACACACATGGTCCAGCCACAACATTCCCAAATGCAACCTGAATTAGTTTAAAATGGAACTGGGAAACACTGAACAAATAAAAACAAAAGAAAATATAGATAGCATTATGTTCTGAAGCTAACTCAATATGCACTCCATAGATATTCATATGTATGGTTTAGCTTCTATCTCTATTGGGAGTTTGAACCTTCGGTTTGAAGAACTAAGATTTGAGCCATTAGTATGACCACCTAGTTACCAGAGGCCTAAAATGTGCAGACTCTGGGGAGGTAGAGCTCTCAGGCTTGACAGAATTCCCTATCATTAGGCATTTCTGGCTAGATATTGTCACCATGGCAAGTTTGAGTTAGTGATTGTATGTATCCCTTTTGAATATTTTATTAAGTAAATTCCTTTTTATTGAGTTTTATAGTCTCTATGTGTTTAAGTTCTAGTCTTAAGCGTGAATTATTGGATTGGCCCAAGGTAGGCCTGGCCCAGAATGGCCTACTTTCTTTGTCACCTTTTTCTGGAAATAAGGTCTGCAGGTTTTTTCCACCCCATTGACATCTTTTTCTCTTTTTGATACCTTGAGAGCTGTGCCCTCAGTGCCCTCAAAAGTGTATCATCTCTTTCATGAACTTCCTCTGGGTATGGTTGGTGTAGATCAGCTTCTTTGTCCCACTTTTGTTTTTGTCAGGGCCAGTTCCATTTCCCACAACACGTCTGGGAATGTGATATAAAGAATACAGATGTGGTGGCTCCTTTGTCTTTGATGGCAAATAGAGCTTGTTAGGAAAGTCCTTACTTGCCTTTTTCATTTTTCCCTTGGTTGTTGCCTACTTTGGATTTTATCCTTAAATACCACTAAATGACTTTGCTTACGAATCTTCAAGTTTTCTTTTAGCTAACTGAGATGATATTTTTCGTAATCCACCAGTACTCCATAATATTTTCTAAATCAATAAGCAATCAACAACATTTATTAAGTCCCTACTATATTCTACACACTGGAGGTTCAGAGGTGAAAATGAAACAGTCACTGCTCATGTTTCAGAGGGGACAATCTACACATATATGATATAAAAAAATGTGCTATTTAAATAGTTTGGAAGAAAGCTAAGGCTTTTAGGAAGCAGAAATAAAACAGGTTTACTTTCAAGAACGAGAGACTGGATTATCTCAATAGATGCTGAAAAAGTCTTTGACAAAATACAACATTCATTCCTATTGAAAAGAAGGACTTGTCCTAAAAATAATAAACAGTGTATATCTAAAACCATCAACAAGCATCATATGCAATGGGGATAAATTAGAAGCCTTTCCAATAAGATCAGATGTGAAACAAGGATGCCAATTATCACCTCTGTTACTTAACATTGTACTAGAAACACTAGCAGTAGCAATTAGAGAAGAAAAAGAAATCGAAGGTATTAAAATAGGCAGTGAGGAGACCAACCTATCACTCTTTGCAGATGATATGATGGTCTACTTAAAAAATCCTAGAGAATCAACTAAAAAACTAGTAGAAATAATCAACAACTTTAGCAAAGTTGCAGGATACAAAATAAATGCACATAAATCATCAGCAATCCTATATATCTCCAACACATCACAGCAGCAAGAAGTAGAAAGAGAAACACCATTTAAAATCACCCTAGACAATATAAAATACTTAGGAATCTATCTACCAAAACAAACACAGGAATTATATGAAAACAACTACAAAACACTTTCCAGACAATTAAAACTAGATCTAAACAATTGGAAAAGCATTGACTGCTCATGGGTAGGACAAGCTAACATAATAAAAATGACCATTCTACCCAAATTAATTTACCTATTTAGCGCCATACCTACCAAATTACCAAAAAACTTCTTTACTAAATTAGGAAAAACTATAACAAATTTCATTTGGAATAACAAAAGATCAAGAATATCAAGGAAAATAATGAAAAAAAAATGTGAAGGAAGGTGGCCTAGCAGTACCAGATATTAAACTATACTATAAAGCAGCAGTCATCAAAACAGTATGGTACTGGCTAAGAGACAGAAGGGAGGATCAGTGGAATAGACTTGGGGTAAGTGACATCAGCAAGATAATCTATGATAAACCCAAAGAGCCCAACTTTTGGGACAAAAATCCACTATTTGACAAAAACTGTTGGGAAAATTGGAAAACAATATGGGAGAGATTAGGTTTAGATCAACATCTCACACTCTACACCAAGATAAATTCAGAATGGGTGAATGACTTGAATATAAAGAAGGAAAATATAAGAAAATTAGGTGAACATAGAATAGTATACCTGTCAGATCTATGGGAAAGGGAAAATTTTAAAACCAAGCAAGAGTTAGAGAAAATTACAAAATGTAAAATAAATAATTTTGATTATATTAAATTAAAAAGGTTTTGTACAGACAAAAGCAATGCAACCAAAATCAGAAGGGAAACAACAGATTGGGAAAAAAAATCTTTAGAACAAAAAATTTTGACAGAGGTCTAATTACTCAAATATATAAGAAGTTAAATGAATTGTATAAAAAAATCAAGCCATTCCTCAATGGATAAATGGGCAAGGGACATGAATAGGCAATTTTCAGATAAAGAAATCAAAACTATCAATAAGCACATGAGAAAGTGTTCTAAATCTCTAATAATTAGAGAAATGCAAATCAAAACAACTCTGAGGTATCACCTCACACCTAGCAGATTGGCTAAAATGATAGGAGGGGAGAGTAATGTTGGAGGGGATGTGGCAAAATTGGGACATTAATGCGTTGCTGGTGGAGTTGTGAACTGATCCAACCATTCTGGGTGGCAATTTGAGACTATGCCCAAAGAGCGATAAAAGAATGCCTGTCCTTCAATCCAGCCATAGCATTGCTGGGTTTGTACCCCAAAGAGATCATAGATAATAAAGTTGTGCAAAAATATTTATAGCTGCACTTTTTTGTGGTGGTGAAAAACTGGAAAACGAAGGGATGCCCTTCAATTGGGGAATGGCTGAACAAATTGTGGTAACTGCTGGTGTTGGTATACTATTGTGCCCAAAGGAATAATAAACTGGAGAAATTCCATGTGAACTGGAAAAACCTCCAGGAATTGATGCAGAGTGAAAGGAGCAGAGCCAAAAGAACATTGTACACAGACGCTGATACACTGTGGTAAAATCGAATGTAATGGACTTCTGTACTAGCAGCAATGCAATGACCCAGGACAGTTCTGAGGGATTTATGGAAAAGAACGCTATCCACATTCAGAGGAAGAACTTCAGGAGTGGAAACACAGAAGAAAAACAACCGCTTGAACACATGGGTGGATGTGAACATGGTTGGGGATGTGACACTAAATGACCACACAAATGCAACTATTAATAATATGTAAATAAGTCTTGATTGATCACACATGTTAAAACCAGTGGAAATGCACATTGGATATGGGGGGGCAAAAGGGGGGCGAAGGGGAAAGTAAGAGCATGAATCATGTAACCATAGAAAATCTTTCTTAAAAAAATAAAATAATAAAGAAAAAAAAAGAGAGACTGTCTGACCAATGGAGATGACTAACAACAAAGTCATATTAGTTGGATCTTAAAGTGTATGAAGTGGAGTAATGTGGAATAGATTTAGGAATGTAGTTGGGTTCAAATTGTATAGTCTGCTGACTGAAGCAGGTTCTAGGTTTTTTTTTTTTTTTTTGGTTGCCTCATTGTGACTATTGATTTTATGTTGGAATTCCTATTTTTGGCATTAATAACTTCTTTAAATAGAATAGATTGGATTGGTTTTTCTGGGAAGGTTCTTTTGTTTACCATATGTTCTCATTTTAATTTTTACCTATCTTTGTATTATTTTTATCTTTGTTCTGTCAGCAGTCTGATTCAGAAATGATTCCTACATTATTAATGATCATTACTTGTTGGTCAGAATGTAAACAATTAAATTTTTTGCTGTGTTATTTGATGGAGGTAACTGTGGCTTGGTGGATAGAACATTAGGCCTAGAGGAAGGAAGATTTGCATTCAAATCCAGCTTCAGACATGGCCTACCTATGTGACCTTGGGCAAATCAGTTTATTTCTGATTGTCTGACAAAAGGGTCCACTGGATAAGGAAAAGACAAATCACTCTATTATCTTTGCCAAGAAAACCCGGGGGACAGCTATTGTAGGCATTGCAAATATCACTCTTATTTTATGGATGATGAAACTTAGGTGCATTAAGGTTAGGTGATTTATTTAAAATAAAGCTTAGGGGGGAAGCTGGGTGGCTTAGTGGATTGAGAGCCAGGCCTAGAAATGGGAGGTTCTAGGTTTAAATCTGGCCTCAGACACTTTATAGCTGTATGACCCAGGGCAAGTCACTTAACCCCTATTGCCTAGCTCTTACCACTCTTCCGCCTTAGAACCAATACACGGTATTGGATTCTAAGATGGAAGGTAAGGGTTTTAAAAAATAAAAAAAATATATAAAATAAAGCTTAGGGGAAGCCAGGTAACATAGTGAATAGAATGAGACCTAGAGTTAGGAGATCTTGGGTTCATAACTGGCCTCAGACACTTCCTAACAGTGTGACCCTGAGCAAGTCACTTAACTCCATTTGCCTAGCTCTTAACATTCTTATATCTTAGTATTGACACTAAGAGAAAAGGCATCTTGGCACTGAGTACATACTCTTCCTCTTCTGGTTCTGGAAACTTAATCAGATTCACATCACTACCACTGTTGTAGAAATAGTTCTCCTACCTACTCTTCCCTCATTGCTGCTGTCTACCCTACAGGGCGGAGACTTTTTTACTTGTTTCTGTACCCCTAGTGCCTCCCACAGTGTTTGGCGCCTAGGAAGTACTTGTTAAATGCCTTTTCATTCATCAATTCATTGTCCAAGGTCACATAACCAGAAAGTTGCATCTTAGGTTGAACTTTGATTTTTCTTGATTCTTAAGACTTTCTGTTATACCACGTAGTCTTAAAGTTAAGAGGAAATGATATGGACTGGGAGAGTTGAATGAGAATGGAAATGAAGTGGTAGCAAGAACCCTATTCCTTTATAGCAGGGGTCGGCATGGCTCTCCAGCCATATCTGGCTCCACCTCCCGACCAGCCAGTCCGGGCAGAGCCCCAGGATGTGCCCCAGGGAGCCCTTCAGCCCCTGCCCCATATTCCAGCACCTTCCGCCTCCATCCTCCTCCTTCCACATGCATTTATGGCTCTCAGGGCCAAAAAGGTTGCTGACCATTGCTCTATAGGTTCTGATTCTATGCTAGGGGGGTAATCTGAAAAGCAATACTGGGTCAGACATGTACCTGAGATCCAAAGTCTGGGGTCATTTTAGTTTGTAAGACATAAATATTCCCAACAACTACATTATTACTCCGCCTGCTGATAATCATTTAGCCATTTATTGCTTCAAAGCCCTGAAACCTTTGCTGCTAAAGAAGAATAATAGGACCCTATTCCCATTCTATTGGTTTGGCCCTCTCCCTTTATGCTGTCTTTCATTTGGCAGACAGCAGTATACCCTAGTAGCTAAAACCAGAATATGAGGTATGTATATTTTTGATTGAGTTTCCTACTCGGTCTGGGGAACTGAGTTTCCAGAAGTTGTATATTATCCAGAGACCATCTGATGAATATAAATTTCAGGACCTGTCTTTAAGTCTTTTACTTTTTTGGGATCATCTGTTTTATTTTTGACTTGTTTATGCAAATTCTTAATCCTGGGTCAGATTCTTCACTCTGTGAAGACTAAACTTCATGTATATCCTATTCATTTTATAAAGGAAATATGAACTAGTTTTATTATGCACATCATGAAAAGTAATTACAAAGATGCATTTATTGCAGAAAAATCCATTTTAATACCAAATAATCTCTTAGATTATTTAATCTTAACATTTTTCTCTAATATGGTAGCTAATTAAAAATTGAGTAAATTCCTCACTTATTTTTGTATTCTTATACAGAATCCTATAAATAACACTTTTGGCGTGGGGAGGGGAAAACATGTTTGTACATTAATTGTTTAATAATACATAAGATTATATTAGAAGACAGTGTAAATACTTGGAAAGGACTAGGATTCGTAATTTGTAGTTTCTGAAATTAGTTAATACTCTCTTTACCAGCTAGTTTATTAGCATATTTGCAATTAATTTAAAAATAAAATCAAGAGCCATTTCTTTGGTTGTTAGAGTTTGTGGCTATAGCAGGAATAACAGGGAACTCAGAGTTAGGAGACTTGGTTTTTTCTCAGAATCATAGTCTTTTAGAGTTAGATTGAGGGAGTTTTAGAGCACGGCGTGTCCCTATACAAGTGAGTGTCTAAAGTGCTTAAGCCATCTCTGACAAGGGAAGCTAAGGACAAGCAGAAGGTTTCTATTGTTTTAAAGCTCTAGTCAGGGAAAAAGGATAAAGAGATAGGACTTTGGCTTGGAGTAAATGAGATGATCAGTAACAGGGAGAAGGCAGACCTGCACAGCCTTAACTCTGCCTCTATTAAGAGAAGGACCTTTGTTCTAGAATGGCAGAACAACATATCCAGCAGGGTTGATACTCTAGGAAGGACATTGTTGGCAAAGTATTAGCAAATGTGCCCAGCCAGGCATGGGAGTGAGGAACTGCTCTGTTCCCTCTCTTCCCAGTGCTTGAGGACTTTTTTTGCATGCCCTACCCCTCTGTCCAGCCACCCAAATCAAGCATTTCCTCCCTCCACTCTCTGGGATAATGTGGGGGACTCATAGGCAGTTTGAAGTTGCAGTTTTGGAATATGAACTTGAAAAGCTTTGTCAGTGATGCCCTAGGACTTTGTAAGAGAGAACCAAGCAGCCTTCACCTAACCCAGACTATCTGATGACTCAGTGTCATTGGTAATCAGGAAAGGGAGCCACAAAATTGGAAAAGGCAAAGATGTCTTGATTTGGAGGAGGGAAAAGGGGGTGGGAGAGCAAGCAGTCTGTCTGAAAACCATGGTTCATTCACTGAACTTGACAAATTCCTAGGAAAATGCTAGAAAAAAGATGATTGAGGAAAATTGTAAAAAGGAAGTGGAAATTACGAAGTGCCAGCATGGCTTCTCCAAAATTAAATCATTAATTTTTTTGAAAGAATTAATTACTAAATTATTAGATGACGAGGTTGTTGTAGATATGGTTTGCCTAGACTTTATCAAAACTTTTTGTTATTTGTTATGGATAAATCTGATTCATTTATGATCGTTAAATTCAGAATCAACTTGGGGCCTTCTAGAACTGCTAGTTTCACAGCAACATCTATTTGGTGATTCCCTCTTGAAACAAAATCAGTTCCACCTAAGTTTGTAGAGCAATATACTACCATTAGCATTTTTGGTAATTGGAGAGCTACTAAAACTTCATTTATACTTTTTGTATTCGCGATTGTCTTGCCTGATGATGTTAAGAAACTTCTTTGCATCTAAAGGGTACCCACAACGTGACATGTTCCAAAGGCATATATTTTGAATCCTTGTATATTGTTGCTTTTTTATCTCTTGCTATTAGGCTTGTTTTAATGCTATCAATTCTGCACTTGTGCACTTAAATTTGATGGAAGTGATGTTGACCACATAGTTTCAAATTCTATCACTACAGCTGTTCCTGTATACCATATACCATCTCTCATAAATGAAGAACCATCAGTAAACAAAATGAGATCTGCATTTCTAATGGAGTGTTGAGTAGATTTTTATGCAGTCTCTTAGCCATAGAAATTACTGATTTGCAATTATGTAATGGTTCTCTGTTGGTTGGCAAATCAGGAAGCAACATAGCCGAGTTCAGTGTTGTGAAGCATTTTAAAGTTATGTTTTCATTGCCTAGCAAAGTTATTTCATATCATGAAAGCCTTTGGTCTGAGAATGCCTGTGTTCTAAGTTTTAATAATAAAGCTTCAACCTCATGCGGGCACATAATCATTAGTGGGTGTCCTAACACTAAGTCTGTAGCTTTTGTTACTAACAGAGCTGTAGCAACAAATCCTCTGAGACATGGAGGTGTGCCAGCAGCTGTTGGGCCTAATTGAGCTGAATAGTATGCGATTGGACACTGGACTGGTCCCAAAGCTTGTGTTAATACCCCAGAAGCTACTCCTCTTTGTTCATGAACATGCAAAGTGAACGGTTTCATATAATCCAGAATGCCTAGTGCTGGTGCTAATAAAATTGCTTGTTTTAACTTATTAAGCACTGCTAGATGTTTCACAGTCATTTTCAGTGGTTCCATAACTATATCTCTTGTCAATGTTATAAGGGGTTTGGTGATTTCCCCATAGCAAGGAATCCATTGCCTGCAAAAACCTGTAGTTCCCAAAATTGCTCTTGTCTTTTAGTTGTTGGGGCATTCAATTTTTGTATATCTTCAATACATTTTTGAGAGATGTAACGCACACTTTTGGCTAAAACAAATCCTAAATATTCCACTTTTGGGAGATATCACTGCACTTCTTTTTTAATAATTTTTTATTTTTAGAAAAATTTTCTATGGTTACATAATTCATGTTTTTACTTTACCCTTCACCAACCCCTCAACCCCGCCCCCCCTCCCATAGTCAAGACTTATTTACATATTATTGATGGTTACATTGGTGTGGTCTTTTTGGGTCTACATCCCCAGTCATGTCCTCATCAACCCAAGTGTTCAAGCAGTTGTTTTTCTTCTGTTTCTCCACTCCTATTGTTCTTCCTCTGAGTGTGGGTAGCGTTCTTTTCCATAAATCCCTCAGAATTGTCTTAGGTCATTGCATTGCTGCTAGTACAGAAGTCTATTACATTCGATTTTACCACAGTGTATCAGTCTCTGTGTACAATATTCTTCTGGCTCTGCTCCTTTCACTCTCCATCAATTCCTGGAGGTCTTTCCAGTTCAAATGGAATTCCTCCAGTTTATTATTTCTTTGACCACTGCACTTTTGATTTTGAAATTTTGTGTCCTCTTTTATATAACTCTAGTAGAAGATGTTTGCTGTCTTCTTGGCATGCTATTGCATTTGGTGAGGATAAGAGTAAATCATCCACAAAATCAATTAATCGGTTCTCCTTAAATTTGATATTTGCAGGATCTTGTGTTAAAATTTAGGGAAACAAAATTGGGCTTTCTACATAACCTTGAGGCAGACAGGACCATATATATTGAGATCCTTTCCAGGTAAATGCAAATATTTTTTGGGAGTCTTCATGGATGGGTATTGAAAAAAAATGCAGAACAGAGATCTACTGTGAAGTAATTAGTGTTGCTAGGAATTGATGAAATAATAGTTGATGGACTAGGGACAAGCAAATGTCTTTTGATTATGTGATTATTAATAGCTCTCAAGTCTTGAACAAATGGATATGTTTGTTTTTCAGTTTCTTAATAGGTAAAATAGGCGTATGTATTCTGATTTGGGGGGGATTATTATCTTCTGTTTGATTAGAGAATTTATCACTGGGGTAATTCCCTTGATTGCTTCTTTTGCTAATGGATATTTTGGAATAAATGTAGGAGGACAACCTCTCATTCTAATTTGGACTGGAACAGCTGATTTTAGCAGGACTACCTTGGTGGAAAATGTAGCCCAGAGAGCTTTGGGTATATCAGTAGGTCTTGTAAAAATTTGAGTTTTATCCATTTCTTGATTATCTATAATGAGTACTGGGAACAAATTCAAAGATTCTTCTGGTAATTCTAATGTACTATCCTCATCTTGGGTACATTCTATTGTGGCTCTTAATTTGCACAACAAATCTTTTCCTAATAAGTTCATAGGGGAGTTAGGCATTAGCAGGAATGAATATGGATAAAGGTTCTATAGGTACCATTTGTGGTGAAAGCTTTTGGATTTCAAAAGGAGTTCCAGAAATACCAACAACACTAATAGAGCCAATTGAATCACAGAACCAGGTGTACTAATTAAAACAGATCTTGATGCTCTAATATCTAAAAGACAATCATAAAGTATATTTCCTACTTTGAGTTATATGTGGTTTGGTGCTATCTGGGGGAGAATGAATTGGAATTACAGGTGTTGTAGTGACATCTGGATCTGGAAAATCAAATGTTTCAATCTTTGATTCTATAGTCCTTTCTCCCCTGATAAATCTTCACAATGGACCATGTACACCTTTCTGAGATTCCTCTCTTTGAGGAGAACTTGCATTTTGATTTTGGTTATTGAGTGGGCATGCCCCATTTCTGATATATTATAATAATTCATTCTCTTTGGTCTGATTATTGTTTGTATCATCGTTTCCATAGTTTCCATAATTTCCATTTCTAAAATTACCTCAGTTGTTATTATTGCTTCTAAAATTATTGTTTATAAAATAAAATTGCCCCTAAAGTTGCCACCATTACCTCTAAAATACCAAATATTTGATTGCAGCATCTGCAATTAATCATTAGATGTCCCCTTTTTCTCTACAGATAACATGTTGGTCCTTGGTTTGTATATTGTCGTTGATTTCTATATTCTCATATAGTGCCAACCCAACACTGGTATCCTCTTTTTCAAATTTATCAATTTTTTCCTTTTAGGATTCTTATCTCTTTTATTACTGCTTCTACAATTTCACTTTCATCATTGTCTTCTTTCTTTTCATTATGACCATTATAAATATACATAGCTACTCTATGTATCCTAAGCATCCTAAGCAAAGCTTTAGCTGTAATTGGTCCACGTAAAGTGGGAGGAAGGCACAGGAAGTAATGAAAGGAATGGTCTTTATAAGTGGTGAGAACTTCTTGTGAGAGGTCTTTCACCTTCAGTTTGACCCTGGAGGAGCTCTGGCTGAGGACCTTGGACTGCTTTTCTGTTTTCCCTTAGAACTACCATGTGGGTGAGTGAAAAAGGCTGAATCCCTTTCCTGGCTTGTTTTGGAGGTACTAGCTTCCAGAGAGGCCCCTTGTCTTGGAGGAGACCTTGTGGCTAAAACTCTTCTTTAATTTACCTCTGGGCCCCCTTTGCTGGAGCCTCTTAAGCCCTGACTGGTTCAGACCAGGCTGGAGTAAATATCTACTCTCTCCGATTTTCTTTCTTTCACTCTTACTCCTTTTGAAAATAAACTGCCATAAAAAAATCATTTGGAATTGATTAATTCCTAGCAACCACACTCTGATAAATTTAGTCTAACCCTTTTATTTTTATCCCTTACAATTCTGGCCCTTACAACTTGTATACTTTGATTATGTGAGATTTTTTTTATTGTCCTTTCCCTTTTCCCCCATGTATTCCTCTTCCTTCTCTCAAGATCAAGATATAACAGAACCACTCCCAAGCCTTACTTAATTAGATTCCCTCTATGACCCTTAATAATGATAGGGTAAAGAAGGGCAGATGACTCATTACCCTATATTAAAATGTAAGAATTTAATACTGGTTTATCTCCATTTGTGTTTATCTTTTTATCTTACTCTTAACTCCTGTGTTTGAACATCAAAGTTTCTCCACTGCTCTGGTCATCAGGAAAGCTTGTCCTCTATTTTTATTGACACCCTTCCCCCCAGGATTATATTTAGTTTTGCTATTCTTTGTTTTCTGTAATATCATATTTCAAGTTCTCAGTTCCCTTTTGGTGGAAATAGCTAGGTCAAATATGATCCTGACTATGGTTCCTTGGTACTTGATTTTTTTTTGTCCACTTCAACTATTTTTTCTTTAACCTGGCAGCTATGGAAGTTCTCCTTTCAAGAAATGTAACCAATGGATTCTTTATATTTCTTTTTTCTCTTTTGCCTTCTGTTTCTAAGCAATCTTGGCAGTTTTCTTTTATGATTTCTTGAAATATAACACAAAGGTTTTTTTGTTTTCTTTTTTGGTCATTAGAATCAGGGAATCCATTAATTTTTGAATTTTTTTCCCCCTTAATATGCTTTCCAAGTAAATTGTTTTTTGCTGTGAGGTACCTTATATTTTCTACTATTGTTTCAGTCTTTTGACTTTGTTTAAATCTTTTTTGTTATCACATGAAGTCAGTGACTTCTATTTGGCCCATTTTAATTTTCTAAAAGTTCATTGCTTGGCAAGGTTTCCTATTTCTTAGGCCAAGCTCTTTTTTTCTTTTTAGTTCTTCTGTATCTTTTATTTCTTTTCCATTTTTTCCTCTAGCACTTTCATTGCATATATAAAAACTCCTTTTTTAAACTAATTTTAGTTTAACAATTCTTAATTGAATTTGTTCCTAAGCTGTGTTTTCCCTTTGAGGCTTTGCTTATAGGTATTTTGTGCTTCACAACTACTTAGTTTCTTTTTTTGTTTGTTTGTTTTTTTATTTAGAATATTTTTTCATGGTTTCATGATTCATGATTCCCCCCACCAATCCCCCTTTTCTCACTCTGCTCTTTCCTCCCCACCCCTTGGAGCTGACAAGCAGTTCTACTGGGTTATACGTGCATCATTGTTAAACCTATTTCCATGTTATTCATATTTGTAGTATGTAAGAGGGAAAATGGGAATTATTATGGTTGGACTGGATATTAAAGGTTTGGTCACCAGAAAACGATTAATTCAATTTCAAAATAAAAGAGACCCAAGTCAGGATGACTTTTATGGTGGTTTATTTACAGTTAGGAAGGTTGAAGGTAGGGGAAATGAGAGAGAGAAACTCTGGCCCAGACCAGAGATCCAAACCAGGTAGGGATTCAGAGGCCCCAACAGAGGGGACACAGAGGTTAATTAAACAAGGCTTCTAGCCACAAGGCTTCCTCTAAGAAGAGAGGCCTTTTTGAGGCTAAAGCCTCCAGAAACGCTAAGGGAAGAGAAAGAGAGTCAGCCTAACTTAGCCACGTGACAATTCAAAGGGAAGCAGTCTGAGGACTCACTCGAGCTCCTTCAACACCAAGTTCAAAGCACCAAAAACCCCACACAGGAAGTTACCATCCTATTTAAAAGATAGCAGCTTTCATCACTTCCTGGGTCTACCTCCGGTTTCACATGGGCAAATGGCAGCCTCAACACTGTTTTGGACTGCCCAGGGGGCAGTCACTTGTTTTTGATTTGTCACTTATTATCACATGTGGGTCACAGACCTCATCCTCCCTACTTAATTCCAAGTTGGGTGGGGTGACATTATTCCTGGTGGCTAAAGTCTAAAGAACGAATGAAAATGAGCTAAATCTATTTATACAAGTAGAGTGATCTTTTAACATCAAAACCCTAATCATATCCATATCGAATTACATGATAAATCATATTTTTCTTCTGTGTTTCTGCTCCCACAGTTCTTTCTCTGGATGTGAGTAGTGGTGTTTTTTCTAAGTCTCTCAGGATTGTCCTGGTCATTGCATTGCTGCTAGTAGAAAAGTCTTGTGTCACAGTGTATCAGTCTCTGTGTACAATGTTCTCCTGGTTCTGCTTATTTCACTCTGCATCAATTCCTGGAGGTTGTAATAATTAAAATAAAACTGCTATGTTGTTAACCTATTTACTCGTGGTTGATAGAGGGCTGGAGGCAACTTTTATAATTGAGCTAAAGTTGCTATTGATACAGCTAAAGCTGAAAAACTGAACTATTCTTACACATGGTGGATTGAAGGCCTGCTGCAATTTGATCCAACCTAAATTTATTTATCTTCTATGAAGAGAGGCAGGGACAGGAGACAGGAGACATGAATAGGATAGGAATGTCTTAAATCTAACACTAAGATTTCTAAATAAAACAACCCCCCAATCTTACTCCTCACGGAGTTTCTTCTTTGTCTACCAAGATAGACACTACACTTAATATACTCTCTGACTAAAAATATTAGCTTCTATCTTATTAAGCTATGCTAAAGGGATGAACTAAAGTAACTCATAGTAATTTTGTAATCTTGAGAGAGAAGTTGAAGCAGTTTCTCTTCAGAAGTCTGCCTTTACTCTAATCCAAACTGTCACCTCACTTCTGTTATTAGAAGTTGAGAAACTGGGACTACACAAGGGAATACACACTGTGGGGCATATACACAGACCCCACTAGGGAAAGGATGTGATAAATAAACTAAATGAAATTCACAGGGGATTTGGGAAATAGATAGGGAATGAGAGAGGAACAGTGCAGCTGAGATACCAGACAGTTTAACTGAAATCCAAACTAGCCAGGGAAACAATAAGATCTGTGGGTTCTTGATGGTTTGGAGGAGAGAACACCAGGAAGTATACAAAGTCGTTTTAATGTTTAAACAGAGTTGGTAATGAAGGGAGAAGGGCTAGCTAACACTTTAAGACTATTGGTAAAGACAAGGGCTTGAGGGTTGGAAATTACTACTTTTAAGATCTACAGCAGACAGGCTGGGCAAAGACTGGCTGGTCAAAGGGAAAAGGATTTCTCACTAAGATGTCCTTGGACAGCTTCACAGATGTATCAACTTGACTCAGGAACACAGGTAACTCAGCAAGGTAAGTCTACTGGATAAAGTCAGGGAGATGACTATATCTGTATGTTGTTAAAATCATTCATCTGGGATAAGCTGGATGCCACTTTGACTGACACGGATGACAGTTGAGAGATTCAGAATATTCTCAGGTGCTGTGATCCAGGGGCAAACATCAGTTGGCCCCCACCGTATAAGTACCCCCTGAGCACTACAGTTGAGAGGGGTCTCAGAACTCAGAGATGGGGCTTGAGCAAACATCTTTGGATCAAGAACTGAGGGAGGTGAAGGGTGGTTGAAGGGTGGAAGAAGAGGGTAGACCTGAACCTAAACCTATATCCTGTGCTTGACTGAGAGAGCTAGAGAGCCATCAATATCATTGGTAGTAGAGCTGAGAGAATACACAGATCATCAATCCATATCTACATCAATAGCCTTCTCTATTCTCTGGCTTGGCTATGGCCAGGTCAGGGATAGTGAGAGGTTGAAGACCTCAAGCCTCTACTAGCCTAAGCAGTCTCCAGTCCTGATCAACAATTACCTGAGTAGTCAAATATAGCAATAGGGTTTCCAATCCCAAACCTAGTACCTTGTTATCCTTTCCCTATCAATAGATAATACAGTGATTTAACAAAAAATACCTTCCTGAGTGGTAATTCTATCACAGCCCTTAGGAAGGGAGGATTAATTATGTAGTCAGATCTCAATCGTTTCCAAAGCCAATCAATAGCCTATTAACAATCAATCTAACCTTAGGTTGGGCCTAGAGAGGTTAACTATCTACTTAACCTCTCAAGGGATCCCAACCTGGGCAACTGTTAGAAAGAAGTCACTGACAGGTTTAACCAACCAAAACTGTCAGGGAGAAGAGGGATAAATTATAGCAACAGCTAGTGTGAGAGGAGTGGGTGTTCCTCCTTCACCAACTGCAGTTGGCTTAGGCCTAAGGCTCTGATTCCTACTTCATCCATACTATCCCTAAGATCCACATACCAGTCATCCTGTAATATCTAGAAGGAAGATCTAATAGGGATCTATATAGTAAGAGAGGAGATATAGAAAGAAAGAAACAAAGATCTGATCTCAGATCAGGAGATCAGATCATAGAGATTATACACATCATGTACATATTTCTATCATCCTCTCTATTCCTTTTTAACAATGTCCACCATACAAGATAATACTTCAATTCTCAACCTGAGCTTCTTGACTTGCTGGATGGTCTTGAAGTAAGAGATACCCCACTTTCACAGGCTCTTCAGTCAGACAGTTAACTCCTCCAAGCCAACTGCTATTATATAGAGTCAGTGAGAAAAGTCACTCCTCTGACTAGAGTTCCATGATTAGAATTCTCAAGCCTTGCTTGTCAGCTCTGTCTTCTTTTGCTACTTAACCTAAACTCCTACATTTTCTTATAACACTTCACAAAAACTGCTCTTCAGCTCCCCCTATGACTTGGAGGGAAAAAACTCTCAGTAAACTCACTTCTAAGTTTAGTATGTATTTCCAATCTCAAATCAAACTCTCAAAATAACAAACAAATCTTCTTTTTCCCTCAGAGGAATGATCCAGCCACCTACTCTCTAGAGGAAGTCCAAGAGACAGGCCCAGAATTCTCTAGCTGCCTTTCCTTTATCTAGGTCTCTTAAAGAACCCACTGCAAATGCTGTGTGTTTTCCTTCTTAAAGGGGAGGATAGTGTAAAAGTGGACAAACCCTTTCTCTTTTCCTGAAACCTGTTCTTAATGACAGCTAAATAAATCCTCACAACATTCCCCCTGAGGTTTGTTGGGAAGAGTATTCTTCCCCAGTGAATCTTTTAACCTAACTAAATGTATTCTAAAATTAAAACAGGGAGAGTTAAAGAAAGAAAGAATGTAAAACATTTTACAAAAGGCAAGTCACACATTTTTATACAGATATTTATAGTTACAGATATTTCCAATTATAAAAATAACACTTTTAACCATACTCTTACAGAAACAAAACTAATTCAAATTCGACTTGGTTACTATGTTTGCAACAACATTATATACAAAAATATACATACAATAACATTTCCCCCTCAGGTGGATATAAATACCCCACTGAGGTTCCCTTTGAGGAAGATATAAAAATACCCCCTGAAGTGAGATATTTTATTTAATATTTTCTTTTTATATTTTTATATTCTTAATATCTATTATTATTTTAAAATTAATTCATCATTTATTATTTTATTCATTAAGTATTATATTTATTCACTAGTTATTAATTTATTAATATCCCTATTTAATATGGTTTTTTTTTAACCCTTGTACTTCGGTGTATTGTCTCATAGGTGGAAGAGTGGTAAGGGTGGGCAATGGGGGTCAAGTGACTTGCCCAGGGTCATAATATGTTGTTTTTTATATCATTATGATTTATTTTTAAACCATAAATTATATCCTTACCATTACATTCTAATACAAACCTTTAAGTACAAAAAAATCAAACCTCTCATTTAAATGCAAAGTTTGGTGTCCTTGAAAAAATTCAGTCTTCGTTGTAGTACAGTATCCTTTCAAATAGTCTCCAGTTTTTGTCCATTGTCCTTGAAAATAATGCCCTTTTTGCCTAGTTGTCCAATTGTCTAATTGTCCAGTTTTCTCATTCTTGATTCTCAACTTCAACTGATTGTACTCTCTTTACATGGGAACAATATATCCATGCAGATTTCTCTGCTATTTTTATTGCTGTTGGTGTAGTTAGGAGCACTTGGAATGGACCTTTCCAGTTCACATGGGATTCCTCTAATTCATCATTCTTTTCAGCACAATAGTCCATCACTATCAGATACCACAGTTTATTCAGCCATTCCCCAACTGAAGGATATCCCTTCATTTTCCAATTTTTTTGTCACCACAAAGAACACGACTATAAATATTTTTGTACAAGTCTTTTTCCTCATTATCTCTTTGGGGTACAAATCCAGCAGTGGTATGGTTGGGTCAAGCTACTTAGCTTCTGAACTTGTTCCTCTCTTAGTACAAGTCAGTCATTCCTTATCCTGGACTACCGTCTTTGGGTAAAGGTAGTCTCCTCAGTCTGCCCTGGATCTTTGTGTCCCAGAACTGGACAATGGATACTAGACCTGCCATTTGACACTTCTTTCTGTTGGGGTGCCCCATCAAGAAGCCTGACACCTCTTCTTGTCCTGATTCATTGCCTTGCATTGCTCTACAAGGCATGCTCCTGGCTAGATCTCTTCCCCAATGTCCTCAAATTTTTCTTCTTTCTTCCTGTGCTAATCCATTGCATTTTCTAGATCTCTTTGGAGGAGTTTGGGTCTAGGACCGAGCTTCCTTTACCTCTTCCCCATCACTCTGCCATCCTGGCTCTCCCTCCTCTGGTGCTCTTAGATCTTTGATGGAGTGGTTGCATGCGAAGCTGGGCTGTACAGTAGCCTCTTACTCTAACATCTTAGTTGATCACTCTGTTTTTCATTTTTTATAAGAATATATAAAATACCAGTTTCAGAAGATGTAACATATTCCTATTAAGTTATTTTTATTTTTGTTTGGTAAAAGAGATAAAAGAATTTTCCTTGTGTTCATGATTGAGCCCTTGTGAACCAAAGAGGAAGTATAAAGCACTCCTTGTTCCCTTTTGCCATTAGGCTCTAGTGGACTCTTGGATGTACTTATGCAGAAATGTACTAGTTAAATTTAATTTTCTATACTATGTTCCTGGTATCATTTTTCTGAGTAAGAGGAAAATCCAAAAAGAAAATGGTTTTCTGTCATTTAATATTGCAAAGTGTGATCAGAAATGATATTTTTGTACTTTAACATTTATAAATTGCTTTACATTCTTCATTTCATTTGATTTTGATAGTAACTCTGCAGTTTTTATCACTGTGTTACAATCAAGGAAATCAAGGCCCAGAGAGATTTTTGTGCAATGTGTCCAGACATTAAAAAAAAAATCTTTTTGCTTTCTGTCTTAGAATCAGTAATACTGTTTATTGGTTCCAAGGCAGAAGAGTGGTAAAGGCTAGGCATTGGGGATTAAGTGACTTGCCCAGGGTTACACAGGTAGGAAGTGTCTTGAGGCCAGATTTGAACCCAAGACTTCCTATTTCTAGGCTTACCTGTCAATCCAGTGAGACACCTAGCTTTCCCCTGAATACATCTTAATACATGTATCTTGTCTTCTCAATAGAATGTGAGTTCCTCAAAGGTAGGGACAGTTTCATTTTTGCCTTTGTATCACCAACAGCTCACAGAATTCCTGAAACATAGCACTAAATAAATCATTTTGGTTTATTGATGATATTATTTTCTTGGTTCTGTTTGTTAATTGTTATTGTCAAAGGGCCTTCAAGATTTTCAAGATTTTTAAAAGAAAAAAATTATTGTAATTTAGTAGTCAAAATTAGTTTAATAGCATGAAACACATGCTTGTAATTTTCAGTATTATAAAATATATATCTCACTCTGAAAAGGTAGTCAATTGAAAATATGAACTTTTAAATGTCACTACACAACAGATATAAAGAGTTTTATAATAAAATAATTTCACACAATGCAGACATAATATTCCTTTATTTTCTTCCCTCCCTCTTAGGGCTATTTTATGTGCCAGGTCTCGTTATTTTGCAGCAATGCTGAGTGGATGTTGGGCTGAAAGCTCCCAAGAGCACATCACTCTTCAAGGGTAAGCATAGTTTTTGCAGGTCAAATGGGAACAGCAATCGGCAGTTTGACTGCAAATCATTGCAGATAATGCTGCTTACATAGCACTTTTTATGAGTCTCTTTTGACAGAATGTTCAATGTAATATGGTATCTTATGTAATAGTATCTTCAGCATTGATTACTCCTTTTGCTATTTGCAGTAAATACTTGGTAGTTTAGTAGATAAAAGTTTGGCCCAAATACACTTGTATATCCAGACAACACACTGTAGAAACCTGATAGTGTTCAATATATCTTTATAGTTTAGTCTGTGTAGCTATGTAGCATTTGGCGTAATTAAAATAAGCAGAGTTAAGAGATAGAGTGCAATGGGCAGAAAGGAGGCCAGTGTCACTGGATGATAAGAGTAGGTGATAGTGGTAGTTTGTGGGGAGGATCTGAAGTGTAAGAAGACAGGAAAGGTAGGGAGGAGCAAGATTATGAATTATTTTGAATGCCAGAGTACTTTATAACTGATTGTAGAGGTGACAGGGACCTTTGCAGGTTCTTGTGTAGGAGATTAACATGGTTAGATCTGCCTTTTAGGATGATCACTTTGACATTTGAATAGAGGATGGACTATAATGGAGGAGAGGGTAAACTTGAGAGGCATTGGCGGTCAATTGGCTATAGAATGAAAGAGTAAGAAATCATGGGTGAGCTTGGGAAACTGAGAAGATGGCACCATCTTTGACACTAATAGGGAACTTCAGAAGAGGGAAGGGTTCATGGGGGAAAGTGTTGAATTCTGTTTTGGACATGTTTAGTAAATGTCCAGTAGTTAGTGAACATGTGAGCCTGGAGATCAGCAGAGGAAATAGAATTAGAGTTGGAAAAATCAATCTGAGAATTGTCTATGTGGTGCAATGATGGTTGAAGGCTTTAGATCTGATGAGATCGCCAATTGAAAGAGTATATAAAGGGAGAAGAGGTGACTCAGGGTAGAACCTCCCAGCCCTCAGTAGGGACGGAGCCTTAGAGAGTCAGGTCATGAAAACCCAAAGGGAAGAATATCAAAAAGAGACTGATTTACAGTGTCCAAGGCTGCAGAGAGGTCAAGAAGGAGGACAGTTAAGAACAAGGTCATTAAGTTTGACCAAAAGAAGGTCAGTAGTCTACAGATGAGAGTTCTATTGAATGATGAGGTCAGGAGACATCTATTGTGGACAGCCTTCTCAGGGAGTTTAGCCACAAAAGGGAGGAGAGAGGGGGATGGATTAAATGAGGGCATTTGGAGGAGTCAGTGGCATAAACATGTTGTAGATAGTAGGGAAGAAGCCATTAGACACTTGGAGAGTAAAGAGAAGTGAGGGGGAGTGGGAATGACAGAAGAAATGTTATGGGGAAGACATCAAGACCAAGAGGAGGCAAGTGTTGGTAAATCATTTAATAGTTATTTGACTACATACAGGTTTACAGATCTTAGTTTCTAGGAATCCTATTAGAGCACAGAATTATTTGAATTAATAATCTACCATTTAGGTTTCTCTTTGGAACGCTCCCTGTTTAGGGGCTTTTCAGATACTAAGTGTCTATAATTGCATTTTAATCTGAACCGTATTTTAAATCTTTCCATTTTAGCTTCAGCTTTGGAGAGATATATTGTTCATTGTCAGTAGGTGTTACATTGTAGGTGTTTATGTTTTTCTAAACAGATAAAAAGTATAGATGGCTTACTCTGTTAAAATGAAAATGCTGCTTAGTGAAACATCTGTTAAGACAGCAGGGAAATGTATTTCTTGCTGTTTTTATGGCTATCCAGTGTATTAGTACATAGACTCAACGGTCTTTTGATTTTTCTCCTTCCTGTGCCAAAACTGTTTTTCTTTGTTTAGTCATCATTATCTGTTACTTAAGCATGAGCCTGTTTAAAGAATCTGTTCTCTAAATTACATGCTTCATTTTCATGAACACTAACATGTACAAGGTTATATGTAATGTTCTTTATTTTAGTAATTATTTTTAAGTTTTATACAGTAGAAAACATAACTATATCTTAATTTTTATTTTTTAAAAATATTTTCCATTTTTACATGATTAATTTTCTTTCCCTCCCCCTCCCAAAGCCAATAAGCAATTCTACTGGGTTATACAAATGTTATCACTTGATACCTATTTCCATATATAACTATATCTTAATGATTAGATCTGACTTTTTCATTTAGGTATTATTGAAATGGTGATAATTTTTAATCAGTATATAGTTGTAAGAAAGAGGATTCTATCGTCTAGCTTGAAAAATCTAGGATTTTTTACATTTTTGTCTCTTTCCTCCTTCATCTCATAATTTGGGGAAATGGTTGCCATTCCATTGATTTATTTATTCCTTAGTTACTTAAAAATATTTCTTGAGTACTTTTTTTTTTAATTTTAAACCCTTAACTTCTGTGTATTGATTTATAGGTAGAAGATTGGTAAGGGTAGGCAATGGGGGTCAAGTGACTTGCCCAGGGTCACACAGCTGGGAAGTGTCTGAGGCCGGATTTGAACCTAGGACCTCCTGTCTCTAGGCCTGGCTCTCAATCCACTGAGCTACCCAGCTGCCCCCATTTCTTGAGTATTAATAAAAATGATGACAATAGGCTGACATTTTTATAATACCTATGAAGATGGGATTTACTTTCCCCTCGCCTACTTTTAAATTTAATCAGCAGAATTGTATACACCCTATTTAATGCCTAAGTAGGGGAGGTTCACAACCCACGTGCTAAAGTGGGTGACAATTTTGAAACAACAGTCTGCCCCCTGAGCAGTCCTAAGCAAAATTTAAAAACTACAATTGGTCCCTGGAAAGTGGGGGGAAGGTACAGAAAGTGAAGATTAAAAGGGTCTTTAAAAGTAGTTGCAATGTCCTGTAAGGTTGTTGTTTGAGCTCTTTAAAGGTTGTGAAGGCTGGTGGAGGATCATTTGGTGAGACTGCTCTTTACTTTGGATTGGTGAATGGGAAAAGCTGACCTTCCTTTCCTGACTTCTGGAGAGATTAACACCAGATATAGGCATCCCTCTCGGAGGCCATGTGGATGATAACTAATTTACCTCTGGGCCCTCCGGCTGGGCTTCTGGAGCCCTGCCGGAGCACCAGAGCAGATATTTAGCTCATTAAGCTAGATTTCTTACTCTACTCTCTTTCTCACTTCTCTACCTTACTCTTTCCCTCTATTTTGTAAATAAAACTACTATAAAGTCATTTTGACTCAAGATATATTAATTTTGGCGACCACATTCTCTTATATTTAGTCCAATAAAGTGATTAACAACATTTCATTTTTTCTGAAAACAACCCTCTAGGTGAGGTGCTATAGATATTGTTATCCCCATTTTACAGATGAGGAAACTGAGGCTCTAATTAGGTAAATGTCTTCTCTAAGTCATATACAAGATCTGAATCTGGGTCTTCTTTGCTGCTAAGTCTAGCACTCTTGATACTGTATCATGTTGCACAGTATCTCATAGGTCCAAAGGGAAGAATGTCACTCCACACTGTTCATTAACAAGCATTGATTAAATACTTATGTGTGATATACCATGCCCTGTGCCAGATGCTATGGATATAAAGACTAAAAGAAAACATTCCTGGCCCTCAAGGAGCATACATTCTATTAAGGAAGAGAATATATTGGCATATGCAAAATAAAGCTCCTATATTACTTGATTGCAACCAAATAATCAGCTGAATACCCCTTAAAGAACACTTTTCACTGTGACTCATTGTCCTTTCAACCTTGCCTTGTCAAGTGGGTATAACTAAAGCTTTCAGCCGCCCTTTATTCTTTGTTTTCCCATGTCCTGTGACTAAGAATGTGTGTTATTGTGCAGTGTTTGTACTGTGCTTGAATAAAGTGAGGGAACATCCCCAGCCTAGGAAAAGGCCAAAAGATGCTTTGTGTATCCTTTTTCAGCCCATCTCTTTCAGTTGTCTCTGAAAAGGAAAGTTTCTTTCTAAACCTCAGTATCCCCACACTGACTACACTTTCCTTTGGGGGATTAGTTCATTTCTGTACTCCATACTTGAGTCTCTTCACCTCCCCCATTCTCTCACCAATATTATCTTGTCCAACCCCAATCCTGGACTTCTGTTCTGTCTGCTATCTTCAAGCCTACATCTCACCTGGGCCCTCCCTGCAGCAGTCCTTTAGGACAGTGCCTGACATATGACAGATGCCCAATTAGATGCTTGTTCCCCTAATATTTGCCTCTAATGGGTTTGCTATTCCAAATGCTTTCAGAATGATGATGATGGTGATGTTGATGATAACAGCAGTTGAAATAACTAGTATTTAGTTTTCACTTTAACTCTGCAGAATGTTTCACATATGTGGCCTCATTTTAGCCTTACAACTAACTCTGGGACATAGATATCTCTCTTATCTTGGTTTTACAAATGAGGAAACTGAGGTTTAGAGAGGGTAAATGCCTTGTCCAGGGTCCCACTGCTAGTCAGTGTCTGAGACTGAATTCAGGCTTAACTCTTTCTCTCTCCAAGTTCAGCACTCTACCCACTGCACCATCATCTTCCTAAGTCACCACACTCTTAGGACCTTGTCTCATACTTCACTGAAAAAACTGAGGCCTTTTGCAGAGAACTCTCTCTCTCCTTCCCTTTTCTCTCTTCATGTCACTCAAATATCTCCCCCCTACTATCTCCTCCTACATTCCTCTTTCAGGTAAAGGGGTGGCCCTTCTTCCTATGGCAGATTTTTTCACATGCACTCTTAATCTTGTTCCAGCCATCTTCTCCAGCAGATTGCTTCTTCTTTCATTCCTGCACTCCCTTTCATCATCAATCTCTACCATTCTACTGGCTGCTTCCCTGCTGCCTACAAACTCAATCATTCCCCCTCATCTTTAATTAAGCCCTCATTTGGTCCAACCATTCCCTCTAGTTGTCTTCCCCTTTATGGAATATTGCTTCCACCTTTTTTCCTCTTGCTGTCTTTTTTTTAATCCTTCTTAGCCCTCTCACCTTCCATCTTAAAATCAATACTGTCTATTGGTTCCAAGGCAGAAGAGCAGTAAGAGCTATGCAATGGGAGTCAAGTGTCTTTTTTAGGGCCACACAGCTAGGAACTGTCTGAGGCAACATTTGAACCCAGGACCTGTCCTGTCTCTAGGCCTAGCTCTAAATGTAATGAACTCCTAGCTGCCCCCCTTTCACTGTTTTTTAGATGGAGTCTGGCTTCTGATATCTTTCAGCTGAAACTGCTCTCTCCAAATGATCTCCTAATTGTCAGATTAAATGGCTTTTTCTCAATCTTTAGCTGCCTTCTATTTTTTTAAACCCTTATCTTCCATCTTAGAATCAATACTGGGTATTGGTTCTAAGGCAGAAGAGTTGTATGGGCTAGGCAATGGGGGTTAAGTGACTTGCCCAGGGTCACACAGGTAGGAACTATCTGAGGCCAGATTTGAACCCAGGACCTCCCATCTCTGGGTCTGACTCAATCCACTGAGCCACCCAGCTGCCCTCATCTTCATCCTTTATCTCATTGTAGATCTCTCTTCTGATGGATACTCTTTCCTAATTATCCTTCTCCTCACCTTACTGCCTTTTTGTAGACTCTTGCTGGATATTAGGCCATGCCCACTAACTGTGCATGTCCCATAAGAGTTCTTAACATGGGATCCATGAACCCACCCTTGGATAGGAGTCTCTTGGATATGTTTCAGGGAGTCCTTGAACTTGGATGAGAAAGAATTTGGATTAGAGGAAAAACTACTTCCTTATTTTCACTAACCTTTTACTGAAATTTAGCATTTCCTTAACAGTATCTGTGATCCCCCCCCCCCCCCGTAACAGAAATCACTTATAATTTATTCTCACAGTTTAGTTGTTGTAAATATTTCAAAATATTATGTATTCTCATCAGCACTTCAGAATTACTACAGTTATTAGATCCCATGTGATCACAATCTTCCTGCTGCAGACACTTGTGCATCTTATCTGAGCAACTATCAGGCAACTGACCAGGTCTGATTGTTCAACCCCAAACAGTGATGTCACATGTTTTCTTACTGGTGACCCTGGCATCTTCATTGCTTTCCAGTACTAGCCTGCAGGGTGGTCTTCCAGCCTCGAATCTCTCCCCACTGTGGTCCATCCTCTACTTAATTCCCAAAGTGACCTTCCTAAAGCAGAGCTTGACCATTTCACTCTCTCCACCCCCAGTTTCCTGTCAGTAAACCCAGTGACTCCCAGTTACTACAGGACAAAATATAAAAATTTGTTTGCCTCTTAAGGCTCTTCACAACTTGGCCCCTTCCTGTGTATCCAGCCTTCTCAGACTGCCACTCTTCATGTTGTCTACAATCCAACAACACTGGCTTCCTTGTGCTTCTCAAATGTGATGGCACTATGTCTTTCACTTTCTATCCCCAATGCCTAGAATCCTCTTTTTCCTCACTTCAGCTTCTTGGTTTTCCTGGCTTCCTTTAAGAGGAGACTCTTCTTTTGCAGAATCATTCCCATTCTCTTCTTTGATCATTCCCATTCCCTTCTCTTCAGATGATTTCCCATTTGTATTGTATGTATCATGTATGTATCTAATTGTTTATATATTATTTCCCCATTGGAAACTGAGAGAAAGGACTCTATTTTACTTTTATTTATATTCTTAGCACAGTGACTGGCACAGAGCCTTAATAAATGCTTGCTGATTACCAGTTTACAAAGCAGTTGTTTCCCAAAAGTTCGATTGTTAATAGTTTGATTAGTTAATAGAAAATAGTTTCCTTTATATCAACAGTAGTTAGGTTTCTGAGTTTTATTTTCAGATAGGGAAGGTGCTAGGATTAAGAGGGATTAGGAAAGGCTTCCTAGAGAAGGTGAGATTTTAGTTGATATTTGAAGAAAGCCAGAGAAGGCAAGAAGTAGAGATGTGTAGGGAGAACATTCCAGGTATGGGGGACAACCAGAGAAAATGCCTGCAGCCAAGAGCTGGAATGTCTTGTTTATGAAACAGCAAGGCAGTCAGTATCACTGAGAATACATGGGGAGGAGGGCAAGTGTAAGGTGTAAGAAGACTAGATGGTGGGCCTAAGTTATAAGGGGCTTTGAATTCCAAACATAGGATTTTTTCTATTTGATCCTAGAGGTGATAGGGAGACACTAGAGTTTATTGAATGGTGGGCAAAGGGAGTTACATAGTCAGAACTACACTTAAGGGAAACTACTTTGGTGGCTCATTGGAAGACATTACAGCAGGGAGACTTGTAGCAAACATAACAACCAGTAGATTATGAGAGTATTCCAGGTCTGAGATAATGAGACCTGCACAAGCGTGTGAAAATATCAAAGGAGGGAAGAAGGCAGATTCAAGAGATAATTGCAGAGATACAATCTACAGGCCTTGTCCATTGGCAACAGATTGGGTATGGTGGATAGTGAGGAATCAAGTATAACACCAAGATTGCAAGCCTAGAGTACTGGGAAGTTTGAAAGGGAGGAGAGTTTGGGGAGAAAAAAGTGATGTTTGATTTTAGACATGACAGGTTTAAGATGCCTACTGGATATCCAGTTTTAGATATCTGAAAGGCAGTTGGAGATGTGAGGTTAAGTGACCAGAGAGGTAGATTTGAAAATTATCAGCATAGAGATGATAGTTAAATTCATGGGACTTTCCGGGATCCTCCTGTGAAATATGATAGCAGAAGAGAAGAGGATCCTTTGGGACCTCCATAGCTGGTAAGTCTGATTTGGTTGAGGATCCTAGCAAAGAAAATGAGAAGCAGGAAATAGTGATGTCAAGGAGAAGAAAGTGCGTGAAAGGCTACAGAGAAGTCGAGTCTCCTGCCTCAGCTGGTGGCCTGAAGGTAATGAGTAAAGGTGCAGCCAGTACTAGAAAGGACAGCCAGAGAGTCTGTGTCATTAGTGTTTGCCAGAAGATCGGGGAGTAGAGAAGATTTAAAATAAAAGCATATTTGTTATCTATGGAACAGGCAATCCAGAGAGCTCAGCACAAAGAATGGGTAGCATTTTGTTGGAATTTGGGGGTCATAGCATTGAGGGAGATAGGGATAAAGAATCAGGTCATGTGGGATGGAAGATGGAGTTTGGATGATGACCTACAGGAATTCAGAATCATTGGCGCATGTAGAGTATGGCCAGGCTTGAGCATGTTAATAAGAAAAAGTTCCTCTAATAAGAGGAGATGAGCAGGGAGCAGGGAGATGAGAGGTTCAGATCTTTACACATAGCAATAAGGGCATCCACTTGCCAGAAGAGAGGCATTATTTTAAAGACAGGCTAGTGGGAATCCAGGCATTATTTGAAAAACTCACTGTTGGGACCCTCTCCAAACCACCCATTTGTCTTATAAGCCCCTACAAGAGAATATAGAGCCTACTGATAGTACCTTACCATTCCTGGAAATGGTCCAAAGCTGACCATGCATAGGAAGAAGACTGTTTACAACGTGGGTAGGGGTAAGCATTTCCATCCTCTCCCCATATGTACCACCTCTTCTATCCCTTGTTCTGGACTGTGTGTGTGTGTGTGTGTACACACCCCACTGTGCTACTGGACTGCACTGCCTGATTGTCCTTATCTCTGTAATACCCCTTGCAAGACTAATAATCAATTGTGATCAGCATTCTAGGTGACCTCTTTATACCAGTGGCCAAAGAGCAGGGTGATTTCAAAAGCATTCATTAGAACCTAAGCACAAGAAAGGAGGTCCTGTGGAGGACTTCAAAGGCCGCAGGTGAAATCTCAAGGAGTAACGGATCATACACAAGGTGCTACAGTGCTGGCCTAGTTGCATGCATTTTTCTTAAGTTGCAGACTTGCCTATTAATATTAATGTTAATTAATTGTAGTATATCTTGTGAGAAGGTTGATTTTGGGGGGGGGCAAATTAAGTATATTTAATGCCAGAGAATTAAAATACATTGTATAACCCCCTACTCTGGCTTTTTATCTTTCTCTACTGAAATCATGCTTGAAGGTCCTTAGCAACTTTGTAAATGCCAGGTTTTTATGAATTTTTATGAATGAAAAATAGATTATGAATATTAATCTAGCTATAATATGCAGGTAGGAAGGAAGGAAATAAGCATTTATTAAGCACCTCCAATGTGCCAAGTCCTGTGCAAAGAGCTTTATAGATATCTCATTTGATCCTCATGACAACCTTATGAGGTAGATGCTATTATTATCCTTATTTGAGAGTTGAGATAACCTAGGCAGACAGATTTAAGTGGCTTGCCCAGGGTAACTTAATTAGTAAATATCCAGGGCTAGGGTCTTCCTGTTTCCAGGCCCAGCACTCTAATGCAGATCATCCAGTTCAATTTTCTCATTTAATAAGGGAGGAAGTTCCTCCCAGAGAGCTTAAAGGGCTTATCCTAGTTCGTATAACTAGTTAATGGCACATCTGAAACTAGAAACCCTATTTGTTCTGCGTTTCAATTCCTGAATTATAAGGTCCCTACCAGAAACTTGATCTTCACCATGTGTTTTTGGGGATGATGAGAAGAAGACCTTCAGGACAGAGCAAGATCCAATTGAGAGCAGCTTCTCTACTGTGTTATTGGAGAACTTGTATACTCCCAGAGAGGACCAAATCATTCCAGAAGATGTAGCATAATGTGAGGAAAGGTAGGAGGAAGGATGGATGGGAGAAAGGAGAGAAGGTAGAGGAAGGGAAAGGAAGTATAGTCCCCAGCCCAGGCAGGGGGAAATTGACCAGAGCCCTTCGGGGCTCAAATAAAAGATCAGAAAACAACTTAGCTTTATAGGATAGCTAGGTTTTATTTAGATTAGGAAAGGAAAAGGTTAGGTAGGGAAAGAGGGTCTCTTCCGCCTACCGAGTAGAGAGAGTCCAGGATCCGAGAGCTAGCTCTGCAGGGTACAGAGAGCCCAAGATCTGAGAGCCTTTGGGCTTGAGAGAGAGTCCAGAGGGTAGAGAGTGCCAGGATCCAGAGAGAGAGCTCAAGGATAGAGAGCTCTCTGCAGGGTTCAGGGTACAGAGAGTGAAAAGGTGCCAAAACTCTCTCCTTTGAACTTTCTCCAATACCTCCCACAAAGGAAGGTGGGAGGTGTCAGGGGAAGTTGTAGCAGGGAGTCCTGGGAGATGTTGTCTCCCAGGGCTTAGAATAATTATAAACTGCACAATAATAAATTGCTTTACAGATAGTCTCTCCTTAGGAACAGCTAATAAGCACAGTAGATAGAATGCCAGACCTGGAGTCAGAAGGACTTGCATTCAAATGTGCCCTCAGTTACTTCCTAGATATATGATCCAAGGCAGGTCACTTCACCTCAGCTACCTAACTCTTGCTGCTCTTCTATCTTAAATTTTTTTTTTTAAACCCTTGTACTTCAGTGTATTGTCTCATAGGTGGAAGAGTAGTAAGGGTGGGCAATGGGGGTCAAGTGACCTGCCCAAGGTCATATAGCTGGGAAGTGGCTGAGGCCGGGTTTGAACCTAGGACCTCCTGTCTCTAGGCCTGACTCTCACTCCACTGAGCTACCCAGCTGCCCCCTATCTTAAAATTGATACCAAGATAGAAGGTAAAGGTTTAAAAGGAAAAAAATGATAGATATTCTGTCTTTACAACAGCCTTGGGAGGTAGGTTCTTTTATTACCTCTAGTTTATAATTGAAGAAACTGGAATAGGCAGAGGTTAAGTGACTTGCCTAGGGTCACACAGCTAGTAAATGTCTAGGATTAAACTTTAACTTGGGTTTTCCTGATCCCAAGTCCAGCACTCTACCCATTGTATTATCTATGTGCATTGTCCAGAAATACCAGTACTAGCAAGGTACATGAGGACTTGGCCCTGCCATTGGGAAACCCCACTTGTATGAACAGGTCTTGGAATTTTAAGACTAAAAAAGTTCTTCTTTCCTGCCCCTCACCCCTAACCTGGGCAGATAGATATAGGCATAGCCTCCATATTAAAAAGTCCTCCAAGTTCTATCCTTATAGTAACTACATCAGCTTTAAAATGCTGGATGGTATGATAGAAAGGGTCGAGTGTGAAACCTGATTACAGATTCCACAGTTAGTCAACTCTCTTAACCTCAATGAGTCTCAATTTCCTCATCTTTAAAGTGTAGATTATAATACCTGTACTACTTATCTTGCATTTTATAAGGATCAAATGAGATAATGGATATGAAGTGGTCTTTAAACCTGAAATCACTACATAAATGTCAACTGTTATTTTTCTAGTCAAATTATACTCTTCTTTAGGCTATGGATTGTATCTTAAATATTTCTCTATTCTTGCCATATAAGTATTTTATGAATAAATGGATGTAGGGTCTAGATCACTGAAAGTAAGCTAGACACTACTATTTTCTTAGCATGGCTGTTCGGCATCTGAGAAAGGTGATTTAAAAGCTGTGTTCCTCTATTCAATAGGAGAGGATGTTACCTGAGCTCTAAAGTCCGTTCTAATCCTTTAAATGGATGATCATGTTGATGCTTCATAGCATCTAGAACCTAAGAAGGCTTTAAATCCAGCCCATGCCTAAGCATGAATCCCCTCTCCATACTTGGGTTATTCATTCTTTTCTTTATAGTCTCCTGCCATAGCCCATTGTACTTTTATACAGTTCTCATTTTTAGAAAGCTTTTCTTTCAGACCTAAATATACTTTTCTGCTACTTTTACCCATTTCTCCAAGGTTCATCCTCTGAAGCCCAACAGAATAACACTGTTCCCACCTACAGGTGGCAGTCCTTTGACTACTTGGAGAAAACCAATCAGGTGTACCTTAAGGCTATACATCCCTTCCTCTTTTGACATCCTTATATGAGATAATGTAAAGTGTTTTGTGGGTTAGAAAGCACTAACTGATGTTGGCTAGCTATGGCAATTGCTGTTTGAGCATATTTAAAGGACAAAGGGAAAAAACCTGATATTACATATGTATGCTTATTAGGTAGAACAAGGCTGGGGGCCAGCTGGGATGGAGGAAGGTTTGTTGAGATGCCTGGGAGTTTTCTTAGCAGTATGGTTTGGGACTGATCAGTGAAAGAGCAGGCAGAGGAAGGCGATGAGAATGGCACAGAGACTCACATCTATGTTATGCAATGATTGGTTGAAGGAAGCAGAGAAATTTAGGTTGGAAAAAAAGACTTGGGAGGAGATGTAATATTATGTGAAAGGCTATCACTTAGATAACCCTTTTGGCCTTGGTGGCAGAACAAGGATGGAAATACAACAAAGATAATTTAAACATGATGTTAGAATAAATCAATCATGGAACAGACCTATTGAGGGAGGGAAGTAAGGTACCTTCAGAGGTAGTGGACTAGAAGACATAGATGATGAACAAAACTCAAATGTATGTAGTGGTTCCTTTTCAGGGATAGATTGGACTACCTGGCCATGAAAGATGTTTCTGATGTTCTCTGCCATTAAAGCTTATTTCCTTTCACAAGTCCAGAACTAGACACAATACTCCCAACATGGTCTTTGCAGGGAACAATGGAAATCTCAACTCCCCTTTCCCCAAAACTATGCCTTTGTTAATGCTGCCTAAGATTAAACTAACTGTTTTGGCTGCCATCTTACATTTGACTTGCAGTCTGCTATGGCCTCCAGCTCTTTATTATTATTATTTTTTAATAAGAAAAGCTGTCCATTTATACTACTTTCATCCTGTACTTTTACATTTCAATTTTTTTTACTCCAAGCCTAGGATTTTGTCTTTAACTATTTGATCTCATTGCTAGCTCTGTTGCAATATTTTTACATTCTTATTTTGTCATCTACTGTGTTAGCTTTTCCCCCCAGTACATCCAAACTAATAGATTATGTAATCTTTAAACTAGTTCATTTGTAACCAAAGAAAATAAAACAACAATGTTCTTTCTGACCAAACTTTTTCTTGCTTTTTAGATCTTTTCTCTGAATATTTCATAATCAATATTTACTACTATGCTCAAATGTGTGCATGTATATGGACGTTAGTTGTAATAGATTAATCTACATATAGGAAGTAATATTTTAAAAATACTGGTGGAAAATTCAAGGAAAGAAAAAACATCTTCATCTATATTTTACATGGGGATTGACCTTTTGATTCCCTAATATTTAAGTTTAATATATTCATGTCTTTGCATAACATAAGATTCTCTATAGATTCTTCATTAAAAATCCACTCAATGTCTTAAAGTCTTTTAAAAGGAATTCTTCTTCCTTTAATGTTTCAGAAGCCCAGAAATATTAGATTTGGCCTTTAATGTTTCAGGGGTACCAGTTTAACAATTGCCATTTCTCAATAAGTGCTTAACATATAGTGTTTGATTTGATTACAATCAGTTACATTTTTTTAAACCCTTACCTTCCCTCTTAGAATCAATACTGTGTATTGGTTGTAAGGCAGTAGAGTGGTAAGGGTTAGGCAATGGGGGTTAAGTGACTTGCCCAGGGTCATCCAACTAGGAAGTGTCTGAGGTAAGGTTTGAACCTAGGACCTCCCAACTCTAGGTGTGGCTCTCAATCTACTGAGTCACCTAACTGCCCCATTACGTTATTTTAAAAGTATTATACATGATAATAATGGTTTTAAAAGTTTATTTATATACATAGTTATAACTAGTGATTATTATATAATGATATTATATGTATTGTTATTATAAACTATTAGGGAATATCAGCTATTAGAATTTTCCCTTATAATATTTTATTAAAGGAAAATTTTTATGAAATAATATTTCAGTATGTGAAGTATATGTTAATGAAATATAATAAAATTATTCCAAGATACATGCTAATAACCCTTTTATTTTTCAGTGTAAAACCAGTAGAAATGAATATCATGATGCATTTTATTTATGGAGGGACACTGGACTTTCCAAATAAAGTTCATGCAGGGTATGTATGTATTTACATTTTTAGATTTTTGATTCTTTGTTTCTGTCTTAATGAATTACATGTTTAGGACTAATGAGACAAATACCAATTTAACTATTTTTGTTTTATAAACATCACTTTTACTATTTTAAAAAATATATCAAAAATATGTTTTTAAAAGACCTAGAAATTATGCTACTTTGATGGTTTAATGGTTATATGAATTAATCTTTAACAATCTTTTCATATTTATGAGAAATCATTTTTATAATAAGATAATTTTCAGCTTCTTTACATATATTATTTTAATTAACATTAAACTTTGTGAATTTGGAACTGAAATGTCAGTATCTAATTGTCTTGAATTTTAGATTTGGCCTTTAAAAGAAAAAAAGTAATCCACAAAGATTAGTCTTATTTGGTAATGCAAGCATTAAGGTTGTCATGTCAGTAAGACATTTATTTATACCACACAATTCCAGTTCAATGAATTGCCCATCTAATTTACTAAAAAGCTTGAAATTCCATCCTCCCTTAATCGGTTTTTCTGAGGGCTTGATATTTTGTTTTTATGCTAGCTCAAAAGAATAAAAAACATGAGTTTAAACTCCTGAAATTGATTTTCCCTTTGATATTATTCTATTTCCTTCATTAATATATTCCATTGATGAAAATTCCATGAAAGGACAGGATTGAAACTTGAAAGTTTGCCACCATAAACCTATGAAAATTTCACTTTGTTAAAAATGACAAACATTATGTTTTCTGCATAGGGTGGTCTTTTATGCAGAGTCCTGTGCTAGGTGTTGAGAGAGGCAACAATAGATATAGTCCCTTACCTCATGAAGCTTATATTTTAAAAGAGAAATATGATACAACCAACTGTAATGCAAAATAATAAGAGTACATGAAGGGAATAAGCAAATGGTATGTGAAAACAATGGAAGAGAAAGGGACTTAGCAACTTGGGACGTCAGGTAAGGTGTCCTATAGGAGATGCCATTTTATTTTGAATTTGAAAGAGTGTGAAGAATTCAATAAATAGGGAGTGGAGGGGAGGATATTGGTGGGGAGTGATTCTATTTCATAAAGGAATCAGCCATATGAGCAAAGAACAGTTTGACTGGAATACAAATTATGTGGAGAAGAGTAGTAAGAGAAGGTTGGGAAAATAGAGTGGTAGTAGGTAACAAACACCTGGGAACTCTTGACAAAGGAGTATGAACTTTAATTAGTGGGCAATGTTTTTTGTTTTTTTTTTGACCAAAGGAATGAGTGCTGTGACTAAATAGGAAGTAAATTTGAAGGAAGAACTATAGGATACTCTTACTTAAAAATTTTTTTTAATATTCTTAATTTTTGTCTTGGTATCAATACCGTGTATCAGTTCTGAGGTAGAAGAGAGTGGTAAGGGCTAGGCAATGGGGGTTAAGAGACTTGCCCAGGGTCACCCAGCTAGGAAGTATCTGAGGTCAGATTTGAACTCAAGACCTCTTGTCTCCAGGCCTGCCTCTTTAGTCACCTACCTGCCCCCTATAAGATACTATTTCAATAGTCCATGTGAGTGATGATGAAGGTATCTTCTTTTGGTGGCAGAAAAGAATAAATATGAGAAAAGTTGCAGAGGTAGAATTTTCAGAATATGGCAACTGAATGAGTAAGGTGAGTAAGAAAAAGGGAATGGACCAAATAACTGTAAAAGCTACTTGTTCACAAATTTAGATTTGATTATCTTAGTTCTTACTAAATTTGAATGCATCTATGAATATCCACTTCTAAAAGATCATAGGTTATCATCTCCCTACCTATTTAGCAAACTTCTGGGTCATTTCTTTCTATTGTTACCTGTTGTGTCCTCTCAGATGGCAAATAATTTTAATGTCGAAAGGGAGGTTGGCATATTGAACTTAAAGACTTAAAGAAACTTAAAGAACTTAGAAAAAAACTTTAAGAAAATTAAACTTAAAAGACTGTTGGCAGATTGAACTTAAAGAACTTAAAATACAGAAAAACATCTCAGACCTCTAATCAGTTCTGTGATTCTGGGCCAACCTCTTAATAGCTCTGTGCCTCAATTTCTTATCTGTAAATAGGAAGGACTGGTGTCACTGGCCTCTTCAGGTCTAAATATGTATGTTCTTGGATAAGTCTGTGCCTCCCTTCAGCATGTGGGTATATAGTTTCATCATATCATCTTTTATTTTTTCTGTTGTTACTTTGTAATCGTTTTCTTCTGTCTCTTTATGTTTTCTTTTGTCATCTCTAAAGTCAACTTCAGTAGATCAGGGATTTCATATTCTACTTTTTATATGTGTAGTCCTTGAAGTACTGGAGTATTGTGCTCAGCATAATTTTAGAATGAAGGGAAAAAACAGGGAATTCTCTACACATCCTCAGAAAATCACAACTAATTCACCTGTTTTAAAGGGATTACTCTTTCATTTAGGAGGAATGTTGGCTATGATTTAATTGAGATGAAGAGTGGAATTGTCCAGATCTGTGACTTCATTTGGCAAACTTTAGGTTAATGATTTGCCCATTGTCACATCCAAGAAGGCCCTGTAGCCAGGGCTTCCTGACTCTGAAGCTAGCTAGCTATCTGCTATTCTTCCTCACCACCTCTTTTTCATTTAATTTAGCATTTTTTGTTTAAAACTGAGGTTCAGTGACAATAGTGGAGACAAAATGGCTTTTCTCTAGACTGTAGTCATTATGCACTCTATGAAATAGTTCTATTGACCCTTTATAATAAGCTTTTTTTTTGCATACTTTCAAAAAACAAAAAGCAGATCAAAATTGCCCATGAGTTGAAAGTTGTTTATTCAATGTTTTTTGTTGTTATAATTAAAGTAACTAATGTAGCTTAAATAAAGTGCCTTTTCTTTAGCCTCCTTAAAAAATTGCCTCCATTAAGGTAATATTTAGGAATGAGACTTTTATTCATAAGTTGAAATAAAAATGATAATCTAAAAAGTTGTTCTAGATTCAGGTTTTTCCATCTAGCAATGTAGTTACACATTGCATTAGTCTCTGTGAATATTAATCTTTGTGTAAGGTAGATAGTAAACTGTCTTCTACTAAAGTATTTAATTAGTATTTTGTGGGAGAAAAGCTGTAGTTTGAATCAGAAATCTTTTGTTTTCCTTTTGGTGTTTAAAAAAAAAAAGACGACAACAAATACAAATCTACCAGGCTGATATTTTTAGGGCCACTGAAAAACCCAGCAATTCCTAGATGATCCTGGCTTCCCCCTGTGATTCATGAGCATTGAGGAGTTAATTCACAATCAAAAAAGTATCATCGATTTGCATTCCAGATTTGACTTAAATTATATTTTACTGAGAGATTGTCTACCTCTCTATCTCTTTAAATTGACTGTTTGTTGAATTCTCTTTCACTTCCACTGGACAGATAACTTGCCCCTGAGAGGCACAAGAAATCGAGTTGATTTATCTCCCTTTGTTCTATGTGTTCCCCTCTGATCAAATAGTTATCATGGTAATCTATTCATTCATATGGCATCCATACTTACTGATGTCTACAATGAAACATTTTGTTATTTAGGACAAAAAGAAGTGGGAATAATTTGTACTATGCTTGTTTTCTAAGAAAATTTTGTTTGTAATTACAAATTCCATTTGTCTGATTTTGATTATTACTATTTTTACTTTAGTCAAATACTGAACCTGGCAGATATGTATGGATTAGAAGGGTTAAAAGAAGTAACGCTTTATATTCTTAAAAGAGACTACTGTAATTTCTTCCAGAAGGTATGTATCCTTTCTCTGAAATCTTATACAGAATGTATAAACCTAAAATACCCAGTGTTCAGTTCTTTACAATACTAAGAGCATACTCTTCATGGGAAAAAGTACTCCCAGTTGAGAAATCAATCAGCTTTTAAGAATTTAGCAAGCATTAACTTAGACAATGTTGTAAAGCAAAGTACGTGGATTATATTATCTTAGGCCTTACAAAAATGCTTTCACTAGGGTATGATTTAGTGTTAAAACTCTGTGCCTTTATAGAAAGCTAATAGGAAATCTATCATTTTTCTTCATTTTTCATCAAAATTCTTCATTTTTGTTTATTATATTGGGGATTGGAATTGCTCACTGTGTGTATCTAAGGATCCATGTAATACAATAAACATTACATTTAGTTTTTGGGAAAGTTTTATTTTTACAGGTGAATGTAGATCATTTCAACTTGTCAGAAAACAAATTCGTGTAATACATTGTTTCCTTTTTTGCATTAGCTGTCAAATTTTTTAAAATTAAATATCTTTAATGTTTTATTTTATTTTTTTTATATGAAATTGTGTTATTTTACTAATGCCTTATAATGAATTAATACCATGTTTGTTATATTCTTTCTTTGTGATTGTTATAGTTATTCCATTCTAGTGTCATTTTATTCTGCCAGGTTATTCTTTTCTACTTTAAAAGAATTTTTTTTTTTAAATATTTTTCCATGTTTCCATGATTCATTTTCTTTCTTTCCCCTCTTCTGTCCCCCCCTTCCAGAGCCAATAGGCAATTCCACTGGTTTCACAAATATTATCACATACCTATTTCCATATTATTAGTTTTTGCAATAGAGCAACTTTTTAAAACCAAAAACCCAAATCATATACCCATATAAACAAGTGATTAATCAATGTTTTTCTTCTGCGTTTCTACTCCCACAGTTCGTTCTCTCAATGTGGATAGCATTCTTTCTCCTAAATTCCTCAGGATTATTTTGGATCATTGCATTGCTACTAGTAGCAAAGTCCATTACATTGTATTGTTCCACAATATTTCACTTTCTGTGCACAATGTTCTCTTGGTTCTGCTCATTTCACTCTGCTTCAGTTCATGTAGAAATCCTACAGTTCATCATTTCTTACAGCACAGTAGTATTCCATCACCATCAGATACCACAATTTGTTTAGCCATTCCCCAATCAAGGGGCACCCCCTCATTTTCCAATGTTTTGCCACCACAAAAAGTGTGGTTATGAATATTTTTGTACAACCCTTTTTTATTATCTCTTTGGGGTACAAACCTAGTAGTAGTGTTATTGCTGGATCAAAGGGCAGACATTCTTTTAAAGCCCTTTAAGAATAATTCCAAATTGTTTTCCAGAATGGTTGGATCAATTCACAACTCTAACAGCAATGTATTAGTATCCCAATTTTGCCATGTCCCCTCAACATTTATTATTTTCCTTTACTGTCATATTCGCCAATCTGCTAGGTGTGAGGTGGTACCTCATAATTGTTTTGATTCTCATTTCTCTAATCAGGAGGGCTTTAGAACACTTTTTTATGTGATTATTGATAGTTTTGATTTCTTATACATTTGACTTAGTTCCTTATAAATTTGAGAAATTACATCTTTGACAGAGATTTTTCTTATAAAAATGTTTTCCCAGTTTGTTGCTTCCCTCCTAATTTTGGTTGCATTGGTTTTGTTTGTACAAAACCTTTTTAATTTAATGTAATCAAAATTATTCATTTTACATTTTATAATATTCTCTATCTTTTGTTTGGTCTTAAATTCTTTACTTTCCCGTAGATCTGACAGCTATACTATTCCATGTTCACTCAATTTACTTATAATTTCCTTTATATTTAAATCATTTACTCATTCTGAATTTATCTTAGTATAGATGTTGATGTTAACCTAATTTTTCCTATATTGTTTTTCAATTTTCCCAGCAGTTTTTGTCAAATAGTGGGTTCTTGTCCCCTGGGATCTTTGGTTTTCTTGTATATTATCTTATTGTAGTCATTTACCCCAAGTCTCTTCCACTGATCCACCCTTCTGTCTCTTAGCCAGTACTGTACTGTTTTGATGACCACTGCTTTATAGTACAATTTAAGATCTGGTACTGTGAGACCTCAATCCTTCACATTTTTTTCATTAGTTCCCTTGATATCTTGATTTTTTTATTTCCAGTGAACTTTGTTATGATTTTTTTCTAATTCTATAAAAAAAGTTTTTTGTAAGTTTGATAGGTATGGCACTGAATAAGTAAAATGATTTAGATAGGATTGTCGTTTTTATTATATTAGCTTGTCCTACTGTAAAAGTGAAATTTGGGAAATGTATCAAACTACATTTCCCGTGATCCAATGTGGTCCAACTGGTTTCCGTTTCCAGGTTTTTGGGCGTGGGGAGGCCTACGTCTTGACGCAGGGAAGAGTTTATAATCTCCTGGGTTAGGAGGGAGGCTCTCTCTTGGCTAGCAGACTCGGAGGAGGAGACAGGAGACAAAATGGAGGCAGCAAGTTTGAATGCTTACAAGCGCATGGTCTAATAACTTTATCTATCAGCATGGCTTTAATTAAAATACTAATTTTTATATTTATACCAGCCCTTATTATTTTTCATATTTATACTACTCATGAGCAATTGATGTTTTTCCAATTGTTTAGATTTAGTTTAATTTGTGTAGAAAGTGTTTTGTAGTTGCGTTCATATAATTCCTGAGTTTGTCTTGGCAAATAGATTCCCCATATTTTATATTGTCTAGAGTGATTTTAAATGGAGTTTCTCTTTCTAACTCTTGCTGCTGAGTTTTGTTGGAAATATATAGAAATATTGATAATTTATGTGAGTCAGTTTTGTACTTTGCAGCTTTGCTAAAGTTATTAATTATTTCCACTAACTTTTTGGTTGATTTTCTTGGATTCTCTAGGTATATCATATCATCTGCAAAGAATGATTGTTTAGTTTCCTCATTGCCTACTTTGTTCCTTTCAATTTATTTTTCTTCTCTAATTGCTACTGCTTGCATTTCTAGTACAATTTTAACTAGTAGTGATCTTATTGGGAAGCCTTCTGACTTGTTCCCATTGCAGTTTATACTTGCTAATGGTTTTAAATAAATATTGCTAATTATTCTGAGGAAAGGCCCTTCTATTCCTATACTTTCAAGTGTTTTCAGTAGGAATGGTTGTTATATTTTGTCAAAGGGTTTTTCTGCATCTGCTGAGATAATCATGTGATTTCTATTAGTTGAGTTGTTAATATATGGTCAGTTATGTGGATGGTTTTCTTAATATTGAACCAGCCTTGCATTCCTGGTATAAAACCTACCTGATCATAGTGAATAATCCTTGGGATAAGTTGCTTTAGTCTTATATTCATCGGGGGTGGGGGGAGTTATTTAATTAATTAAGAATATTTTTCCATGGTTACAAGATTCATCCTCTTTCCCTCCTCTCCCACCTCCCGCCTCCCATAGCTGATACGCAATTCCGCTGAGTTTTACATGTGTCATTGATCAAGACCTATTTCCATATTATTGATTTAGAGGCTACATCCCCAATCATATCCCCATTGACCCATGTAATCAGTCAGTTGTTTTTCTTCTGTGTTTCTGCTTACACAGTTTTTTCTCTGAATGTGGACAGTATTCTTTCTCATAAGACCCTCAGAATTGTCCTGGATCATTGCATTGCTGCTAGTAGAGAAGTCCATTACATTTCATTGTACCACAGTGTATCAGTCTCTGTGTACAACGTTCTCCTGGTTCTGTTCCTTTCACACTGCATCAATTCCTGGAGGTCATTCCAGTTCACAAAGGCTTTTTCAGCATCTATTGAGATAATCATGTGGTTTTTGTTGGTTTGCTTGTTGATATGGTCAATTATGTAAATGGTTTTCCTTATATTGAATCATCCTTGCATTCCTGGTATAAATCCCACATGATCATAGTGAATAACACCCGTGATCACTTGCTGGAGTCTTTTTGCTAGTATTCTATTTAAGATTTTTGCATCTATGTTTATTAAGGAGATTTGTTTATAGTTTTCTTTCTCTGTTTTTGGTCTGCCTGGCTTTGGAAATCAATACCATATTAGTGTCAAAAGGGAATTTGGTAGGACTCCTTCTTTGCTTATTATGTCATATAGTTTGTATAGTATTGGTGTTAGTTGTTCTTTGAATGTTTGATAGAATTCACTTGTTGAATCCATGCAGACCTGGGGATTTTTTCTTAGGGAGTTCTTTGATGCCTAGTTCAATTTCTTTTTTTGATATGGGATTAATAAAGTATTCTATTTCTTCTGCTGTTAATCTAGGCAATTTATATTTCTTTTAAATTCATCCATATCACCTAGATTTGTCATAATTATTGCCATGTAATTGGGCAAAATAGTTTTTAACAATTGCTTTCGTTTTCTCTTCATTGGAGGTGAGATCTCCCTTTTCATCTTTACTGTTAATTTGGTTTTCTTTCCTTTTTTTTTATTAGATTAAGCAGTACTTTATTTTATTTATTTTTTCAAAATACCAGCTTCTAGTCTTAATACTTCTTTTACTTTAAATTTTATTAATTTCTCCTTTAATTTTTAGGATTCCTAATTTAGTTTTCTTCTGGGAATTTTTAATGTGTTCACTTTCTATTTTTTTAATTTGCATGACCAATTCATTGACCTCTGCCCTCCCAAATTTGTTAATATATGCACTCAATATAAATTTCCCCCTGAGTACTGCTTTGGCTGCATCCCATAGATTTTGGTAAGAAGTCTCATCATTGTCATTCTCTTCAATGAAATTATTGTTTCTATGATTTCTTCTTTAATCAATTTTGGAGAATCATATTATTTAATTTCTAATTAATTTTTGATTTGCCTCTCCATGTACCCTTACTAATTATTATTTTTATTGCATTGTGATCTGAAAAGATTGCATTTATTATTTTTGCTCTTTTGGGCTTGTTTGCCATATTTTTTTGCCCTAGTACATGGTCAATCTTTGTGAATGTACCGTGTGCTGCTGAAAAGAAGGTGTATTCCTTTTTGTCCCTATTTATTTACCCAAATATCTACTAACTCTAATTTTTCTAAGATTTCATTCACATCTCTAACCTCTTATTTATTTTTTGGTTTGATTTATCTAGCTCTGATAGAGGAAGGTTCAGGTCTCCCACTAGTATAATGTTACTCTCTATTTCTTCCTTGAGCTCCACTACTTTCTCTTTTAGAAATTTGGATGCTATACCATTTGGTGCATATATGCTGACTACTGATATTTCCTCATTGTCTATACTGCTTTTTATCAGGATGTAATTACCTTGCTTATCTCTTTTAACTAGATCTCTTTTTACTTTGGCTTTGTCAGATATCATGATTGGTACTCCTGCCTTCTTTTTCTCAGTTGATGCCCAATAGATTTCGCTCCAGCCTTTAATTTTTACCCTATGTATGTCAACCTGCGTCATGTGTTTTTCATGTAGACAACATATGGTAGGATTTTGGTTTCTAATCCACTCTGCTATTTGCTTCCATTTTATGGATGAGTTCATCCCATTCACTTTCAGAGTTATAATCATCATCTGTGTATTCCCCATGATTTTGATTTCTTCTCCTAGTCCTGCCCTTCCTTCTTTCAGTATTTCCTTCTACATCAGTGTTTTGCTTTTAATCAGTCCCCCTAATTCTCACCCTTATTTTACTTCCCTTCCCACCGCCTCCCCTCTTATTACCCACTTATTTTCCTCATGGTCTATTAAATTCCCTCCCTCCTCTCTTTCCCTCCCTTTTGGTACTTCTGGTCCCCCCCCCCCCCCCCACCTTTAGTTTTTCCCCTTTAACTTCCCTGTAGGAGAGGATAGAACTGAATACTCCAATGGATCTAGATGCTCATTCCTCCCAGAATTGATTACACTGAGAGTAAGGTTTAAGGTTTAAGTTTTACCTATTAATACTCTTTTCCTCTACTCCTTATGATTGTATTCTTCCCTTCTCCCTCCCATATGCCTCTGTATATGGTAGAAATTATCCTATTTTTCTTATTCCTTCTAGTTTCTCTTGGTGCCATTGTCTATTCCCCCCTTATATATATATTATATTAAATCACTTAATACCCTAACCTCTACCCATGGATAATTCTTCTAATTATGATGACAGTGAATACAGTTTTTGAGAATTACAAATATTATTTTTCCATAAAGGAATATAAGCAATTTGACCTTACTGAAGGCCTTAAAATTTTTTCCCCATCTTTCTTGTTCACCTTTTCATGTTTCTCCTGAGTTTTATATTTTGACATCAAATTTTCCATTCAGTTCTCTTCTTTTTTTTATAAATACTTGGACATCTTCTATTTTGTTAAATTCTCATACTTTTCCCTGGAAGTATATAGTCAGTTTTGATGGGTAGGAGATGCTTGGTTAGAGACCCAATTCTCTTGCCTTTCTGAATATTATATTCTAAGCTAAGGCTTGTAGTCCTTTAATGTGGAGGCTGCCAGATCCTGTGTAATCCTGATTGGTGTTCCTTGATATCTGAATTGTCTCTTTCTGGCTTCTTGTAGTATTTTGTCCTTAACCTGGAAGTTCTTGAGTTTGGCAATTACATTCCTAGGAGTTATCTTTTCAGGATTTAATATAGAGAGTGATCTATGAGCTCTTTCAATGTCAATTTTACCCTCTTTTTCAAGGACATCAGGGCAGTTGGCTTGGATAATTTCTTGTAGTATGGTGTCAAGGTTGTGGTTTCTTTATGGTTTTTCAGGAAGACCAACAATTCTCAAATTGTCTTTTCTAGACTTGTTTTCTTGGTTAGTCATTTTCTCAGTGAGATATTTCATCTTTCTATTTTGCCAATCTTTTGACTTTGCTTTATTAATTCTTGCTGACTTGTGAGATCATTAGCTTCTAGTCTTTAAAGACTTGTTTTCAGCTATATTCTTTTGATTTCCCTTTTTGGTCTCAAATATCCTGCTTCTCGTGGCTTCTAGGAGGCCATTTCTGGTCTTCAATATGCTTATCTTTTTATTTGATTTCTGGACCTCAATTTCCAAATGCGATATTTTGTCTTATTTATTTAATGGCTGTTTTAATTTTATTTTTTTAATAATTTTTATTTTTTAGAAAAGTTATCTATGGTTACATAATTCATGTTCATACTTTCCCCTTCACCCCCTGACCTCCTTCCCAACCCCCCCATAATCAACACGCATTTCCACTGGTTTTCACATGTGTCATTGATCAAGACCTATGTCCAAATTGTTGATTATTGCATTGCTATAGTCATTTTGAGTCTACATTCCCAATCATGTCCACCTCAACTCATGTGTTCAAGCAGTTGTTTTTATTCTGTGTTTTCATTCCTGTAGTTCTTCCTCTGAATGTGGGTAGCATTCTTTTCCATAAATGCCTCAGAATTGTCCTGGGTCATTGCATTGCTGCTAGTACAGAAGTGGGGTTGATCTGCAAAGCTCCAAGTGTCCTGAGGTCAGATTTTCCCCAGCTGGTGGTAAAAACTAGAGAGGTGAGTTTGGCTTCATTCACTCTAATCTGTGAGGGAGGGATTTTGGAGCTCTGATGACCTCTTGTCTGTTGTATTGATAGGATTAAGCCTGGGTGTGGTTGATTTACACTGCTCAGAGTACCCTGAGGTCAAAGCCTCAAGAGAAAGAGGGGTGGAGGGTAGCACAAGATGGAGGGTATGTTCACCCTCTCTGGGTTTCTTCCCCAGCAGCTTCCCTCCTGTCTGTGATCAAAGCCTTGAGTTTGGCACAGCTGTACCAGTGAGGCACTCTCTCAGACTAGTGCCCCAGCCCACCCTGGGATTCCAGTATCCGCTAGAGACTCGGCACATTAGGTGGAGGAGGGGATCTGGGATCTTCCTCCTTTCTTTCCCCTCCTACCCGAGAGTTCCAAGAATTCAGGCTTTTTTTTTCTCTTTTTTTCCACATACCTTTTAAGTTGGGTTCAGCTGGAGGATTCCCCAGCTCTGTTGTGTTGTCAGATTTGGTTTTCTGTTCCCTCAGAGCCCTTTGTCCTTAATTGGTAGTGAAGGGCTTTATGGAGGTTTGGAGCCTTACTGCTTCTATCCATCCTCCCAGAATTCCCCTGGAAGAGGAAATTTTGTCTTTTAAACTATTTTATTTTCTTCATATTTCCCACTTTTTTGCCAAGTCTCTCTCTTTTTTTTACTTGGTTCTTAGATTCCATCCTGATTTCTTGGAAAGCTTGTGACCAATTTCCTTTTTTTTGAAAGTTTGGCTGTGTTTGCTTATTTGTCATCCTCTGCTGTCTCTTCTGTAGTTTATTGTTTCTATAAGTAAAAATTATCCAGTCAAAGGCTTTCCCGTGTGCTTATTGATAGTTTTGATTTCTTTACCTGAAAATGGCCTATTCATGTCTCTTGCCCATTTATCCATTGGGGAATGGCTTGATTTTTTATACAGTTGATTTAACTCCTTGTATATTTGAGTAATTAGACCCCTGTCAGAGTTTTTGGTTATAAAGATTTTTCCCAATTTGTTGTTTCCCTTCTGATTTTGACTACATTGTTTTTGTTTATACAAAAGCTTTTTAGCTTAATATAATCAAAACCATTTAATTTACATTTTGTAATTTTCTCTAACTCTTGCTTGGTTTTAAAATCTTTCCTTTCCCAGAGATCTGACAGATATACTATTTTGTGTTCACTTAACTTATTTATAGTTTCTCTCTTTATATTCAAGTCATTCACCTATTCTGAATTTATCTTGGTGTAGGGTGTGAGATGTTGATCTAAACCTAATCTCTCCCATATTGTTTTCCAAATTTCCCAGCAGTTTTTGTCAAATAGTGGATTCATGTCCCAAAAGTTGGGCTCTTTGGGTTTATCATACACTCTCTTGCTGATGTCATTAACCCCAAGTCTATTCCACTGATCCTCCCTTCTGTCTCTTAGCCAGTACCATATTGTTTTGATGACTGCTGCTTTATAGTATATTTTAATATCTGGTACTGCTAGGCCCCCTTCCTTCACATTTTTTTTTCATTATTTTCCTTGATATTCTTGATCTTTTGTTATTCCAAATAAACTTTGTTATAGTTTTCCCTAATTTAGTAAAGAAGTTTTTTGGTAATTTGATAGGTATGGCGCTAAATAGGTAAATTAATTTGGGTAGAATGGTCATTTTTATTATGTTAGCTCGTCCTACCCATGAACAATTAATGGCTTTCCAATTGTTTAGATCCAGTTTTATTTGTTTGGAAAGTGTTTTGTAGTTGTTTTCGTATAATTGCTGTGTTTGTTTTGGTAGATAAATTCCCAAGTATTTTATATCGTCTAGGGTGATTTTAAATAGTGTTTCTCTTTCTACCTCTTGCTGCTTGATGTGTTGGAGATATATAGAAATGCTGATGATTTATGTGCATTTATTTTGTATCCTGCAACTTTGCTAAAGTTGTTGATTATTTCTACCAGCTTCTTAGTTGATTCTCTAGGATTTTTTAAGTATACCATCATATCATCTGCAAAGAGTGATAGCTTAGTCTCCTCCTTGCCTATTTTGATACCTTCAATTTCTTTTTCTTCTCTAATTGCTACTGCTAGTGTTTCTAGTACTATGTTGAATAGTAGCGATGATAATTGGCATCCTTGTTTTACTCCTGATCTTATTGGGAAGGCTTCTAATTTATCCCCATTGCATATAATGCTTGTTGATGGTTTTAGGTATATACTGTGTATTATTTTTAGGAAAGTTCCTTCTATTCCTATACTTTTCAGTGTTTTCAATAGGAATGGATGCTGTATTTTGTCAAAGGCTTTTTCAGCATCTATTGAGATAATCATGTGATTTTTGTTTGTTAGACTGTTGATATGGTCAATTATGTGGATGGTTTTCCTAATGTTGAACCATCCTTGCATTCCTGGTATAAATCCCACCTGATCATGATCATGGTGGATGATCTTCTTAATTACTTGCTGAAGTCTCTTTGCTAGTGTTCTATTTAAGATTTTTGCATCTATGTTCATTAGGGAGATTGGTCTGTAGTTTTCTTTCTCTGTTTTTGATCTCCCTGGCTTTGGAATCAGTACCATATTTGTGTCATAAAAGGAATTTGGTAGGACTCCTTCTTTGCTTATCATATCAAATAATTTGTATAGTATTGGGATTAGTTACTCTTTGAATGTTTGATAGAATTCACGTGTGAATCCATCAGGCCCTGGCGATTTTTTCTTAGGGAGTTCTTTGATGGCTTGTTCAATTTCTTTTTCTGATATGGGATTATTTAGGTATTCTATTTCTTCTGCTGTTAATCTAGGCAATTTATATTTTTGTAAATATTCATCCATATCTCCTAAATTGTTATATTTGTTGCCATATAATTGGGTGAAATAGTTTTTAATGATTGCCTTAATTTCCCCTTCATTAGAGGTGAGGGTTTCCCTTTTCATATTTGATACTGTCAATTTGGTTTTCTTCTTTCCTTTTTTTATTAGATTGACCAGTACTTTGTCTATTTTATCTGTTTTTTCAAAGGACCAGCTTCTAGTCTTATTTATTAATTCAATAGTTCTTTTACTTTCAATTTTATTAATTTCTCCCTTGGTTTTTAGTATTTCTAATTTAGTTTTCATCTGGGGATATTTAATTTGTTCGCTTTCTAATTTTTTGAGTTGCATGCCCAATTCATGAATCTCTGCCCTCCTTAATTTGTTAATATATGCACTCAAGGATATAAATTTCCCCCTGAGTACTGCCTTGGCTGCATCCCACAGAGTTTGGTAGGATGTCTCATCATTGTCATTCCCTTCAATGAAATTGTTGAGTGTTTCTATGATTTCTTCTTTGACTAGCTGGTTTTAGAGAATCGTATTATTTAATTTCTAATTAGTTTTTGATTTGCCTGTCCAGGTGCCCTTCCTAATTATTATTTTTATTGCATCATGATCTGAGAAGGTTACATTTATTATTTCTGCTCTTTTGCATTTGTTTGCAATGATTCTATGCCCTATTAAATGGTCAATCTTTGTGAATGTACCATGTGCAGCTGAAAAGAAGGTGTATTCCTTTTTGTCCCTATTTATTTTTCTCCACATATCAATTAAATCTAATTTTTCTAGGACTTCATTCACCTCTCTTACCTCTTTCTTATTTATTTTTTGGTTTGATTTATCTAGATCTGAAAGAGGAATATTTAGATCTCCCATTATTATGGTTTTACTATCTATTTCCTTCTTGAGCTCTGCCAGTTTCTCCTTTATGAATTTGGATGTCATACCACTTGGTGCATACATATTGAGCAGTGTTGTTTCCTCATTGTTTATACTGCCTTTAATCAGGATGGTAATGACCTTCCCTGTCTTTTTTAATCATATCTATTTTTATTTTGGCTTTGTCAGAAATCATAATAGCCACTCCTGCCTTCTTTTTCTCATTTGACACCCAAAAGATTTTGCTCAAGCCCTTAACATTAAACTTGTGTATGTCTACCCGCCTCATATGTGTTTCTTGTAGACAACATATGGTAGGATTTTGGTTTCTGATCCACTCTGTTATTTACTTCCATTTTATGAGCGAGTTCATCCCATTCACATTCAGAGTTACAGTTGTGCATTGACTGACATTATTGTATCCTCCCCTAGTCCCACCCCTTCTTCTTACATTATTTTCTTTTAAACCAGTGGTTTGCTTTGAGCCGGTATCCCTTATCCCCTCCCTTGATTAATTTCCCTTTCTACCCCCTCCCTTGTTATTCCCCTCTTTTTATTTTTAAAGGCCTAATGAGTTCCTTCCCCCTTCTTCTCCCCTCCCTTTTTTGACCTCCCCACTCCCCTGCTCCCCTTGGTTTATCCCTTCTGACTTTCTCAGTAGGGTTAAATAAGAGTTTTTTATCCCAATAGATAATATAGCTACTCTTCCCTCTCCGGGTTGATTACACTGAGAGTAAGGTTTAAATATTACCTCTTAATGCTCTCTTCCTATCCTTCTTATAATAGTATTTGTCCCCTCCCCTTCCCATGCCCTCTTTGTGTGTAATAGAATATCCTATTTTTCTTATTCACTCAAGTTTCTCTTGGTGTCCCCCACTAGTCACCCCCCTCTTTCCCACCCCCCATGTCATCTTAGACCATTAGTATTCTGTCCTCTCCCTATGAATTATTCTTCTGATTGCTGTAATAGTGAATACTATAATAGTGAATAGGGTTATAGCATTTCTTCACATAGGAATACAGATAATTAGATCTTATTGAAGCCCTTAAAGAGTCAAATTTAAAAAATTATGAGTTTTCTTTCTTTCCTCTCTGTTTCTTATTTACTTTTTCATGTTTCTCTTGATTTTTGTGGTTGGATATCAAACTTTCCATTTAGTCCTGGTCTTTTTGTGCAAATACTTGGAAATCTTCAATTTTGTTGAATGCCCATACTTTCCCCTGGAAGTATGTCGTCAGTTTTGATGGGTAGTTGATCTGTGGTTGAAGTCCCAACTCTCTTGCCTTTCTGAATATCATATTCCAAGCCTTGCGGTCTTTTAGCGTGGAGGCTGCCAGATCCTGTGTGATCCTGATTGGTGCTCCTTGATATTTCAATTTTCTCTTTCTGGCTTCTTGTAAGACTTTCTTTTATTTGAAAGCTCTTGAATTTGGCTATTATATTCCTGGGTGTTGCCCTTTCTAGGTCTAGTGTAGAGGGTGATCTATGGATCCTTTCAGTGTCTATATTGCCCTCTTGTTGTAAAATTTCAGGGCAATTTTTCTGAATAATTTCTTTTAGTATGGAGTCCAAGTTTCTATTAATTTCTGCTTTTTCTGGAAGACCAATGATTCTCAAATTGTCTCTTCTAGACCGGTTTTCTTGGTCTGTCACTTTCTCATTGAGATATTTCATGTTTCCTTCTATTTTTTCAGTCTTTTGACTTTGTTTTATTTGTTCTTGTTGTCTTGAGAGATCATTAGCTTCTAATTCCTCAATTCTAGCCTTTAGGGACTGGTTTTCGGCTATGATCTTTTGGTTTTCCTTTTCAATCTGGTCATTTCTGGCGTTCAATTTGCTTATCAGTTCATTTGATTTCTGAGCCTCACTTTCCAATTGCAAATTTCTGCCTTTTAAACTGTTATTTTCTTGCCAGATCTCTTCCATCTTTTTCATCATCTCCAATTTGAACTCTTCAATAGCTTGTGATCAGTTTTCATTGTTTTGGGAAGGTTTGGATATGATTACTTGTTTGTCCTCCTCTGTTGTCTGGATTTTCTCTGTGTAAATGTTGTTTAGTGTTCCAGAGTTCTTCTTGATAATCTTTCTCCTCTGGGCTTCCCGATTTTGGCTTGCCATTATTGTTAGCCCAGCGCCTTCTGCGCTTTATTTCTCACACTTAGGGTCTGTTTGTGCTGTCTGGGCTCCCGAGGTCTCAGGTCCCGTTGTTCTCAGGGTCGAGCCTCCTGGTCGTCCCTGGTCTGCCCCTCTGCCCGAAGCTCCTTCAGCAGTCTCAGGGCACTGCTTCCACAGCCGTGCTCCTGTCTGCACAGGGTCCCCACTCACAGCTCAAGCCTGTGCTCAAGATCTTTGTCCGCGCCTAGGGCACTGCCTTCACCTGCACAGACGCTCGGGAAAGTCTGTGCACGTTCTTTAGCCTCTTGGGGTCCTAAGTCTTGCTGCTCTCAGGAACAAGCCCTGGAGCTGCTAGTGACTTAATGGGTGCCCCAAACCTGCTTTAACTCTTGTGCACTGGCCTCTGAGCTGTACGTGGTGTGGGGGGTGGGGGAGGTGCTTCTTCCTCTCGCGTTTTAGTGAGAACTGTTTCACCCCTTTATAGAGTGGAAATGCCCCGATTCCACGTACCTACAATGCTGCGCCCTGTTGTGGGGTCCCTTCGTTCGTCTGGATTCGTTTTTATGTCCCCTTCAGGAGTCCTGTATGCTTCGGTTAGGAGAGATCAAGCTGCTGCTCCTTACTCTGCCGCTATCTTAACCGGAAGTCTATCCCATAAATTTTGATAACTTCTCCCTCCTTGTCGTCCTCTTCAGTGAAATCAGTAATTTGTTTCTGTGATTTGTTTTTCAACCCACCAATTTTGGAGAATTAGATTGTTTAATTTCCAATTAATTTTTTAATTTACCTCTCCATGAATCCTTACTAATTATAATTTTTTGCATTATAATCAGAAAAAGTATTATTTCTGCTTTTCTACATTTGTTTGTGATGTTTTATGCCCTAGTTTATGGTCAGTCTTTGTATATATGTACCATGTGCTGCTGAAAAGAAGGTACATTTCTTTTTATCACTCTTCACTTTTCTCCAGATATCTATTAACTCTAATTTTTCTAAATTTCATTCACTTCTCTTACTTCTTTCTTATTTATTTTTTGGTTCCTTTTATCCAGATCTGACTTTGGTAATTTGATGTCTCCCACTAGTATAGTTTTACTATTTATTTCCTCTTTAAGTTCCAATAGTTTCTCCTTTAATAATCTGGTTGCTATACCATTTGGTGCATACATGTTGAGTACTGTTAGATTAAAATTAATAATTACAGGTTCTTATTTTCCATAGAGTTTATTAATAATCACTTGAAATAGAGAAAACATATATAGAGAGATTTAAGGTTAATCTAACCTAACTCTGACCATGGTTCTCCACATGGCTGGCTGACTCAGCCATGGTGCTCCACTGCCACCTCCAAGGGAATAGAGACCCTGGGCATGTCTCACTCCACACCTTTATCCTTTCTCTTGCATCCGGACCCGTAACCTTTAGTTCTGGCTCATGTTTCTAGGACTGTTCACCTGTGACCTGTTTAGAGAGTTCACGTGACAACCAGCCATGAAGCAAAGTCGAGATGAGCTGGGGGGAGGAGCAGATAATATCTACACAACTCTTACCCACCCCCCCTCCATGATTCTATTGGGAGATGAGCATGTTGAAATCTCCCATATTTACATGTCTAGTCTCCTCAATGAGTCATTTCACATAACCAGCTTATACTTCTAAAGATTCTTCTGACTAAAGGCAAATAACATATTACACTTTACAAATGGGAAATTACAACAATTGGGGAATAAGAAAGAAAACAAAAAATTATTGAGAAGACGCATTGACAAAACGCCAATTTGGGGGCATTCCCCTTTGGCATAAGAGTTTACATTCAGAATAAGTATGTTCGAACCCCCTTCAGTTCAGTTCATTATATCCCAAACTTCATTCTGGATCTTTTGATGCAGTGTGGTTTCCACAGGCATCCTTATGGCACCTTCTCCAAAAAGATCCGCTTTCTTGTTTTGGGGTATTGGCGAGTTTCTTTTCCTGAAATTTCTCCAAAAGATTTTAAACCTTGGATTTTAGGATAATTACACAATCCCTCCTGAGGAGGGTATTGACCAACACCAGAATCACCCCAGGATACATGGCCAAGTTATGAGTATATGAATTGTGAAGAGTGAATCAACTCTCTTTGTTTATCAATCAGCAACTTTTAAGTTAACCAATAAAAAATTCAAATACCCCTACTTTGTACCATACCAGTCACTAAGTATGAGAGTTCAGAAGTCACTTGCTAGAGTGGGTGATAATTCCAAAGGCCACTGCCCACCCCCTGAGCAGTGCTAGGCAAATTGAAAGACTTGGATTGGTTCCCATAAAGTGGGGGACCTACAGGAAGTGTTGTCGAGAAAACTGCTTTAAAAAGTCCAATTTGAGGATTCACTCACTGCAGTGATGAGTTGAACTGGAGGAGGAGACTGTTTCCATGGATCCTGTATCAGCTTGAAGTGGTCAGTGGAGTTGATTCCTTCCTTGGTTCTTTGGTGAGAAGACCCTCTCTGCTTTTTGATGCTTTGGTGGGATACTCCATTGTGAATTCTGATGAGATTCTTGGTGTTTTAGCCTTGTGTGCACTGAAGGTTCTCAGTGACTTCTTTAGCATCTTCTGGCTTTTCAGATTTCAGCTTCCTAATTAGGACTTTGGATTCTGGTGAGATTTGTCTTCAGATTTGTATTTGCGGTCTGGAGACATTAGGATTAAAATTAGGATATTTTGTAGCTAGGCAGTACTTTCTGTCTCTTTATCCACATTTTTCCACTTTCACTCTTCCCACCTCTTTGTAAATAAAGCTGCTAACAGTCATTTTGACTTAAGCTGTAATATTTTTAAAGTGGCAACCATGATATTACTTTAGAATTCTCATATTTAGCATAAAATCTCAATTTAAATTCTTACAGAATCAAATGTCAAAAGAAGCCAATAATCATAAAAATAACCCAAATAAAAGAGCAAAAATTAAATTATTTGTAAAAATAAAATATCAAAATTTTATTTACATAAAATTATGAGTAAAAAAGAATAAACCTGTAACAGGTCCTTGAATCACCAGCAAGGCCCAATTAAAGTGATTTATGTCCCACAGGCCTGTAGGATAATTACAGCAGCATAGCATTTTACCCATTGGTAGCCAAGACTACAGAAAATTGCCAAACTATGAGAGAGAAGGGACTAGATTTTGAGGTAAGAGGGAAGGACGATTCCTTGTTGTGATTTTACCTTCAATCTCAGGGATAGGGGAGCCAAAATGAAAGCCAAACCAAGGTACTTGTCAGAAATCTAGCACGAAGGAGTCCTGCATCTGCAGTTGTCTAACAGCCACTTCCTCGAACCTCAAAATGAGTCTTCTGTCTTGGCACAGATTCTCATCAATACCACAGGGATTGTTGGTCTGCTTGACCTTGTGCTTCTTGGCACTGTGCAGTGGCTCTTTTGTCATCCCTTCTTCTGAAATCAGATGCAATTATTAGTAAAGGTTCCCTAATAATGGGACAAAAGGTCCCACAATCAATAACAGGTTTCCATAGTCTAAAGCTTTTCAGTATGCATTGATGTTAAGACTAATAGATAGTGTATACTTATCCTTCAAGATCAAAAACATTAATGCTGATTTCATATACGTCAAGTAAAAAAAATAAGAAAAAATCAAATATCCTATTGCAAACATAAAGAAAAACAATAATCATAATTAAAAATTCATAAATTCACAGTTCACATTCCATGTGACAATGTGTTAGCCAAGCAGAGGCACAAAACAAAGGTTTCTCACTCAAAAATGAGTTTGATTTCTTTTTTAATTTGGTCATGATCCACAGTGTGTATGTACATGATTTTTTTCACCAGGTAACAACTTTTAAAAAATAGTAGTTCAACAACTAATGCAAATTCTAAGAAGTACTAAAAACCTCCAAATCACAAGAGCCCATTTTATGACAATTGCAAACAAACTCGTTCCTTGCAGCCATGAGAGGTTCCATCAGCTATTATTAGGATTCTAATGAGTCTCTATATCCACTTGCTGTGTGTAATTTAAAAACCTTTGAAGCTCATGGATATCTGTCACAAGTTCTCCAAATCTACCCAATCTTTCAACCTCAACTAAAGTATTTCTAACCTACTTTATTATTGCCATAATTCCAAAATTTGGCTGGAGAGCCCAGAATAACTTCTGTATTGCTGATCAAGACCTTTTTGGTCTGAAATGTCACCAAAAATCTACATTTCTGGTGGAAGAGTAGAGTAAGCTGAAGAGTTACAAATATAAAACTGTCTCAAAGTCACTAAGCCCCATGGGAAATCCTCCCTCCTCCTGGATGAGACTGTAACAGCCGTAAAAGGCATGTAATTGTCTGATTCATTGCAATGTGGAGGTAAAGAATACAATAGTGAAAATCACTTTTGATGTCTCATCCATTCCATTTTATAAATGTGGAGGTGGGGAATACAGTAGTGCAACCATGTACTTACTTACCAAATGGACTCTTTCCTCTTGTTACACACAAGTCAAAGGTAAGCAAATGTCAGAGATAATGATACTCCTACATATCTGAAAACCACTTCTGAAGACCCATTAAAATCAATTTAGATTTTTTAGCTCATTAAATTCTTCAAAGGTAACTGATACTGGCTATAATCATTTTGATGGAGTCCACCCATCATCATCAATATAACAATTAACCAAGGTAAAAAGGAGCAAATGGTCTTTTAGGCAACATGTCATCTCCTTGTATTGCAAGCTGTGGTAATGTCTCATTGCTGTGGGCTGGAATTGTTGCCCATGACACACCCATGATCCATAAGGACCTAAGGCTTTGCCTTGGAAAAAAGTTTGTCCAACTTATCTATGTTCTTTTATAATGGTGTTATCTCTAAGTCCAGTCATAAGGGGATACAAATAAAGATAATGTAAGAGAACATATAGCTAATAGCCAAAACACAGTAACTGAAAGTGACATAGTATAACAGAATATCATAGATTAGATTAATATGTGAACTCAAAAACAAAATTAAATCTTAAAACAATCAGCAAATACAATATATTTGACAGGATACTGTCACTCAGTGTCAATACAAGTTACCCATGTGAGTAATGAATCCAAGAGTCCTTTTTTCCAATTTTGAAAACTTATGGAGTGGTTAAGAATACTTGAAAAGGACCTTCCCAGTGTGTAAATAGAATGAAAATATTACTTTAAAACGTTGTACAACCCTTAACCCAGCCACCTTACTTCCAGATTTACCAGTTTCGGAAGAACCTTTACATAATTGTGAAACACTAGTGTCCATGGCTGAAAAGCCTCGAGACGATCTCCTGGACACTCCTTTAGAGAATCCTGATCTAGTTTTATTTACTGATGGCTCTTCATTTATGAGGGATGGCATACGCTACACTGGAGCTGCTGTAGTTACAGAATTTAACACTGTATGGTCAGCTTCACTGCCCTCAAATCTAAGTGCTCAAGCCGCAGAACTCATAGCTCTAAAACATGCATGTATAATTGCCAAAGATAAAAAGGCTACAATTTATACGGATTCTCGATATGCATTTGGAATATGTCATGCAGTGGGTATGTTATGGCTCCAGAGAGGATTTTTAACCTCAGCTGGAAAATCTATAGCTAATGCAAAAATTATTAATGAAGTTCTTTCTGCTCTCCAGCTACCAAAAGCCCTAGCTGTGGTTCACTGCTCTGCTCATACAGGTGGCACTGACCCTGTCTCTAAGGGAAATAATCGGGCAGATATTGCTGCAAAGCTAGCAGCAATAGAAGGGCCTGAATTAATTTTAACATTAACAACCACTGATGACTTAAATTTATCACTTTCCTATGATGAGAAGGAAATAACAAAATGGAAGCAGAAATTTAAAGCCAAACAGATAAATGGAGTATGGGTGTCCTCTGAAGGAAAACCCCTGCTCCCTAGACACTTTTATCGCCAAATTTGCCAATCTATTCATAAAAATGGTCATTTTGGTACCCAGGGCATCGTGGACTCTGTTAAGAGAGTATGGATAGCTCCGGGCATAACCACTATAGCCTCTAAAGTGTGTGCAGCTTGCCCTACTTGCCAAGCATATAACCAACACGCCTTTCGTGGCAAGGCTTTTGGTGGGCGTCCATTGGCTTACACACCTTTTGAGCACCTACAAATTGATTTCATAACAATGCCAAAGGCTGGACAATATAAATTCTGTCTGGTCATAGTGGATCAACTGACCAGGTGGCCGGAAGCATTCCCTACTGCCCGAGCCACGTCAGCCTTTGTTGCCAAGGTGCTTTTAAAAGAAATTATTCCTCGTTTTGGTCTGCCTGCACGTATTGACTCGGACAGAGGGAGTCACTTTACTGATTCAGTTTTATCTGAAATATATTCATGCCTGGGGATAACTCCAAAATTCCATGTACCATATCACCCCCAGAGCTCAGGCCAAGTTGAACGGATGAACAGAGAACTTAAAACCATGATTGGCAAATTATGTACTGAGACACATCTAAAATGGCCTGAAATTCTCCCTCTAGCTCTATTTTATCTTAGAAGCAGACCTAGGGGAGATCTACACATCTCACCATATGAGATGCTTTTTGGACATCCTCCTATACAGGCTAAACCTTTTTCTCCTGCATATACATCACTATTAGGAGGAGATACTTCTATTGCTTCCTATATACAGGAATTGCAACACAGACTGCGTGAACTCCATGAATCTGGAACTGCAGTACAAGCAGGACCAATAGACTTTTCACTTCACGACCTGAATCCAGGAGACAAAGTGTATATAAAGAACTTCCAGCGCACGGGGGCAACCCAGCCTTCGTGGGATGGGCCGTTTGAAATTTTAATAACCACCCCAACAGCTATAAAGATCGGAGAAAAGGACTCTTGGATTCATTGCTCACATGTAAAGAGGGCATCTTCTATTGAACCTGATTGACTGTTTCCTGTTACCTGCATTGGAGATAACAGTTCATGGACTCATGGATGTTAATTTGGAATCATTGGTTTGTCTTGATTCTTTCCCTGATTTTATTCTAATTTCTTATTGATTTCTTAATATCTTTTAATAGAATAATTGATATTTTTTTTTGTCTTTTTTCTCATTTTCTTGTACTTGAGTACATATAATCACTTAATTTTTTCATTTTTGCAATGCTATAATTTTAATATATATATAATTGCTGTAATATTAAGGCTTACTCACAAGGTTTAGACTCCAAGAACTTGCCATATATTGTTAAATGTTATGGGACTGTGATTAATGCTTCTATCTAATTCCAGGAGAAGGGAACACATGAGCCATTAATGGTGCTAAGGAAAGCACAAGGTCATGAAGACCGACCGACAAATCCAATGGGATTTCTGAGAACATCTGCACAGTGCCAAGGAGCACAAGGTTAAAGAGATCATACATATACAGGTGGGATTGAGGTACTCCCACGCCAACACTGAGGACTTGAACTCAGTGTAAGAATCGAAGCTGCGACGCTTAACATATGTTAAGACGTAGGACTCTCCGAACTACACTGCCAGTCAGGTACCACAGGTTGGCTATTATCTGGCTCACCCATATATTCCTGAGAGTAAAGGGAATGACAGACGCTTCCCTTGCATTTAAATCTGGTCCTTTTTTCTCTCTTATAGAATGGCAACTTCCTGTAGTCTTAGCTGCAAATGGGTAAGTGCAGTATTACTGCATTGTATCCTACAGACTAGTAGGATGGAAATTATAATTGATGAGACCCTAATACAAGGGCCTGTTATTTTGTTTTCTTCAAAAATTTTTTATGTACATAACTTTGATATTTTGATTTTGATTTTAATACCTTTCTTTTTCAAAAGCTTCAATTTTCTATTTGATTTTTATATTTTTTCTTTTTTCTTTTGAATTGACTCATGCAACCCCATGACTCAACTGTATATATTGAGCTGATCTGGGTATTTCTTTCTAAATACCCACGTCAGGGGGGATTGTATTTTTATAAAATCCAAGATTAATCGTATTTTTATTATATCCAAGATTTAATTTTTGGTTTTGTTTGAGAAAATTCTCAGGGAAAGAAACTTGCTGATTCCTTAAATCCAGAGAATGAACTGTTTGCAGAGAGATGCCTGAAGAACCTACGTTTAATCAAGAGATCCAGAATGAACTTTGGGTTACAATTGATTGAACTGATGGGGTTTTGTTGCATCAAGTGATCCAGAACGAACTTTGGGTACTAATGAATGGACTGATGGGGTTTTTGGACAGTTACCTTAATTGTACATGTTATGCTGATTGGGGACTGCCCCCAATTGGTTTCTTGTCAACGCGCTTAGCAAAACATTGGTTTTGCTTTCTCTCTTTCCCATTTCCCTCTTATCTCTAACTATAGTAGTTAGAAGGACCTTTGTGGTAGAAGATGTTTGTGTAACATGATCACTTGGGGTGACTAGGCACCCAATGATCATCAGGGGGGATTGTGTAAATAGAATAGCCAGATCCTATTAATAGTCAAAAATCTACTCGACCTAGGCGTGCTAATGATGTCACTCCCACCTCCCTTAGTGGGGAGGGGAGANACGTTTTTTAAAATGTAATTTCGTGAGAGCCATACAGTGCTCACAGTATGCGCTCCTGTAACAGCACCTGAAAAAAAATTGACTTTATGGCTCCTGCAGAAAGACCCATATCTGGCCCTCAAAAGAGCCAGATATGGCTCCAGAGCCATGCATTACCGCCCCCGCCCTAGAGGGAATAGGCCTTCATTTGAATTGTCTGTGATAACTGCTGTTTGGCATGTTGTCTGGGTTGCAGTGGAGTGGGTTGTAGTTTGGATTGTTTAGGTTGTAGTGGAATGAGAATGGGGAAAGGGGAGGAATAGGTGAGCAGAGAGGGAGGTGATTGGTCAGGGGGTGGGGAGAGAGGGCAAAAGAATCAGGGGTGGGGGTGGGACACTGGGGTAGAGAGGAAGGGGATGGGGCGGCTGGGTGGAGAGGAGCTGGGAGTTGGGTGGAGGAGAGGAGTGGGGGTGGGACTGGGGGTGAGGCTAGGGGTGGGGAGAAGATAGAGGTTGGAGGCTGGGAAGAGAGGAGGAGCAAGGAAGAATTGTGTACGGGTAGGGCTGGGGGGAAGAGGAGGAGGAGAGAGGATAGACTGATCATGGATGGGGGCAGGGAGGAGAACGTGAGACATAGTAGGATGGGTGGGATTGAGAGAAGACAGGATGAGTGAGTTTGGTCAGGGGAAGGAGGGCAGGGAAAGGAATGACCAAGAGAATGTGGAGTAGGATGGTTCAGGTAGGAATAGGGAAGGTGGGAGAGGACTGGTAGTGGGGAAGAAGAAACTCTCAGGGTTAAGGGTAGTGGGACTGAGTCAGATGGTAAGTGAGGTTAGAGAGGTGGATTGGGAGGAAAGGAGATGGGAGGAGTGAGGGATGAACAGGGTCTGACAGGGGAGGGGCAAAAGGGGTCAAATCTTGGTTTGGGTCAGTAGGAGGAGAAACTTCCTCACAGTCCAGGTGGGCAGATGATAGGGTGTTTTTCTTTTTAGATATCATTTGGGGTTTAGGAAGAGGAACTGAAGGAGTTAAGCCAGAATGTTCTGAATCCCAAGAAAGAAAGGCCTCTTCGATGGAGCTCAATGAGGGACTGGGCATGGCTGACATATGCCCATAGGAGCCAGTATTTATAATCTTTGGAATATTTGTCAATTATGGCCCCTTCTTGTAATAGTATTCTTCCTCCTCTCCACACACCCCCTGAGCCTTTTTATGTGGTATGTTTTACCTCTTCCTTTGCATTTCTCTTAGTACAATCCTCTTTTATTTCCCCAATTTTTAAAAATATATCATGCTAAACAGCTTAATACCACACCCTCTGCTTATGTATATTTCTTATATCTACTATGATAATGAAAACAATTTTTATGAGTTACAGATATCATTTTTATGGAATATAATCAATTTGACCTTATTGACGCTCATAAGTTTTTCCTCTTATTTACTTTTTTATGGTAGTCTTGAATTTTGTATTTGGACCTCAAATTTTCTGTTTAATTCTGGTCTTTTCTTCAGGAATGCTTGGAAATCTTCTATTTTATTTAATGCCCATACTTTCCCCTGAAAGTATATAGTCAATTGTCATGGGTAGGTGGTTCTTGGTTGTAGACCCAGTTCTCTTGCCTTCCGAAATATATTCCATGTCTTGTGGTCCTTCAGTGTGGAATCTATCAGATCCTGTGTAATTCTGCCTGGGGCTCCATGATATCTGAATTGTTTCTTTCTGGTCCCTTGCAGTATTTTCTCCTTGGCCTGGAAGCTTTTAAATTTGGCTATAACATTCCTGGGAGTTGCTATTTGGGAATTTAAAGTAGGGGGTGATCTGTGAATTCTTTCAACGTCTATTTTGCCCTCATGTTCAAGAGTATCGGGGCAGTTTTCTTGTATAATTTCTTGTAATATGATATCTAGTCTTTTTTATTTTTATTTATTTATTTTGGGGTTGGAGTCATAGCTTTCAGGTAGTCCAGTAATTCTAAAAATGGTCTCTCCTGGATCTATCTTCCAGGTCATTTTTTTTTTTTTGGCGAGAAATTTCATGTTTCCTTCTATTTTTTCCTTCTTTTTATTTTGTTTTATTATATCTTGATGTCTTATGAAATCATTAGCTTCTGCCTGCCCAATTCTCATATTTAAAGACTGATTTTCATCCATGATCTTTTGATTCTCCTTTTCAATTTGGTATATTTTGCTTTTCATGGCACTTTTTGTCACTGGACTTCTTTGCCTGTTCTTCTAACAGGCCAATTCTGGTTTTTAATGTATTTATTACTTTATTTGATTTCTGCATCTCTTTGCATTTGGGCAATTTTGTCTTTTAAGCTGTTATTTTCTTTTTGTATTACTTTCATTTCTTTTTCCCACTTTTCTCCCCATTTTTCATCTATCTATCTTACTTGGTTCTTTAACTCCCTTTTGAGTTCCTCCAGAGCTTGTGACTAGTTTCCTTTTTTTTTTTTTTTTTTTTTTGGAGAGTTTGCATGTGTTTGTTTCTCAGTGTTTCCTGTTGCTTCTGTGTTTTGCTCTTTTTCTCTGTAGAAATTTTCCAGGGTCAAGAGCTTTTTTTGCTGCTTTTTACTCATTTTCCCACTGGAGGACTGGAAGTCCTACAGGTTGCTGGTCATTTCTGTCTTAGCTTCTGTCTCAAAGGACTTTGCCTTGGGGCTATCTTCCCTTCCTGTCAGAGGCCTGAGTGAGCCCAGTACTATACAGCTTTGACCCTCACTTCCAGAGCCAATTTCCAGGGTAGGTCTGTAGTATGATTTTTTTTGTAGGTGTAGCAAGCAGACTTTGAAGTTTTGCCCTGAAGCTATCATCTACCTCTGCCTCTGCTGCTGCCTTGTGAGGCCAGTGCTATGGAGCTCTGATCCTCACCTCCAGGGCTGGGGATTTCCAGGTGGTGTAGTCTGTGATGTAGCAAGCTTTGCAGTGTTATGCTCTAAACCTATCTTCCCTGTCCCTGCTGCTACTGCCTCTACTGCGTTGCTGCCTCCACTGTTGGGAGTGAGTCCAGTGCTATGAAGCTTCAAGATTCACTGTGAGGGCTTAGAGCCTCCAGGGGTAGGTCTGTGGTGCTTTTTCTTTAGTGTAGCCAGCCCTCCAGAATTCAGAGATTGCCCTGGTCCTGGCTTTGACTCTGGTGTGGTAGGTAGGGGTGAAGGGTGGTCAACCTGCACTTTATCTTGTGCAGTTTTGCACTTATAAAGTGGAAATCCCCTCTCACTGCCTCCCTTTCACCCTGTGTTCAATGGAAGAGCCCCTTTACTCATCCTGCTTTGACTTTTGTCCTTTTGAGATGCTTTGTAATGATCACTTTAGAAGGAAATTCAGAGCAGCTTTAGAATTTCCCTACTACTTTGTTGCCATCTTGGCTCTGTCTTCTGTCAAAAATTTTAGAACCAAATTCATTGTACAAGTGATAAAATATTATTACTTCAAATTCTGAACTTATTCCTTTAACCTGCTTCTGTTCTATTTGTATATATCTTACCATATTCTGTGCTTAATTTTACCTGGTTCAAGTCATTTTGAAAGTAGACAGGATACAAGAATTAACCATATGAACTTGCGAATGATTTCAAGTAGGTAGAAATTTTAGTTGTCTAGCTATTTTTTTAAACCCTTACCTTCCATCTTGGAATCAATACTGTGTATTGGTTCCAAGGCAAAAAAGAGTGGTAAGGGCTAGGCAATGAGGGTTAAGTGACTTGCCCAGGGTCACGCAACTAGGAAGTGTCTGAGACCAGATTTAAACCCAGGACCTTCCGTCTCTAGTCCTGGCTCTCAATCCACTGAGCCACTCAGCTGCCCCCTAATTTCACTCATTTCCAAGAATGTTGATTAATCATTTTGTAGTTTTCTGCTTTTTGACAAAAAATTAAGGATAACTTTATTGGTTTCCTGAGTGGAGGAAGAATGAGATATACCTGATTTGAATGATCAGTATCATAGCATGATTCAGTATCATAAAAATTCTACTTAAAGAAACTTGTATTTGAATGGCTTACAAATAAAATTAAAATTTAATTTTAAGTTATAATCAATTAAAATATGACTTTTTTTTGGTCTTTTTCTTGAGCTGCCTCATTTTTTTTCCTTGAAAAAAAGGACAAACCATCACTATTAAAATGAAGTATATTCCTTGCCTGTCTCTTTTGCTTGTCACTGGATATTTGGATTACTTTATTCGAGGCCATAAAAATGTGTAGCTAGATAGGGAGAAAAAATGTAGCATCCAAGAAGGATTGGTAGGCTGTAAGATCTAGGCAGAACCAGGATCGGGTCCATTCAACCTGTACCTCTATACTAGGAGGATCAAATTAACATGGAGTTTAGGACCTGTCCTTCCTGACTACAGGAACAAATCTACCATCTCTTAATCATTGAGGCTCTAGGTAGCAGACCTCTAGTCACTGAGCTTCCAGAACTGCCCAAGACAAAAGAATTCCTTTTCTCCAAGAGATAATCCATTCAATGGGGCTTGGGCAATGATAACCCAAGTGAAAAATTCCACAGCTTTCTAACCAGCTATGGCTCAGACAGAAGGCTTCTTTTAGACCCACTTGGCTCAGGACCAAAGACTTTCCCCCCCCCACTCCCTTCTATTTAGGGTGGTGGTGATGATGATGATCCACTCAAATTATGATTGAACTGTGGGTAGCAAACCCTTTCTTCTCCTAATCAGTGTGATTAGGAATCAGAATTTGTCTAAGGCTGACTAGTAAAAACTTCCTTTCTCTTCTGTCACTCCCACATTCTTTATCCTTCCATTCACCTTATCTATATTCCTCTGTGTCCCTATTCCATTCTGCTTTCCCTTGCATTGTGACTTCTAAGACCCCTTGTCTGTTGTTAACAAAGTGCACTTCATATTAGTGTTCTTTCTTTTAAAACACCTTCCATCTCCTTGAAATCATAGAAACCTGGTTCTCTACAAAAGACCTCCATCTCCCCTTCATTCTCCCTAATTTTGACTTTGCTGATTTCCCACAACCAGTATATACTCTCCTGGGCAGGGGGGACAAGTAGACTTACTCTTTCCTCCCTACTGCCACTTCTCTACCCTCACTCAATAACTTTTTTTCCCAGGTTCACTATATCACCTTATTTAGATCCTGAAGAGTTATCAATGAAGGTTCATAAGGTGTTCTCCCTGTTTATTACCTGACTTGTATTTTTCCTATTTAATCCAACTTGCCCTTTTGCCACAATTCAAAATCTCTGAAATTCCTTGAACTGGCCCTAAGTCTCTGTCCTCCTGTCTTTTCCTTGCTATGACCCTTGCCATGGTCTAGTTTCCTCCCTTCTAAGTCTTATTGCTATAGTTAACTAATCCAACTCTACATTGTCCTGTTCCTCTGAATTCCTTGGCCCTTTGTCCAGTCATGACTCCTAACCCCCAACTATGAATTTCCCTGCCATGTGCTGCCTTTGCTCCTATTTATAAGCTACTAAACACAGATGAAGGAACTTGTACAACTGTCATACTGTGTCTACGGCAAATTAAATTTCAGTCAGTCCTTAGTGCTGTCTGCAGTCAACCCCTTTTGGTTCCTTCTTGGTTGACCCTCTTTATGTGTTCCCCTTTCCTTATCTCCTCCAGGCCCTTAACCTACAGCTGATCATTAGAGTACTTGGACTTTCACTTAATTGGAAAAATTAAGTCTATCCATCAGGAACTTCTTCTCACCCTAGTGGAGGTGCTTCAGATCTTCTGAGTATCATGTCCCACTCTTCATCCTTTGCTCCATACTGTTGTCTTTAAAAATGATAAGGGCCGAGATTAAAAGGGAGAATAGTATTTTAATAAAAGCCATGCTGATAGAGATAAAAATCATTAGACCACGCGCCTGTAAGTATTCAAACTGCCGCCTCAGCCATTTTATCTTTCATATCTTCACATGCCCAGGTAGCTAAAGAGAAAGTTCGAAGTCACTTCCCCCTATTTAAAGCCGTCCCTCACCTTGAATAAGTAATCCAAAACAGGAAACCCGTTGGGGATCACGGGAAATGTAGTTCCAAGTATCCCAAGTGATTTTAAATAACACAATACCAAAAGGCTTCCCTCTCATCTACTTTATCAAAGCATCCTGTCCAATCAGTTAAACATTTAACAATGCTCTTAATTCCTCAATTAAGTGTTTTGTGTTGTTGGTTCTCATCCTTCTTGGCCTTTACATTGCCTGATGTCACTGAACTTCTTCCAAAACACACTATTCTGCTCTCTGCTGGTCTTCTCTTTCCTCTTCCTTCATCTTAACACATTTTTGGTCATTACCTGAGTGCCCCCTCAGCACCTTAAACTTAGCCAAAACAGAATTTATAATCTCTGTTCTGCTCTAGAATTCCATCCCCAAATAACCCTTTCCCTAAATTGCTGGTTTCTGTTGAAAGCACTGACATCCTTTTAGACTCTAAGGGTCACAGCCTCAGAGCCATTGCCGCTCCCTGGGGTGCTTTTGTCACCCATGTTCTTCCACGACCTCTCTGTTCTCTGCCCCTTCTTTGTTCACACAGCCCCTGTCTAGTTCAGGCTTTCATTGCCTCTTGTCTAAACTATCACCACAGCCCTCTAAGTGGTCACCCTTCCCTCTTTTCACCCCTCTCTAATCAAGAACAAAAACAAAACATAAAGGGACTCTTGTTATTTCCTTATTTTTGGAAAAGCAGACCTCTCCCAATGTAGCACAATCTGCACCAGCTTTTTGGCTGCCTTGTCACACTGCTGCCTTCTGTAGAACTTGTGGTCCATCAGAGCCCCTCGGCTGTTTTTTCAGACAGATGGCTGGGGATCTATTCAGATCGTTCTCATTCTGTTTGTGAAGATGATTTGTTTAACTTAAGTATATGACATCACATTTCTCTCTGAGGACTTTTGCCTTGGTTACTTTGGTTCAGTGTCTGTACCCCAGAGGTGAAAAACATGGCCTACATGCAACTCGCAACACTCCCGATGGCAGGCCAAGCCATATTCAGTTGTAATTAGGAAATACTTAACAATATAAATAAAAATACAATAAATCATAACATATAAATGCATAATAGTCATAGAAAATGCTCTGAGGTCAGCTGAGAGGGTAACTTTTTCAGATGTAGAGCCATCAGCATGATATAGTAGATAGCTGTGCTTTCCTCCTCCCCTTTAGGGTTTGAATGATATACTGTGTGCTCCTGTCCACCGAAAGCTTTGAAGCTTTACGATAATCCAGAACTAATCACAAAATAAATATTCGCATGCCACAAGGACTGGGTTATGGGTATTGTTTTCTTTAGATTGAGGGGTACAGCAGAAGGCAAAAGAGACCAATGAGGGTCACATTTGAAGATTACCTTTCAAGAATTGGGCATTTTTTCCCTTTCTTTCCAATTTTAAATCTATTCCCCCCCCAAAAAAAAGGAATTAGGTTCCCACAAAAGAAGATTATTATCCTACTATAATGATCATTGTAGAACTCGAAGAGAAAGTGGGAAGAACTATAATGATGGAGTTGGGGTGGGCATTTGTTTAATGATTACTGCCTCTAATAGTGATTTATGGGAGGGGGAGAGAGAGAGAGAGAGAGAGAGAGAGAGAGAGAGAGAGAGAGAGAGNAGAGAGAGAGAGAGAGAGAGAGAGAGAGAGAGAGAGAGAGAGAGAGAGAGAGAGAGAATGAATAGTGTGTATTTGTGTTAAACTAACCAGTACAGGGTGTTTTAAGTTACTCCCACACTTGTCTTACACTTTAAACAAATAAACTTTAATTCAATTTTGTATTGTTTTAAGAGAAGCAATGTGATATAATAATAGGTAGAGAGCCAAACTCAGGAAGACCTGGGTTTCAGTTTCATTTTGGCATGTGTGAACCATGTGATTTTGATCAAGTCCCTCAGCACCCTAAATGCAGAGGAATTCCCAGAGTTATATGTACACTGAGGAAACACGAGGCCAGTCCAAAAAGTCATGTCATATTCATAGTGGGGGGAGTTATTCTAGAACCAAATTCTAGAACCAAACTCACAACACCTTCAGAAGTGAGTCAGAAATAGATGACCATATACAAGAGCCCTTCCAGTAACAGTTGTGTAAAGAGACATATCAAAAGAAGAATTTTCTCTTTTTTGCAAGTAGCAGTGCTTTTTGCTGTACATCATGAAGATAATTAAATTGGACCATTGCTGTGCCTTATTAGATATGTGATTTCAAACTTACAATAAGCATAAAGCAAAGTGTAAGTTGTTTGGACAAAGGTAGCACCAAGGAGTTTACTTTCATTAGGAGTGACCTGAATTTTCAGCACTGAATTCTAAGTATGGAGGCTATTTCAGAATAGTATCACAAAACTAACCCTTAGATTTCTTGATTTTATTTAGCTTTTAATCATGCCTGAATTTCTCTGCTTACTATTTTAATTCTTTTATTTCTTTATTTCAGGTTAGTTCAGAAACTTCCATGGGGTGTGTGTGTGTGTGTGTGTGTTTGAATTAATAAGTATATCTAATACTTCAAAAAGGGATAGGAATAGGGACTGGTCCTATGGTTTAATTGGTATAGGGAACTCTCAGATGAAAAAACAGATTAGACCATTTGGTTTTGTTGCTATAATTATAAATGCATCAGTTTAGAGGTGTAAGGTACCTTAGAAATCAATGCTTCTACTGCCTTCCTTTTAAAAATGAATAAATTGAAACCCCACAAGGTTGTGCCTTTTTCCATAGTTATGAGGAAAGGCAGAGGAGATATTACTGATTCCCAGAGCCATTTCCACTCATCATAACTTTAGAAATGATGACAACAACAAGCTAAGGAAAAAAAAACAAACTATGATCAGAATGTTGATCCTGGATGTTCTGGAATCAAAATGAGTCAAATTGCTCTTTAGTGCAAAACCAAAGTCTCTGTCTAACTTACTTGTCTTTTTAAGATTTGAGAGTATATATTCACATACATTTAAAAATAGTTGTTTAAATGGTGCTTAATTATTTTGTAAAAATATATGTTTTAGCTTTTTGAGTCTTAATGCAATAAAAGCATGTTCCTTTCTCAGAACAATGCTCTGTGTTATTTTGTTTTTTTTTTTAGCCTGTCCCAGGGAGATTGGAGGCTATACTAGAATGTCTGATTATTGCTCATTCGGTGGGAGTGGAAAGTCTTTATGCTGACTGTATGAAGTAAGTGATCTGAAGTACTGCTTATGCTATCAGTTCAGCAATTCTACTTTAATAATTTCCATATTTTGATGGCACTTTCAGATCTGTAATTTTTAGCCATTGCTTTAATATTAATAATTAATAATTAATTATGATAATTAATATAATAATGTTCAACTAGTAGGATAATTGAACTAATTTACCAGTTCAGTTCTCACTTTGAAGATAGACAGGATTAACTCTAATTAATTGTATTCAGTTTTATTTACATTGGCCCGACTCAGTGTGACTCAGTCAATTCTATCATGAAATTAATTAGGAATATTACTATAAGATCTAACTATAATTTGATCTAGTTCTAATATAGTCATTTGTATCTTATTTATATTGTTAAAAGGTGGTAGGAGATTGTTTTAATTATTTTCTTTTGGAACTTCTAATAGATGGATTGTTAAGCATTTTGCAAGGTGTTGGTCAGAGAGGAGTTTTGCAAATATACCTCCAGAGATCCAGAAAAATTGCCTTACTATGCTGATTCAGTCTTTAGTAAGTATACCTTGAATGATTCTTTTTGTTTATTTTTAGATTATTCAGTTTTTTAGAGATAATACTAAGTTATTCAATATTTTAAATGTCAGAGTATTTTTAACAAAAGAAGATTGCTATTAATATTATGTTAAAATAATATCTGTATTTTTATATTATTGATATTTTTGATACCTTAGAGAGTATACCAAATGATCCTTAAATTAATTTTTCAGCACTAAATTTATATGGAGAGCTATAAAGAATTCTGATTTTTATTGAAATATTGACTCACAAAGAAATGTCCTATGTGTTACCTCTAAAAACAAAGTTTTTTACCAAAAAAAAAAACTGCTTAGAACATTAAATACATATGTAGTACAGTACCAAAGATATTTCTTGACTAGATGGATAACCAATAGATACTTATTATTTTATATGATTGGTGACTGTTACTAAAAAAATTTCTTCTTGTAATATTTGATGAAGAAAGATATAGAATTGTAGTTAATGTACCATGAATGTGTAGATACTCAGGTTTTGATTGTTTTCCCTACATATAATGGTGGGGGGGGGTAGAATAAATTTTACTCTTTTGTACATTTGCGTGGTTAATCCCCCAAGGTTCTACCTTGGGCTTACCCTCTTCCCATCTCTATCTACTCTACCATGATCTAATTATCTCCTTTGGATTCAATTATCAGCACTGTGGGATGACTTCAGAACTGTTTCTCCATCACTAATCTCTCACCTCTAATCAGGTCCTATATTGCTGTCTGCTTCTGTCCATCTCTCCCTACCTGGATGTCTCTTTGTCGTATTAAACTCCACATGTCTAAAACAGAACTCATTTTCTGCTCCACAACCCACCCTCCACCTCCACCCCCACCTCCACCCCATGCCAAGCCCATCCCTGATGTCAGCTTCCTTTTAAAGGCATGGGATCCACCATTTGCAGCCCCTGGAAATCCCTTCTTCCTCACTCCCTCACCTCTGGTCAGTTACAGACTTCCTTGTTCTGTTGACTCTGCCTGCACATCATCTTTGAATCTTGTCCCTTTTATCTCTCCTCTCCATGCACCAGCTAGTCCCCTGTTAGGTCCCCATCACTACATGCCTGAACTGTCAGAAGCTTTCTGATGGATTTCCCTGCTTCCACTCTTTGCCTTCCCCAATTCATCCTCTACATAACTACTAAAGAAAAACATAATTTACAGTTTGGCAGGTATCCAGAAAGAAGCAATTCGAGTACTGAGGAGCCACAGTCAGAGTCACATGACCTATCAGGAACATAGAGCATGGAAGATGATATTCTAGAAGGCAGAGTGTGTAGGCTGACATTAACTGTCTTAACGACTAGTTTACCCAGCAAAACTGAATATAATTCAACAGAGGAAAAAAACGGATTTTTAATGAAAAGAAGCCTTCCAAGCATTGTTGATGAAAAGATATGGGTAAATAAGTAAAAATATATAAACCTGATTGAATACTATTGTGTTGATGAAACCAGTAGGTCCAGAAAAACCTGGGAAGACTTATATGAACTATTACAGAGTGAAGTGAATAGTGAATATATTTATCCATTTATATATTTTCCCCAGAAAGATCTGAGCCAGTGATGGGAACCTTTTAAAAACCACATGCTGTGCCCTGCTCCCTGAGACCAAGTGCTGCCCCCTGCCAATTCCCACCTCCCCACCCCCACTTCACCCCAGACAGGGGAAGGAAAAGGAGACGGAAGTAGCCTTTCCTTACTCTTGTTACTCTGGAGGGAATAAGTGCTTCCATTGGGCTGCTGGGCATCAGGGCAGATAGTGAGAGGCACTTGGAGAGGGGGAGGGGAGCAGCTCTGCCCAAGTCCCTCTGCCTTTCTAATAAGTAACTCTGGTAGGTGACCACATGTGCCCACACAGAGGTCTCTGAGTGCCATCTTTGGCACATGTGCCATAGGTTTGCCATCACAGATCTAAACTCTTTGAAGAAATGAACTAAATTTTGTTTTCTCCTTGTATTCTTAGTGCCTGACATAATTACTCACACCTAGTAGGTGCTTTAAAATGCATGTTAGATTGGACATATTTTTAAAGGCATTGAAAGAGAAATTCTCAAACTATGTAAAAGAAGGAAGAATATTGAATGATTTTTTTTAAATTATAAAATTATACTTCCACAAAAGAGTAGTTGAGAAAGATATCTATAACTATTGACTCAAAGAGTCCTACTTTCTCATTTTTATAAAAATATCTTTGAAAATTATGCATATATGAAGAATGTTCTTGTTGCATATGTACCAATTGAAATTCTTGAGAGGCAGTATTTCTTAATTTTAAAATAATTTATTAATTGACCAGTCAGTACATCCTAATCTGGTTAAATGATTCAATAACCAAAAGACCGTGGCTCCTCTGGAACAGGTCTATATATACCACTTGTGAACTCACCACTCAGTCCCTCCCCATGGACATGCCAGGACATCTCTGTTTGGTCAATAGCTATTGAGGAGGTGGACTTCAAGATCTTAACTCCTCCATCATTACTTCATCACAGGAGGGTCCATAGAACCTTAAAGCATATACCCAAAGAAAATCACATGTTTTTATCTTCCTTCCTACTCCAACACTTCTTTCTCTAGAGGTAAATAACATTCTTTTTCATAAGTCCCTCAGAATTGTTCAGGATCATTGTATTGTTGTTAGTAGCAAAGTCTATCACATTTAATCATTCCACAATATTGCCGTTGCTGTGTACAATGTTTTCCTAGTTCTGCTTATTTTACTCAGTATCAGTGCATGTAGGTCTTTCCAGCTCTTTCTGAAATTATCCTGTTCATCATTCCTTATAACAAAATAGTATTCCATTACCATCATATACTACATTTTGTTTAGCCATTCCCCACTTGAGGGGCATCCCTTTAGTTTCCAATTCTTTGCCACCATAAAGAGAGCAGCTATAAATATTTTTGTACAAGTAGGTCCTTTTCCATTTTTTAAAAAATCTCTTTGGGATACTAGTAGTGAGTATTACTAGATCAAAGGGTTGCATGCTTTTATAGCCCTTTGGGCATAATTCCAAATTGCCCTTCAAAATGGTTGAATCAATTTACAACTCTACTAGTTGTGATTATGATGCAAAATCCATATGATAATGCATTAGTATCCCAATTTTGCCAACCTCCTTCAACATTAATCATTTTCCTTTACTGTCATATTAGCCAATTTGATAGGTACGAGGTGGTACCTCAGAGTTGTTTTAATTTGCATTTCTCTAATCAAGAGTGATTTAGAATATTTTTTCATATGATTATTGATAAATTTGATTTCTTCATCTGAAAACTACCTGTTTGTATCCTTTGACCATTTATCAATTTGGGAATGTCTTGGATTCTTATAAAATTGACTTAGTTCTTATATTTGAGAAATAAGACCTTTATCAGAGAAATTTGTCATAAGATTTTTTTCCCAGTTTGTTGCTTCCCTTCTAATCTTGGTTGCATTAATTCTGTCTATACAAAACCTTTTAAATTTAATATCAGAATTATTCATTTTACTTTTCATAATGCTCTCTATCTCTTATTTGGTTATAAATTCTTCCCTTCTCCATAGAACTGACAGGTAAATTATTCTATGTTCCCTTAATTTACTTAAAATATTACTCTTTATGTTTAAATCATATACCTATTTTGGCCTTATCTTGGTAAAGGTCAAAGATATTGACCTAAACCTAATCTTTGCCATACTATTTTCTAATTTTCCCAGCAGTTTTTGTCAAATAGTTCTGTGAAGATGGAACTCTTCCCTGTCAGTTTTTATATTTAATCACCAAAAGCATATATACCCCACTTACACTTGAGAAGGGGAGGTCTCTGACCCACCTATGCAAAAGTGAGTGATGAATCAGAAACCATTGACTACCCCCTGGGCAGTTGTAAGCAGAAATATAGACTATAATTGATCCATGTAAAAGTGGAGGAAGGCACAGGAAGTGATGTAAAGAAGCATCTTTAAAAAGGAGTTACAACTTCCTATGGAGAGCTCTTTGTGCTTTGGAGTCTCGAGTTGGAGGCTGATGAAGAATCTACTTCATAGACCTGAGACCCTGGACTTGGTGAAACTGTTCTTAAATCTTTCCCTTTGAACTACCACATCATGTGGGTGACTGAAAAAGACTGACTCCTTTCCTGGATTTTCTGAAGGTACTAGCCTCAAGAGAGGCTGAAGCCCTTGCTTTATTCATCACTGAGGCCTCTCTGGCTGAGGACTAATTAGCCCTGCCTGGTTTGAGCCAGGGGCCAGAGTAAAATACTTAGTGTATTAGGTATCTTACCCTATCCTCTCTCTGATTTTCTTACTTTAACTCTCTCTCCTTTTGTAAATAAATTACCATAAAAAACATTTGAAATTGAGCAATTAATTCCTGGCAACCATGCCCTTAGATAATTTAGTCCAATCCTTTAATTTTAATCTCTTACATTACTGTCCCCCTTTATAGTTCTTAGCCCCAAATCTGGGATCTTTGGGTTTATCAAACACTAGATTAATGAGGTAATTCATGCCTAATCTGTTCCATTGATCCACCCTTCTATTTCTTAGTCAGTACTGTGAAATGAAATCCTTTATTATCTTTGCTTAGTTGGAGTTAAAACTTTGGTTAACAATAAGTTAAGTACCCCTACTTAGTACCTCACTAGAGTGTGAGGACAGGATTAACTCTCCTTTGTCTACATTTTTGATTGAATCAACACAAGCTTGAACTAGGTGGAGGAGCTTGAACACCACTTAGTAAATTCATACCTTATTTAGTGCTAGGTGCTAGGTGAGAAGCCAGTAAAGATACTTGGAGAGCTCTACCCTTTTTTCTAACTCAAACAGCCAGAAACTTTTGAATTCTTTTAAGAGTTCACACCCTTAGAAACTATGAACCCTTTCAATGAAGTTGCAAACTGGTTCCCACAAACACTGCCCTCTGGGCAGTGCTAGACTGTTTGGAAGCTGTTATTGGCCCCCGTGAAGAGGGGAAGAGACAAGAAACCACTGTAAAAGGCCCTGAATTTCTGAGACTGACGGGTGAGCTCCAAGAAGCGTCGATTCCAAGAAAGAAGTCAACTTCAAGAAGAAGGTTGTCTCAAAGAAGAAAGTTGGCTTCAGGAGTCATTGTCTTGACCTGCCTCTTGGAGGGAACTTGGGTGAGTGGATAGTTGGCTTTCCCTTTCCTGTCTTCTGGAGAAAGTTTAATTCCGTTTGAAGGTTAGCAAGTCCTGGCTGAGCCAAACACTGGAACAATATTTAGTTAGATAGGTTAATATCTTCTCTACCTTTTTGTATTCCTCCCCTTTTACTCTTTCAACTTCTTTTGTAAATAAATGATTTATAATTTTCATATATTTAGCCAAACCATTAATTTTAAAACTTACAGTACCAGTTTGTTTTGATGATTGCTACTTTATAGTACAGTTTAAGATCTGGTACCACTGGACCGCCATCCTTCACATTTTTTTTTATTAGTTCCCTTGATATTCTCCTCTTTTGTTCTTCCAGATGAATTTTTTTATTATTTTCTCTAGTTTTATAAAATAGATTTTTAGTAGTTTGATTGGTATGGCACTGAATAAGTAAATTAATTTAAGGTAGGATTGCCATTTTTTAATTCGGCCTAACCATGAGCGATTAATATTTTCCCAATTGTTTAGATCTAACTTTATTTGTGTGAAAAGTATTTTCTAATTGTGTTCATATAATTCATTGGTTCCCAAACTTTTTTGGCCTACCGCCCCCTTTCCAGAAAAAATATTATTTAGCTCCCCTGGAAATTAATTTTTTAAAAATTTTAATAGCAATTAATAGGAAGGATAAATGCAGCACCCTCCACGGGGTGGTGGCGCCCACTTTGGGAATCACTGATATAATTCCTACATTTGTCTTGGCAAATTGATTCCCAAGTATTTTATATTCTCTAAAGCAGTGATAGGAAAACTTTTTAAAGATGGGGCCAGGAAAGGAAATGCTCACTTGTCAGTCTGTTTCTAAGGCAACTCTTTTGAAGTTGAAGTTTCATTGTCTTTTATCCTACTCATTGTATTCATCATATTAGGAATAATGTCGGGTGGCCAGATAGAACATTTCAGGGGGCCACAGTTTGCCCATCACTGGGTTAGAGTGATTTTTAAATAGAGTTTCTCTTTCTAACTCTTGCTACTAAGCTTTGTTGGAAATATATAGAAATGTTGATGACTTATGTGGGTTTTTTGTATCCTGCAACTTTGCTAAACTATTTATTATTAATTGAAATAATTATTTCAATTTTTAGTTGATTTTTTAGGATTCTCTAAGTATATCATCTACAAAGAGTGACAGTTTAGTTTCTTTATCACCTGTTTTAATTCCTTCAATTTCTTTCTTCTCTTATTGCTAAATCTAGCATTTCTAGTACAATATTAAACAATGGTGATGATAATGGGCATTGCTTCACTCCTGTTCTTATTGGGAATGTTTCTAACTTATCCCCATTGCAAGTGATACTTACTGATGGTTTTAGATAAATACTATTTTTTTGTTTTAAGGAAAGGCCCTTTTATTCCTATGCTTTCTAGTGTTTTTAATAGGAATGAGTGTTATATTTTGTTGAAGGCTTTTTCTGCATCTATTGAGATAATCATGTGATTTTTGTTAGTTTGATTATTGGTTTTGGTCTGTTATACTGATAGTTTTCCTAATATTAAACCAGCCTTTCATTCCTGGTATAAATCTCACCTGGTCATAGTAAATAATCCTTGTGATATATTGCTATAGTCTGTGCTAGATTTTTGCATCAATATTCATTAGAAATTGGTCTATAATTTTCTTCCTATTTTCGCTTTTGCTTAAGTATAAATACCATATTTGTGTCAAAAAGAATTTAGTAGGACACTCCTTTGCTTATTTTGGCAAATTGTTTGTATAGTATTGGGATTAATTGTTCTTTAAATATTTGATAGAATTCACTTGTGATTCCTTCTGGCCTGGGGGTTTTTTTTCTTAGGAAATTCCTTTGTGACTTGTTGAATTTCTTTTTCTGAGATGGGATTATTTAAGTATTTTATTTCCTCTTTTGTTAATCTAGGTAATTTATATTTTTGTAAATATTCAGCCATTTCACCTAGATTATTAGATTAATTACCATAACTTGGCAAAATAGCTCCTGATTGCTTTAATTTTCTCTTCTTTAGAGGAGAAATCACCCTTTTCATTTTTTTTTAACCCTTGTACTTCAGTGTATTGTCTCATAGGTGGAAGATTGGTAAGGGTGGGCAATGGGGGTCAAGTGACTTGCCCAGGGTCACACAGCTGGGAAGTGGCTGAGGCCGGGTTTGAACCTAGGACCTCCTGTCTCTAGGCCTGACTCTCACTCCACTGAGCTACCTAGCTTCCCCTACCCTTTTCATTTTTGATACTGATAATTCGATTCTCTGCTTTCTTTTTTTAAATTTAAATTCTAAAATTTAAATATTTAAATTTAAATTAAATTAATCTATTTTGTTTGTTTTTTTTTCATAGAACCAATTCCTAGTCTTATTTATTAGTTCAATAGTTCTCTTACTTTCAATTTTATTAATTTTTCCTTTGATTTTTAGGATTTCCAAATTAGTTCTTAATTGTAAATTTTTAATTTGCCCTTTTTCTATGTTTTTTTTAATTGCATGCCCAATTTGTTGATCTTCTTTTTCTCTATTTTATTGATATGTACAGTCAGGGATATAAATTCTTCCCTGAGTTCAGCTTTCACTGTATCCCATAAATTTTGGTACTTGGTCTCCTTGTTGTCATTCTCTTCAACAAAATCAGTGATTGTTTCTATGATTTGTCCTTTGACCCACTCATTTTTAAGTAGATTATTTAGTTCCCAATTAATTTTTAATTTGCCTTTCTATGCACCTTATTTTTTTTTTCATTACAATCTGAAAAGGTTGCATTTTTATTTCTGCTTTTCTACATTTGGTTGTATAGTTTTATGCCCTAGCACGTGGTCAATTTGTGCATATGTACCATGTGCTGCTGAAAAGAAGGTGTATTTCTTCTTTATCACTATTTTCTCTAGATATCTATTAAATTTAAGTTTTCTAAAATTCATTCACTTCCTTTTCTTTTTTCTTATTTATTTTTTTGGTTAGATTTATCTAGTTCTGATAGGGGAAGGTTCAAGACTCCCCCCCCGCCCCAGTATAATATTACTGTCTATTTCCTCCTGAAGCTCCTTTAGTTTCTCCTTTAAAAATCTGAATGCTATACCATTTGGTGCATATATGTTAAGTATTAATATTACTTCATTGTCTATACTGCCTTTTATCAAGATGTAATTACCTTCCTTATCTCTTTTAATCAGATCTATTTTTGCCTTAGCTAGATCTGAGATCATGATTCCTACTCTTGTGTTTTTTTTAATCTCAGTTGAAGCCTAATGGATTCTGCTCCACTCCTTTATCTTTACTCTGTGTGTGTGTGTGTGCCTATATGCCTCAAATATGTTTCTTGTAAACATCATATGGTAGGATTCTGTTTTTTTAATCCACTCACTACCTAATTCTCTTTTATGGGTATGTTCATCATCATTTACATTCACAGTTATGATTTCCATCTGGTCCCCTCCATCTCATTTTCTTCTTTTAAACTTGTCCTTTCTCTTTTCACTCTTTCCCTCTACACCTATGTTTTGCTTTTAATCACTTTCTCCTCCATTATATTACTTCTCTTTCCACCACCACCCTTCTTATTCCCCTCCTACTTCTCTATAGGGTCTTTTAATTACTCTCCCAGTTTCTCCCTTCCTTATATTAATTCCCCTTCCCATGATTCCCATTTTTATTCCCCTTCTACTTCTCTATAGGGTAAGGTAGGATTCTATACCCCAGTGAATCTCGCTGTTCTTCCTTCTCTGAACCAGTTCCAATGAGAATAAAGTTTAAGTATTACTTTTCATCACCATCATTCTCCCCTCCAGGATAATAACGTTTTTACCCTGAGCTTTTTTATGTAATATAATTAACCTATTTTACTTCTCCCTTTCCATTTCTCTTAATACAATTCTTTTTTTCACATCTAGATTTTTTTTCGCATTTCATCCTAAACAGCTTGCTCTATCACACCCCGTCTCTAAGTATACTTCTTCTAACTGTGATGAAAATGGTGTGAGAAGGGAATTTGTATTTTGATTTGATCAATCAGGGATTTAGACTTCCCTTCCATTTATTTTGAATTTGGGTCAAACAGCAATCAGGGAATTGGACCACAGGTACTACCCCCTGGGTGTTGCCAGGCTAAGTGAGGAATTGTGATTGGTTCCTGGGGAATGATTCTTATTTTCTTTTCCTTACTAATAAATCTAGCTATTAACAGTCTTGTGTCTTAAGGGTGTGTGGGGTGAAAGTGAAGGGATGGAAGATAGGAAGGTAGGATGGATGGGAGAAAGGAGAGAGGAAGGTAGCGGTTCCAGGCCCAGCGGGGGAAATTGATCAGAGCCGCTAATAAATGATCAGAGAGCAACTTTAGGGTTTGAATAGCTAGGTTTTATTTTAATTAGAAAGGGAAAGGTATAGGGAAAACTAGGAGGTAAGAAGAAAGGGAAAAAGGCGCCAAGAGAGAGATCAGGGTCTTAGGGTAGAGAAAGCTGCTTCCAGGATCAGAGCAGACCCTCCTGGGTAGAAAGAGAGAAAAGGCACCAAACTTTCTCTTTTATACTTTCCCTGACACCTCACCCAAAGGAAGTAGGAGGTGTAAGGGGAAGTTGTAGCAGAGAGAGTCCTGGGAGACATAGTCTTCCAGGGCTTACAATAATTTCAGTGACACATTTCCCCCCGTGACCCTTTGGGAGACCAGTCTCCCCAATAGATCATAACAAACATAAATAAATTTACAATTACAATAAATAAAGGGTATATACATCAATACAAGGGGAGAAAGGTAACAATTTTTACAATATAAAGAAATAAAATGGTGCTTTTACAAAAATATTCAGGGGGCAGTCCCCTTTTTTCATAACAAAATAGATACATACATAAAACAAATTCATTTAAACAAAACACATAAATTTAACAAATGAATTTTAAAACCAGACAAATGAATTTAAAACCCCCCATAGTTCAAAATTTTTCACATCCGGTTGCTCTCTTAGGCTCCTGGATCATTCTTACTCCATGTAGTCTCTATGGGCATCTCCATTTCGATTCCAGGAGGCAGTAAACTTCTTTTCTAAAACAACCTAAATTCTCCATATGAAATAAAAACACATTCCCTCTTGAGGATGGAAAGAAACAATGAAATTGCACAGGGAAAACATGGCTGAGGCATGAGGCGTATATATGAATCACTGCCAATCAAATTATCAGAAAAATTTAGCACAAAAAGGCCAAATAAGTAGTGGATGAAAAATTTGAAACATCCAATCCCAAAATTTCATATGGAAAAAATTCTAGATAAGAAAAAAAATAGAAAATCCCACTAGGTTTTTGAATAATATCCAATTAAAGTAATCCATGTCCAATATCATGCACTTAACCCACTTAGCAGCCAGTACCACAGTCAACCACCATAGTAAGAAAGTTAGGAAAAAGGACTAGATTTACATTTATTGGTCTGATATTATGTCTTTTCTTCTTTTCTTCTTTCATCATTTCTTCTCAGGGATATAATATGGAGCCAGAACAGCCAATTGTTAGGTACTTGACATATAAATTTTTACAAGGAGTGTGGTTTGAAGAGTCCTACGTCTTAATGTATATTAAGCATCGCAACCTCAGTGCTCACACTATGTTCAAGTCCTTTTTATTGGCATAAAAGTCTTAGCAATCCTAGTAGGATTGGTTTCTCTTTTTGACCTATGTGCTTATTTGGCATCATGCAGGTATGTGCTTCTTTTGGCACTATATTGATGAAATCTGTACTCCTTTTTTGATCCCATTTCATTGAATCAGACATTTCATTGAATCAGACATTTGTACTAAGTCCCATAATAGCAAAATACTAATGGCAATTTCAATAGTCTAAGGCTTTTGGGCAGGCAGTTACAGTTAGAACAAATGGATATACTAAACCTACACTAATCTAATAATCAAAAACTCTTTCAATTTAGATAAATGACATGTGCTTATGACAAATACAAAAATTGAACATGTAATTACAAAGATATGCTAAAATTTCAAAACATATATATCTCCTATAATCAGTGACAATGAGAAAAAAAGTATGTGTGCATATGTTGCAATTCATGTCACTTAAAGAATAGAATATAAAGGTTCTTACCCAAGAATTTAGATGCATTTCGTCTTAGCTTAGCCATGATCCACAGTGTGAGTGCAAATAAGGTAAAACAATGGAGTTATAAAAGCAATAATACATTTAAGAAAATACAAAAATTTCACCAAAAGCACAAAATATGAATCAATTCAATACAATAAAGGTTTCCTAATACAGGTAATATATGTTCAAATCTTTCAAATACACAAAATACAAGTCTGCCAAATTATCAATACAAAGGCACATGTCAAATACCAGATGGGACAAATAAAGTTAAGGGGGGTAGACAAGTCACTGTATTCAAAATTCTATTTTTTCTTCTTTTGCTATTTTTAAAGGGAGACAAAATTGAAAAGGGTTAATAGCAACAAAACAACAAAAGCAATAGAGTTTAAGAGGCACCTCCTTCTGCCCCACGTGGAGGAGCAGTGGCACCCTGATTAGTGTGTGGACGAGTTCCACTTTGGAGATACTCTTGTGGGGTCATTTGTTGTGGATTATCTGCCTGATTATCAGCCCTGAAATTGCGATTTCTATAATTATTGTTATGATAGTTATTGTTTCTGAAATTAGTATTGTTTCTGTCATTATTATTATTCCTGAAATTGCTATTCCTGAAATTGTTGTAATTATTATTCCTAATTATCTGTAACAAATTCTGGCAATTCATCATTAAGTGGCCTTTCTTGTTACAGAAGTGGCAGGTCAGAGATTGATAATTAGACTCTTGGAGAGGGGCAAGTGGTATTGGTGTAGTATCATACCCTCTTTCCTGTTTTTCTATTTTATTTCGTAATGATTTCAGTTCTTTTTGTATGGTATCCAATAGGTCATTAGTTTGTACCTTTATCTCTTCATGTCTTTTAGTGACATACACAGCTATTTTCCTTAATTCATCCAGATCCATTTCTGGCCATTTAGGACAATGCATCTTAAAGTAATCCTGGACCACTCTGCTAGAATTGTTTACAAACTGTCGCCTTATTTATCGTATGTCTTATTCTGTTGATAAATCCAAGTTCAAATATCTAGCTCCCAATTCAATATGCCTGTCTATAAACTGAGAGGGAGTTTCATCATCATTTTGCGTTAGGTGATCAAATTTGTTCCAGTTGTCTAGACATTGTGCACATTCTTTCATTGCTTTTAATATTGCAGCCCTAACATTATTTAACTGCAAATGTTCTTCTGGGTCATTATAATTCCATTTCAGGTCCTCACGTGGCCAATGTGCTGCATTTTGTCCTTGGGCCTTCTTTACATGAGAGATGATTTTGTTTCTCTCTCTCTCTGTCAGGAAGATCTTGAGTAATTTTTCCACATCCTTATAGGAAGGATTGTATCGGAAAAATATATCTTCCATCCTTTTCATGACAGCTATGGGTTCATCATTATAATTTAGAATATCTTTTTTAAACTCTTTGATATTTTCAGGAGTGAATGGATTATGGTGTGTTAAATTTATCACATCCCCAGATCTGTCTAATGTAGGCACTTCCCTTAAGGGGAAAAGGCCATCACAGGAATCAGAATTAGAATCAGAATCACAGCATGTCTTTGGTTTCTTTTTAGTCATTTTGGTGCTTACCGAGGCAGAACAGATCTTTTTAGGTGTTTGCTTCCCATGGCATTATGTGTCTTTTGAGTTGTTTGTGAGTTTGTCTCAGCAGTATTGGTAGGAACCAGTATGGTCTGGACTGGGGTTAGTTGTGGGTTGGAGGAAGGGACAGGAGAGGATGGAGTGTCAGGAGAAGGAGGAGGGGAGGGAGAGTTGGTCAGGAGATGCACAAGATGATACAGGAGTTTCATTGCATCTGTCCCCTCTATTTCAGGAGAAATAGGAAAAATAGGACTTTCCTCTCTGAGTATTTCAGGAACAGTCTTGTAAAATTTGGAATCAGATTTTTGAATTGGACACTGCTTTTCCAGTGCGTTGTGCATAGCATATTTGAAATTGTTCAATTGGATTTGTACTGCTGCTTGGATGTTGGCTTGCATTTTCCTATTTGCAGCCTTTTGCGTCATCATATTGAAAATTAAGAAAACAAGATTCCCTAGCAGCATCAGAAGGAGGAGGCAGTCCAATTTGGCAAAAGCCAAAAGATTTTCCTGTAGGTGTAAACATTTGCAACCATGTTGGGAGGCTTCTATTTGTTTATTTACTTAGCTAGCCTTTATTTATTCAGTTTGTTTTAATTCTATTTTTTTATACTTAATTCTTCTTATTTATGTACTTATTTGTTTGTTTTTAATTATTTGATTTCAGCAGGGAAAATTATTTTTTTGTGTGTATTCTCAGTGCTGTCCTTGGTGCTGCCCTCCAGTGGCAGAAAGGTAGCACTGTTTGAGCTATTCTTGGTGCTGCCCTCCAATGGCAGAAAGCTAGCACTGCAGCTTAGCAGAAAAAAGGGAGGGGGGAGCACACTCCTTGCTCAGTGCTGGCCTCTAATGGCCAAGGTAGTACTGCAGCTCAGTAAGGAGAAGGGAGGGGGAGCAGTGAAATGGACAAAAGCACAATGAGAGCCATCAGGCTCATAAGCAAGGTAAGTGAGGTTTTTTAATGTTAGGGTTTTTAGTATTGCCTTTTAAAAGGCAAAATCTCTCCAAAGGGAGAGACTGAAGCTAGTAGGGGGGTAGAAGGTAGAGAGGGATCTGGGTTTTCCTGCCAGCAGATCACTGGGGGTAGATCTTGCTTTCCAGCCATTGGCAGACCCCCTGCTGGGTCTTTTCCCGCTAGCTGGGTTTTTTCTCTAGGGGACCAGGATCTTTTTTGCAGGCTGGTGAGGGCTTGGGGCTTAGGTGATAGATTTGAATCCCATGCCAAGGCACAGGTACTGGGCAGGGGAAGAGTACATTTTTTTTTCTTCCTGCTGGGTTTTATCCCAGCAGGGGTAAGAGGGATTAGGGTTAGGGCTCCTGGGGTGGGGATTTAGATTTAGGAGCCTGGCGGGGGTTTAGTAGGGGAAGGGATCCCCGCTGGGCTGGGTTTGGGCGGGAAAATTTTTTTACTTACCCTTAGGCAGTAAGGCAGACAGGATAGTCAGCATGCTCAGGCAGGCAGGTTCAGGTCCATTTGAAGGTCATCATAAAATGTGTGGGTGAAATGAAGGGATGGAGGTAGGATGGTAGGAGAAAGGAGAGGGGAAAAGATATAGAGGAAGGGAAAGGAAGAGGTAGCGGTCCCCAGCCCCAGCGGGGAAATTGACCAGAGCCCTCAAATGAATAATCAGAGAGCAACTTTAGAGTTTTGAACAACTAGGCTTTATTTAGATTAGGAAAGGGAAGGTCTAGGGAAAACTAGTAGGTAGACAGAAAGGGGAAAAGGCTCAAAAAGAGAGATCAGGGTCTCAGGGTAGGGAGAGCCCAACCAGCCTCCAAGGTAGAGAGAGAGCTGCTTCCAGGGTCAGATCAGACCCTCCTGGGTGGAGAGAGAGAAAAGGCACCAAACTTTCTCTTTTATACTTTTCCCTGACACTTCCCCTAAAAGGAAGTGGGAGGTGTCAGGGGAAGTTGTAGCAGAGAGAGTCTTGGGAGATGTAGTCTTCCAGGGCTTACAATAATTTCAAATGACACAGGGTTAATTACAATTTTTGGTGACCACCCATTCTAACCATTACAAAGGGTAAAAAATTTTAAGAGTTATAAATATCATCTTTCCATATAGGCATGTAAGTAATTTGACCTTATGGAAGCCCTTGAATTTTTTCTCTTTCTTATTTACCTTTTTATACTTTCCTTGACTTTTGTATTTGGACATCACATTTTCTGTTTAAGTTTGGTCTTTTCTTCAGGAATGCTTGGAAATCTTTTATTTTATTAAATAACCATGTTTTCCCCTGAAAGAATGAAGTCATTTTTGCTGGATAAGTGATTCTTGGTTGTAAAGCCATTTCCCTTGCTTTCCATAATATTATATTTCAAATCTTCTGATCCTTCAATGTGGAAGTTGCCAGATCCCATATAATCCTGACTGGGGCTCCATGATATTTGAATTGTTTTTTTTTCTGAATGCTTGCAGTATTTTCTCCTTGACCTGGGGGCTCTTGAATTTGGCTATAACATTCCTGGTAGTTGTCATTTGGGAATTTATTATAGGAGCTGGTCTGTGGATGCTTTCAGGGCAGTTCTCTTTGATAATTTCTTGTAATATGATGTCTAGGCTTTTTGCTTTTGTTTGTTTTTTTGTTCATGACTTCAGGCAGCGTAATAATTCTTAAATTGTCTCTCATGTATCTGTTTTCCAGGTCACTTGTTTTTTCCATGAAATATTTCATTTTTTTTCATTCTTTTGATTTATTGTCTCTTGATATCTCATGAAGTCATTAGCTCCTATTTTCCCAATTCTAATTTTTAAAGAATGAATTTCTTCAAAAACCTTTAGATCCTCCTTTTCTATTCATTCTATTCTTCTTTTCATGGAACTCTTTTCTTCATTAGATTCTTGTGTTTGCTTATTTTCCCAGCCTTTTTTTCCCCTATTGTCTGGAGTTCTGAAAGCTGCTGATTCTGTTTCCACTGCTGATAGTTGGTATATCTCTGTACTCAAAGTTATTTTGACCTGAGGCTAAGGGCTTCAGTACAGTACAAGCTTGAAAGGGCCAAGCATTACAGACTTCAGGGCCTCACTGTGGGCTAGTGCCAGGGCCTGGGACTTCGAGAATGGGTCTAAGGTGTAGGATACTCTGTTGTTGGTGATGTAGGCAGGGTCCCAGGATCCTGAAGATGGTCTTTTGAATTGGTCAGTCAGCACTCCTCTGTGTACAGTTTTGCTTCTGATTCCTCCTTATCCTATAAAAATCAGTTCTCTTGCCTACCTTTCAAGTTGTATTTAGCAGGAGAACCTTCTCACTCTTAGGTTTTGGTTTTTGACTCCTGTCATTTTGAGTCACTTTTTAAAGATTGATTTGTAAGGATTGTCAGAGTGATTTTAGCTTTTTGCTACTAAGCTTCCATCTTGACTTCTTCCCCAGTATACCATACTTTAAATGGGTCAGGGTTCACTGGGGCTAGTCAGGCTTAATCCTTTTAAGATCTTAACAAAAGAAGAAAGGTCTGATCCAGGTAGGTAGCCTGGGGGTGGAACCTTGGAATAGCCTCAAATTTTGGCAGCAGGCTGTTTCAGTCTGACCTTTGGAAGTTTAAGGGGAAAATTATTTCACAGTATCACAATTTGATATTAATTTTCTACTGTTATATTGAATCTCTGGGAGCTAGGAGTTCACACTGTGATTGACAGCTGGATCAGTTGGATGTTGGAATGTTCCCAGAGAGGCATGCGGACAGGAGAGGGCAGTTGGGCCGGGGGGTGGGGGGGAAGAGGGGGGTGTAATAAAACCACCCTGGTAGCCCTGGCAGAGGTGCTTAGTTCTTCCCTGTCCCTGAGACCGGAGATCAGTGGATCCTGGTCTTTGTGGGATTGAGACTTGCAAACTCAACCCTGCAAGCTCCTCCTGTTTGTTCCTGTACCATCAACAACCTGTACCTAGACCACCATCTCTGATTCTACTGCCCCTAGATATTAGGAAGTCAATCATCTTAGTCATCTAGGTTTCCCAGGGCCCGGGAGGGATCCGGGAAGGGGGCAGGAGAAGAAGAAGAGGGTAAAAAGGGTGGATATCTCAAACTGGGTAGGCTTATCATCTAGTGAAGAAGAAGCGGAAAGATTATACAGCAGTTTGCCTGCTCTGGTGTGGCTCTGACCAGGCTGTACCAGAGAGAAGCTATCATCTTAATTCCTTTACTTGCCTACAGTTTAGAGATTCATAATTATCATTTTTAGTTAGGGTCTCCAATACCTCTATCCAATCCCATTATCCTCCTTTGTTAAATACAACCAAAGTTTTAAAGTACCTTCCTGAAGCGATTATTCAAAGCTTCTTTGGGAAGGGAGACACAGTCAGATTCCAACGTTACCCAGCTAAAGAGCCCACTAAATAATATCAATTAACCCCATGTGGGTCCTGAAGGGATACTATCCATTGACCTAAAGGATCATGCCTGGGCAACTGTTATAAAGGAGAGAGGTGTCATCCTATCCTCTCGCTATACTCCATCTACATCTACATCTAATAGGAGTATCAGTCTTTAATTATAACACTATCCACACATTTTAAAATCACTCACATTCATAAGCATAGTTCTTTTTTAAATTAATTTTTTCATTTATCAAGCATTAACTTTTTCTTCTTTTTATCTCCCACCCCTCCAAAAAAAAGAGAGGAAAAAAAGAGAAAAGAAGAAGGAAGAAAATGGAATCCTCATATTATTTAAGCAGAGTCATATAAAACAAATCCCCTCATTGGCCATGTCCAAAAATAAATTTCTCATTCTTCATGTCAGTCCATCATCTCTCGGTCATGAAAGAGGCCTCATTCTTCTTCCATCCTCTAAAATTGTGTTTGATCATTTTGTTAATTAGAATTCTTAAATCATTTTTACAATCTTGATGCGATGACAAAAATTATTTTCCTGTTTATGTTTGGTCATTATTAGTTCATGCAGATCTTCCCTGGTTTCTCTAAAACCATCTTTCTTCATTTCTTATAGTATTTCATTACATTCATATACTGTAACTCATTCAACTTTTCTCAAATTGATGGGTACCTATTAGTTTTCAGTTCTTTGCTATTAGTAAAGAGTTGATAAAAATATTTTTGTACAGAAGGATCGTTTCCCCTTTTCAAAATTTCTTTAGTATAAAGGTGTAGTATTGGTATCATTGGGGCAAAGGGGATGTAATAATTTAGTGAACTTTGGGCCATACTTTCAAATTGTTATCTAGAATGATTGGGTCCATCAATATGGCTGTTTTCCCATAGGACTTCCAACATTTGTCATTTTCTTTTTAGCTCACTTTGCCAATCTAATGGGTATGAAATCATGCCTCAGAGTTGCTTTAACTGATATTTCCTTAATTATTTGTGATTTAAAGCTCTTTTTTTAATATGGCTGTAAGATAGCTTAGATTTTCCTCCCTCAAGAATTACCTGTACAGATCTTTCAACCACGTGTTCATTTCAGAATAGATCTTAGTCTTTTAAATTTGAACCTGTCTATTTCTTGGAATCGAGACCTTTATCAAAGAGACTTGCTAAAAAGATTTTCTCTCTGTTAACTGTTTCTGTGTTTTGTTTTGCTGTTTGTGCAAATACTTTTTAATTTTACGTAATCAAAATTGTTTATTTTCTGTGACACACTCTCTCTTTGTTTGGTCATTACTTTTCACCTAATCATAGCACTGAAAAGTAGTTTCTTTCTTGTTTTTCCAATTTGTTTATGGTATGACCACCTTTTTATATCTGGGTCATGTATCTATTTGTAATTTATCTTGCTCTAAGGTATGAGGTTTTAATCTTCACCTAATTTCTGCTATCTAGTTTTCCCAGCAGTTTTAATCAAATAGTGAGTATTATCCCAGTAGCTGTGGAATCTTTTAGTTTATCAGACCATAAGCTGCAAGGTTCATTTGCTTCTTTATGTTGTGTACCTGATTTGATAGCTCTTTTTCTTTTTTGCCAGTACCAAACTATTTTAGTATTTATTACTTTATTGTATAGTTTGAGATTTGGTACTGCCAGGCTCTCCCTTCCTTTATGCTTTTTTTTTCATTATTTACCTTGAAATTTTTGCCTCCAGATGGATTTCATTTCTTTTCTGGTTCTATAAAACATTTTTTGGTAGTTTGGTATGACATTGAATAAGTAAATTGATTTAGATAATATTTTTGTTATACAGGCTTGGCCTTCCCATTAATAATTCCCAAGAAATTGATATTTCTATAATTTATTAAACTTGTCTTTATTGTTATAAATAATTTTTGTTCTTATATATAGTTCTTATATATATAGTTCTTATGTGTGTCTTAGTAGGTAGACTCCCAAGTATTTAAATACTGTAATTATTTTGTTTTTGTTTTTTAAATAGATTTTTATTAATGTCCTTTTTTTAAACATCACCATAATTTCTCTAGTGTTTCTTCCATCCTTCCAGAAAGGCATCTACATAATAAATAGTATTTTTCAAAAAGAAAGAAGGTGGGGGGAGTCAGCATAAAAAAGTCTGAAAATATGTACATTGTATATTTATGGAACATGTACTTCTGCCAAGTGATGGAGTAAGGATGTGGCTTTTTTCAAGCCATTTTTGTTCTTTATAATTTTGCAGAATTCACTTTTGATCTTTTTTTGTAGTTCTTTACATTTATGTTGTTCTAGTAATTGTGTAAATTATTTTTTTGGCTTTCCTTATGTTACTCTACATCAGTTCATATAGATTTTGCATGTTTTTCCATATTTTTTATGTTCATCCTTTCTTACAGCACAATAACAATCCATTACATTGCTCTGCCACAATTTGTTATAGCTATTTCCAAACATTAGGCATCTACTTTGTTTCCAAATCTTTGCTGTCACAAACGTGTTGTTATAAATATTTTGATGTTTATGAAGTTTTCTTTTTATCAGTGGTCTCCTTAGGGTGTTTTGTTATTTTAAATGGAATTTTGTTTTCTTTTTCTTCTGAGCTATCTGTTTATTGGTATTTTACAGAAATGCAAGTAATTCATATGGATTGATTTTATATCTTTGTTGAAGTTCTTATTTCAAGTAATTTTATTAGACTTTGTAGGAATTTCTAAGTATACTATCTTATCATCTACAAAAAAATTTGTTTTATTTTTTCTTCACATACACATCTTCAGTTTCATTTTCTTGTCTTATTGATATAATAACTAATATTTCTAGCATTGTGTCAAATAGGAGTGGTGACAGTAGACACTCTTGCTTCATTCCTTATCCATTAGGGAAGGACTCTGGTTTATCCAGTACTTTCATACTTTGTTTGTCATAATGTTGGGCCCATATTTAGCACTTCATAGAGATTTATCGGCTGATTGAACTAGTAACTAGAGAAGAACCATACCTTTGATGCTGCCTATCCATTGACAATATGGCAAAGACATTGTCTTGGGTAAAATTTTGATCCTTCAGCCTTTCAGTTATTTATATATTTTATCAGTATACCTTTATAAACACCATGCATTACTAAAATGGCACATATTTACATGCAGGCAAGATATAATGATTAAATCAAAACTCCTAAAAATTACTGCCTATTTCCTAGAAAGAAAAGGTTTGGGGGTTTTTTTTGTTTGTTTTTTAAACATTAAATTTTCCCTTCCCAAAATCACAGGCAATGTATCTGTGATACATTTTGACTTTTTCTTATTTTATTTTTTTTTCAATGAACAAGCATTAATTTTTTCTCCTTCCCACCTCCCTCATTTAAAAAAAGACTTTGTAATAGATGTGCATAGTAAAACAAAACAAAATACATGGTCTATTTTGGAAATGGTCTTAAGAGGAAAAGACATATTCAAGAAGTTTGCATTAACATAGCCAGAAATTAAAATCTAAATAAGAAGTGTTTGCAGCAGAACTAGGGTTTTAGAGTAAAGGGCTAATCCCTGGGGCGAGAGGGGGTGTTGTCCTATTTGTGAATGGTTGCTGATTTTTAAAATGTGTCACCATTAAAAAACACAAACAATTTTCTTCAATAGGCAACATCTTTATAGTCATATAGCTGAGCGAGAGCATTGAGTTTTAGGAAAAGGGAAAGGAACAAGCATTTATTAGCATCTGCCAGTTGCTAAGCACTTTACAAATATTATTCTCACTACAACTCTTGAGGTGTGGGTGCTGTTATCCCCATTTTTCAGTTGAGGAAACTGATGCAGATAGGTTAAATGACTTGCCCAGGGTCACCAGGCTAAGAAGTGTTGAAGGCCGGATTTGTACTTGGCTCTCCCTGACTCTAGTACTCTGTGCATTCTGTGCCCCCTAGTGGTCTCAGGGTCTAATGTAAATAGTGCCAGATTTGGAGTTGGGAGAGACCTGGGTTTGAATCCCAGCTTAGACTCTTAGCTGTGAGATAAGACCCATCACTTCCCCTCTCCTGGTGCAATAGAGGGCGACTCAGGCCCACCTGAGCTTAAATCTAACCTTAGACACTTCCTGGCTGTGTGACCTTGAGGAAGTCACTTCACCTCTGCCTGCCTCAGTTTGCCAACTATAAAATAAGGATGATAATAACCCACGCCTTCCAAAGGCTGTCATGAGGATTAGATGAGAGATATTTGTAAAGTGCTTATGCCCAGCTCAGAGTAGGGGCTTAATAAAGGCTTGTTTCCTCCTTTCTTCCTTAGGATTGTGTCAAAAATCAAGTCTGAAGACATGTGCCTAGGCAAAGTGTCATGATGGATAGAGAGAGGCCAGAAAGCTATGGATTCAGGCAGGACCTCTGACATGTTTTGGTTGTGTGACCTTGAGCAGCTCACTTAACCTCTTAGCATGTCTCCTCAGAGAACTGTCTGAGACGATGGTGCAGAGGAAACGCGGCCTCAACCTGAGAGCTCCTTGTGCTGGGGAAGCCCTGGGCCAGTCCTTGGCCCATTCCATAAAGTACTGTGGGAAAGGCGGCCGTTCTTATGGTCTGTTTGTGGATACAGAAAATTCCAGGGGCACCAAGTGCAGCTTTGAGGAAGGGTCTCCCACACGTTACAGTTCTCCGGCCCACCCCAAGTACAACCTCAGGGACGGTTTTCTCAGCCATGTGTGAAGTGGCGACATCCAGGGGAGCCTGAAGCGGGGAGACGTGGGCTTCCTCCCATGTGGGCAGCCTCCCAAGGGGCCTCCTGCACAGCCTCCACAAAGGAAAGGCCTTCCTGCTGCTGGCGAGCCTCTCACTGCCCGCACGGCCTACTGACTGGTGGCCACAACGTAGACTAAGGCGGCTCTTCTTGTCGCATCTTCATACGCCGCGGCTCTGCCATGTTCTCTGCAGGCTCTTCCTCCTCCTTCTGGGAAGCCGGGCTGCTACGGCAGCCTCGGAGCCTGTTGGGGTTTTTTCACTGCCGTGTCATACTCGTGACTTCTTGGGCTTGTAATGCCGCAAAAACCCCTTTTGTATGTTAAACCCCTAAACTTGATTTTCTAGTCAAAATGCTGTCTTTCAGGTGATTTTTGTAAACTGAAGGATAAGACTTCACATTTTTTCCCCTATTGAATTTCATCTAATTAGATTTGGCTCAATACAGTAATGTGTCAAGATTTGGGTCCTGACTGTTTTCCTTATCTGTACCTTAGACATACCATCTATGTCTTTCTCCAAATAACTGATAAAAGTCAGAATTTCAAGATTCGGAAGGGACCTCAAAGACCATCTCTCCCACCAGAGACCTCTTTTACAACATACCCCAAAGTGTTTATCTACATTTTTCTTGAAGGACTTCTTGAGGAATTCAGCAGTATCAGGCCAAGCCTTGGGAAACTGAAGGAGACCTCCTTTCCAGGCCAACACGTATAATAGAGTATATGCTGCTTTTTTTTTTCATGTTTTAGCAGTCTTTTACTTATTTATTTATTTTAAACATTCGTTCATTTTTCAAAAACTCTTACTTTCCATCTTAGAATTAATAGTATGTATTGGTTCCGAGGCAGAAGAGCAGTAAGGGCTAGGCAATAGGGATTAAGTGACTTGCCCAGGGTCATACAGTTAGGAGGTGTCTGAGGCCAGATTTGAACCCAGGATCTCCCATTCCTAGGCCTAGTTCTCAGTCCACTGAACTACCCAGTGGCCCCTCATTTATTTTATTTTTAAATATTTTTCCCTGGTTACATGATTCATTTTCTCTCCCTACTCTCTTCCCTCCGCCACTCCCCTCCCCCAAGCCAACAAGCAATTCCACTGGGTTATGCATATGTCATCCCTTGCAGAGTATAAGCTTCTTGAGGCCAGGGACTACCTCACTTTTGAATTTGTATCCATGATACCCATAGTAAGCATTTAATAACTACCTGATGGAGTGATGAAGTTTAAACTGTTATTGATTTAAACCTGGGGTAGGCTCCTTATCAAAGAACCCTCTGAACAGAGTTTGTTCTTTGCTTTCTGATCATTTCTTTTAAATTTATGTCATAAAAAAGCTCTCTTCCTTTACCTGCCCTGGAGATAGACCTTCTGGCTCTTCTTCAGCAAAGGCCCACCTGTTCCAAACCCGTGCTTCATGGCTTGTTTCCCAGCTCCTTATGAAGCCTTTCCCGACCATTCAGCCCAACCTGATTTCTCCCTCCACCCACATGACCGTTGCACTTACTATTACCATCACTGCCCATGGTCACAACTTATGCCAAATGTGCTTCCTGCTTTCCTAAGTGCTGTTGCTCCCTGTACTCACCAGGCATAAAATCTTCCTTGATACCCACAACCAGTATCAAAACCAGAATGGTTTTATTCTCCCCAATTATTTGTTTTGAATAGCTAGTTGGCCCCAAGCCATGCCTCACATCCGTCCACCCCCTATGCATGCATCTTGCTCTCTGTGACTTCACTATCCTCCAGTCCCCCAGTACTTGGATCCGTGCGCTGTGCACCCAGAACTCCAGAGACTGCATCTTTTCATGGATGTGTAAGTCCATTCAGCTTTGGAACTCTGCTCTGGGACTGAGTGACGGTAATTAGGGCTTAAGCACAAACTCACCTAACCTTTATTTCGATGGCCCCAGACAAGATGCGCATCCATCATCTTGCATACAGGGCATACATTCAAATGCCAGCGTCCCTGTCTCCTCCAACCCCATGTGTTTTCTGCCACCTGTTCTGGAAATAGTAATGAAAACAGTTCTACTGTTGCTTCTGGAAAGACCTTCCAGTTCTGTTCCGTGGCTCCACTCAGCTTTCCTGTGAGACTCCCCAAACAAAACCTTCTTTCTCTGGCTACTACCTCCCTCTATGTGTTGTTTCTTCCTATTATAATGTAAGTTCCTTAGTAATAGGAGCTGTCTTTTGCTTTTGTGTCCCAGTGCCAAGCACGTAATAGATACTTTAATAAATCTTTTCTTTATTTATAAATTCTTAGCTGTGGCATGATTCATATACTGTCTATTTATATTTGATGCTTACAACTTGCTCCATATACTGAACCTTCTAGTCTAGGTATATTTGCCTTTAATTTCCATAAGGCTCAAGATTTTCTTCTCTCTTCCTCATTTAACTAGCTGCCAATTCCTATAGCTTATACTAGTGTAGTTTTTTGCATCACCTATAGCCCAAATAATTATTATGTAAAAGTCATGCGTCTGTTCAAAATTTTCACTGTGGAAAAGAGGGAGAATAATGTTCTGTGGTCTGTACTCTATAAGACTATAAAAGGGGGGCAGTTGGGTGGCTCAATGGATTGAGAGCAAGGCCTAGAGATGGGAGGTCCTAAGTTCAAATCTGGCCTCTTAGCTGTGTGACGCTGAACAAGTCACTTGACCCCCATTGCTTAGCCCTTACCACTCTTCTGCCTTGGACGGAATACAAGGTATTGATTCTAAGATGGAAGGTAAGGGTTAAAAAAAGACTCTATAAAAGGAATACATTCACACATGGATTTGATCTCTTTTAATCTAATTTCTTTTTGTATACAGGTTGAATTCTGTCCCAATTTTGTAGCTCAAATTATTTGCTTACATGTTTGTTTTTTTTTCCCATTCCCTGATTTTTATTCCTTTTGAGGTGGGAGATAGAGTTCAAGGGAAGCTGTCTTTCTCCACAGTATTCTCTCCAACTTGAGGGTGCCATGGAATAATGGAAGAGTATTGCAAGATGATTGCAGTGATCATTGATGAAACAAAAAGTAAAGCATAAGTAAGACTGTGCTCAAGCAAATGTCTTCTAACAGTACTATCCTCAAATCAGTACCAGAATACTGACTAATCACAGCTATAGTTCTTATGGGCATTCCCCAATATTGTTTTCAAAACCATAATTATGGAGACAGCTAGGTGGCTCAGTGGATAAGGAGCTGGGCTTAGAAATAGAAGTCCTGGGTTCAAATCTTAGATACTTCCCAGCTATGTGATGCTAGACAAGTCACTTAACCACCATTGCCTATTCCTTACCCCTCTCCTGCCTTGGAACCAATACAAAGTATTGATTCTAAGACAGAGGGTGAGGGTTTTAAACACACACACACACACACACACACACACACACACACACACACACACACACACACACACACA
>NC_058133.1:36272598-36327559 GCF_016433145.1 Gracilinanus agilis | reverse complement strand
ACACACACACACACACACACACACACACACACACACACACACACACACACAGTTTGAAATGTACTTTTCTGTTTCTCCAACCTTTCCATCTCTTATTTTCAAACTTTCAGCCTCACTTCTTTTCATGCAAGATTATAAATGCCACATACCTTGAGTTTATAGACCCTTCTATTTCTGCCTGGATATTGCTTAAAAGAAGCTCTAGTAGTTGCAGAAACACCAGTTCTAAAAAGTGAACATGTAACTAAGCTACATAAGTAGGGACATGATTATTTTAAAGCACCTTTGCCCTTTTTTTTAAAGTTTACATTCTTCATGAGATCTAGGTCCTTGAAAAAGATTACAAAGACTATCAAAATTCTTTGGTGATTCTTTTGATCAGGGGTAGTTAACCTGGATCTGTGAACTTTAAAAAAAAACAAAAACTTGATAACTACTCCTTTGAAATACTATTTATTTTATTTTGTACATTTAAACATATTGTTCTGAGAAGGGGTCTATAAGACTTCACCAGTCTGACAAAGAGATCCATGAGACACAAACAAAGGTAGAAAACCTCTGCTTTAGGTCAATCCTTACTATTGCAAATTCCACTCTTAGAATCATGATATAGAGACAGTCCTTGTCAGGTGTTCAGATCATGTCCAGTATTCATTCTTACTCACAAATGATAATTTTTTAGACCTATAGATAGAACAAAACCTAACAATTATTAATTGTCCCCCCCCCCGAAAAAATTCCTCATAAATATCGTATTTCACAAATATCCAAATTATTGATGTGGATTAGCTTTTCTGGGTTTATATCTACCAATCTGGTTTTCTATTATGGATCCTTCCAGAAACCTTACCACAGAGCAGTCAGACTAAATTATACCACTTCTTGTGAGATTTCATTTCCTTATTAGTGATAGTCCATAGAATAAATCTATTTACCATTGATAAGCTCATCTCCGAACAATATAACCATTAATTTCCAATTCAAATGTTTGTTTCTTTTTAAAAACTGGTTTCTCTAATTGTATTTCATGAAGATTTCCCCTATATTCCTCCCTTCCCCACTGTTTATTGAACAAGCCAGTTTTTATTCCCTCACAGTCAGAAGTCTGAAATAATTTCTAACTCCCTAAATTAACCAACATTTTAACATTGCTAAATAAAGACACCACTTTTTTCTTAAACCAATCAACTCTTTTCTAGCACAGTAATTTTAACTTTTCCAAATTGACACAAGACTTTCAGCATCTGTAAAATGGAACTCACATGTCATTAGGAAGACCCTTCCTCCCTCAGTACTATAACTTTCCAATCAATGGCTCTAGGTTTTCTCTCTCTCCCCGTTGACTCTGGCCTGCCTGCCTCATATAATGTTCTCTCTTTCCCCAGAGGATACTAATAGCTTTATCACAGACTTGCATGTAAATAATTTCTGTTTTGAGATATTCAGAGTACCCTTAGCCTAATAATCTACTTAATAATATACAAGTCATCACCTTCACCTCTTTAAGAGGATTCACCTCTTCTTCCTCTTGGAGCATTTTGCCTTATAGTCCTACATATCCTTTGACTATTATTGTCTAAGATTTCCTCATGTCAGGTCCTGAAATGCCCTTCTTGTTCTTTTACCCCTAAGACCCAGGTTTTTAAATCTGGGCTTTGTGAACTTTTTAAAAATCTGTGTAGTAGGTTTTATTTATAATCCTGTACGCTTTATTTCCTGCATTTAAAAACATTATTCTGAAAAAAGTATCCATGGGTTTCATAAGCGTGCCAAAGGAGTCCATCTCATATATGAAAAATCATGAACCTCTCACAAGAACTTGTAAACACATAAGAACAAGTCAAATACTGTGTCAAGGAAAACCATTCTGCAAGTGATTAAGCTGATCAAGGAGTCTAGTTCAGCCCCCAATCTTATTTATCTGTAATTGGGGTAATTTTTCTTTTTTCTTTTAAAAAAACATAAGTTTATAAACATCTTTTAGGTGTTCAATACAGGTACAGCAAAGAGTAATAAAAAAGTGTAAGTTGATTCAGAATATATAGTAATTCTCTGGAATAGATATCACAGAAGTCAAAGTTTTTTGTTTGTTCATTCTTCATTTTATAACGGTTCTTAAAATTATTCATTTGTATAATATTAATGTTAGATGTACATTTTTCTGGTTCTGCTCATTTCTGTCTGCATCAGTTCATATGAGTAGGCCATGCAGATATTATAATCACCTTATTTTATAGACAAGAAAACTGAGGCAGATAGAGATTAAGAGAGCTTGTTCAACCAGCTTTGCCAAACAAGCTTCAGTTTAAAGAGAAAGGAAAAGTATTGTCTCCATTTTTATAGAAATTATCTTTCTTTAATCACTGTCCAAAAAATGAGTTCTTCAAAACTGGCAGATGTTTTAGTTTCATAGTTTGGTTTTGCATGCATAAATATATAAATATTTGCTTGAGCAAAACTGCGGGGAGGTTTGAATTATTGACTCTAGAATGTAACGGTCATCTAATTCAATTACCTCACCAAAAAAAATTTTAGAAGTTTTATTAATGCCTATTATTTTTATATCACTTGTTCCCAGGCATATCAACCTCTCACTACCAAATGAGCTTCCCCCTTATAATAAAGAAGAGTTCAGCAGAACCAAAAGACAGAATTTGACTTTTGACATTACATGCAACATTATACACCCAAAGTCCTTCACCTATACCATGAGAAAGGTGCTTCCATGTTTTTTTCTCCAAAAATCATTACAGTTACTCATTATTGATCTTCATTTCAGTCTTTTTTGTTTAGTCATTATTTGTATTGTTTTCTTGATTTTTCCTCGCTTCACTCTATCAATCTATAACATTTTGCCAAGTTCCCCTGAATTCCTATGTCATTCTGTTGTGACACAAAAATATTTCTTTATATTCATATACAATTTTCTGTCCATCTATTTTCCAGTGAATGGACAACTAATTTTTTTGCCAGTCTTTTGCTACCACAAAAAAATATTACCACAGATTATTTAGCACATAGAGGGCCCTTCTGTCTTTGACTTGCTTGGGGCTTTATATGTCCATGAGTCTCTTCATATTATAGTCACCATTGTAAAAAGATTTACTCAAGGTCATAAGCATAGTAAGTAGCAAAAATGAGATTTCAGAACTGAAGGCTTCCTATTTCAAAGTCAGGATTTTTTTCTGTTCTGTAGTACTGGCTCAGCTTCATATATATCCCTTTTTGTTCCTGATTATATTCAAACTTTAGTAACTCAACATCCCCTTGCTCTGGCCTCTCTCCATCACAACCTTCTCTCAGAAACATTTCATTGAGTCACCTCTCCCAGGGGCATGTGTAATTTAATTTTTAAATCAGAATGTACAATAAAAGGCTTTATTCTGCTCCTCCCTCCACAATAAAGAATTTTTAGGAATCAGAGCTAGTAGTGAGTGTGTGTACATATATTTTAGAGAGAGAATATTTTAAAAGTTAACCTCATTATCAATAAAAATTTTATATACATACACACATGTGGTATTGAATGTTCACTGTAAACTTTTAAAAAATTCTTTGTTAATAGAATTTATCCACAATTTTCCCATCTCCTCCCGATTTCTTAAAGCACAATAGTATCCCATCACATTCATGCCACAGCTTCATTGAGCCTGTCATCTAGCATTTATGGAAATGACTGCTACAATACTAGGCATTGTGCCAAGCCCTGAAGATAACAAAGAAAAGCAAAAAACAAAGCCTTACTCTCAGGAGAATCACAGTCCACTGAAGAAGACAACATGCAAACAACAAACAAGATATATATAAGATGATTTGAGGATAGTCTTAGAGGGAAGGCACTAAAATTAAGGAGGGAAGGAGTACCTTCTTATAGAAAGTGGGACTTTATATGAAACTTGAGGAGGTAGAGAATGATGAGAGAGAATGGATTATCTTGTTTGAGGAATAGCAAGGAAGCCAGTGTCACTGAATTAAAGAGAAAATGGTGGAGAGACTAAGGTGCGAAAAGACTGGAGAAATAGGAAGGAGCTAGGTTCTGAATGACTTTGGAAACCAAACGAGGCATTTTATATTTGGTTCCTCAGTTGAAGGGAATACACTTGTTTTCCAGCATTTTTTACTACCATGGAAGAGCAGGTTTAAATATTTTTGCTCATAGGACCTTTTTTCTTTCTTTGGTTTCTTTTAGATGGAGTCCTAGTAATGGTATAGCTGGATAAAAGAACACACTGTTTAGTAACTTTTTGTATATAATTCCAATTTGCTTTACAAAATGATTCCATTCACAAGTCCACCAACAATGCATTGATGTGCCTGTTTTCCCATAGCTCATCAACATTTATAATTTTACTTTTTTGTCCTCTTTGTTACTCTTTTGGTTATGGATTGGAATCTCAGAATTGCTCTAATTTTCATTTCCCTAATTAGTAGTGATTTGGAACATTTTCTTTCATGTGACTATAAAGAACTTCCTGTTTCATATCTGAATCAATTCCTTATGAAGTAACACCTTTATCAGAGAAACTTGCTACAAAGGTTTTCTTTTTCCCCTATTGTTTCCCTTTTGACTTAGTTTTATTAGATTTACTTAAGCAAAACCATTTCAACTTACATAATAAAAATTACAGTAGTACCTCATTTAACACAAACTCAACATATACAAATTCAGATATATTTTTTAATCCAATGATATTACTTATAAAATTACTTATTATATACCAACATATACCAGTTACTTATAAAAAAACACAAACTCAACATATACAAATTCAGATTTTTTAAAATCCAATGATGTATTACTTATAAAAAAACATTTAAAACAAACACTTAACATAGTTGAGTTTTATTTTAGCCTCTTTGCTAATATTTTATATATCACTTTTGCATCTATATTCCTTTGAATATTGATTTACTATTTTCATTCTTCTGGTTTATGTATCAAGACTTCATCTATGTCAGAAAGAATTTCTCACTATTTTTGCAAGCAATTTATATAATACTGGAATTGTTCCTTAAGTGTTTGATAGAATTCACCTGTGAATTCATCTGGTCCTGGAGTTTTTTTCCTTTGAGATTTCATTTATGATTTGTTCAGCTTCTTCTTCTGGAACTAGGTTGTTTTTAGAACAAATTTTCTGTTGTTTTTCAATTAATTTAGGTATTTTATGTTTTTTCTATAAATACATTCATTTTATTTAAGTTGTTAGTTTTATTAGAATATATTTGGGCAAAATAGTTTAATAATATCCTTTATTCTTCCATTGTTATGAATTTCCCTTTTTCATTTTTAATACTGATCATTTGGTTTCCCCCTTTATTATTTAAATTAAATTTGCAAATCTGTTTTTTAAAAGCTCCTAGTTTATTCATTGTTTTTTGTTGTTGTTGTTTTGCTAATTCTTTAATTTTCAGGATTTCTATTTTGGTATTTAGTTGGGTTTTTTTAAATTTGTTGGTTTCCTAGTATTTTTTCATTGCATTTCCAACTCATCAATCTATTCTTTTTTGTTGTTGTTATTGTTGTTGCTGCTTTGTTTATAAAATTATTTATAGATTTAAATTTTCCCATAAGGACTACTTTAGCTAGATCCCCCAAATTTTGGTATATCATTTGATTTGTTGAAGTCAATAGAGAATGAGCCAGTAGACAGAGATTGAAGATAATTGGTGAAGAAGAAAGAGTGACTGGTTCAGGGGAGGTGGCCTAGGAGAGAATTGAAGGAATTGTGGGTCATGGTGCCAATGACAAGAAGGGTTATGTGAGGAGGAGAGAAGGAGAGTTAAAAAGTCAATAGGTTATGGTCATATACAAGGATTTTAGAATTCTTGAACATAGAGGTGATAATTTGTAGGTTATGTCAGGATTAAGGGTATGACCATCTTTGTATGTAGCTGAGGTGGGATGAGACGTAAGTGGTTAGGATAAAGTCCTTTACATTAGCCAAATTTGTTAATACCCTCCTCTGAGAAAGATCTAGTTGAATTCAGCCTTTTACTTGAGGGGGAAGAGGAGAGAGAAGAAGAGCTTTTTTTATTTATCTCACATTGTGGTCCATTTTAAAATCTTTTTTTTGCTTGTAAAATTAACTATCAGACTGATTGAAGATTGTTTTGTTTTGTTTTTTTCTTCATACTGAAATGTGATTTTCCCCCTCCTCTTAGTGCAAGGGGTTTTTTGTTGTTATTGTTTTGACCTTAACTCATAAATCTGTCAGTCTCATTTTAATTTCCAAGGGATTTCTTCCTGAGTGTAGTTTGACATGTGCCCTAGATTTGGGGAAGTTGGATTTCATAAGCTTCAGGGGAAGTTAGCCCAGGAGGCCTGGGAGATGCTAAGAAATGAAATTCTAAAGACACAAAAGGAAATAATTCTAGTGAGGAGGAAAAATGAGATTTGTCTGAAGCTACTTATGGAGATTAACCAACCAACTTAGATATCCAAAAGAAATATACAGGATATGAAACAAGCCCAGGTAAGAGAAAAAGATATATGAGAGTATGGCATCATTTTGTAGAAATAGTCAAGAATGCTCAGAATTGTCAGGATTCTTGAAGTTGGTACAGAAACCTAAGGGCAGCAGAAAGTGGAGTTTGGAGTTTTTGTTTCTTTTTTAGTTATTTTGATAGAAAAAAATATCACAGAAGGCATAGGACCTTGGATTTGGAAAATAAAATGATAATGACTGAAAACATAGAGAAGGATGAGATACTTAGTAATGCTTTTGTTTGTTTTCTCTGCAAAGGAGAATAACCTTTAAACTGGAAATAACAAAAAAAAAAAATAGGCATTGACACCCAAGAGTACCTGGGTACCCTTGGTGAATTCAGGATACTTGTCCCAGGAGAAATACATCTTCAGGTTCTGAAAGGTCCAGTAGAAGCGATTGCTAAACTATTTTCAGTGACATTTGAAAATTTATGAAAAACTGGAGAATTACCTCAAGATTAGGTAAAAAAAATGTGCCATTTTTCTTTTTTTAATAGTTAATTTCTCCCCAATTATATGTAAAAACAATTTTTAACAATATTTTTTTAGTTCCAAATTTTCTCCCCCCCCTTCCTTTATTCCTTCCCAACCCTCCCCACTCTCTGAGATGGCAAACAATCTGATATGATTTTAAATATGCAATCATGTAAAACATTTTTCCATATTAGTCATTTTGTGGAAGAGGTCTCAAGTCAGAAAAAGAAAGTGAAGTATATTATTTTTTAGTCTGCATTCAAATTCCATCAGTTATTTCTATGAAGACAGATGGCATTTTTCATCATGACCCTCTGGGATTGTCTTGCATCACTGAATTGCTGAGAATAACTAGGTCATTCACAGTTCATCAAAAAATATTACTGTTACTGTGTACAATGTTCTTCTGGTTCTGTTCGCTTTTCATCAGTTCATATAAGCCTTTACAGGATTTTCTGAAATTGTTCTGCTTGTCATTTCTTATAGTAAATAATTTTCCATTTTAATCATATACTACAACTTTTTTAGCCATTTCCCAACTAATGAACATCACCTCAATTTCCAGTTCTTTGCTACCACAAAAAGAGCTGCAGTAAATATTTTTTTTTACAGATAGCTCCTTTTCTGTTGTTTTTTTCCCTGCATGTGTGTTTTTTTTTTAATCTCTTTGATACAAACCTAGTAGTGATATGCACAGTTTTAGAGCCTTTTGAGCATAATTCCAAATTGCTCTTCAGAATGGCTGGATCAGATCACAATTCCACAATAGTGCATAAGTGTCCCAATTTTCCTATATCCCCTCCAACATTTGTTATTTTCTTTTTCTGTCATACTGGCCAGTCTGACAGATGTGAGGGGTGATTTAAAGTATTAAAGAAAATGCCCCATTTTTCAAAAGAGAGAAGAGAGCAGAATTTGCAAGCTATAGGTTAGTAAACATGACTTTGTTTTCTTGGAAAATTCTGGAACAAATCATTGAAGTCATGGTTAATTAACATCTTGAAAGGGAATGGTGTTTACAAAGAGCCAGCATGGTTTCATCTAGAGTAGGTCATGCCAAGCAAACCTCATTTACATTTTTTATGAGATAGACATTGACAAGTGGAATGCAGTGGATTTTGATAAAGTATCTTCTACTACTCTTGTGGAGACAACAGAGAGGTATGGATTAGACATGCATTCATCTGTTTCAAACCTGGTAAAATGACTGGACCCAAAGCATAATTGTTAATGGTTTAATGGCAGCATGGCAGGTGACCTAATGGAGTGGACCTATGCTTTACCTTGAACTGCTTAATATTTTTTCAGTGATTTCATTACAGTGGTAGATTGTAATGTCCACATGAGTACACAAAATATAAATATATAGACATACATATATGTATATGCATATACATGTAATATATTAAAGCAGAAGCAACAAGTTGTGGAGGATGAGAATAGAGGAAGACAGTCACTAAAATCAAGCAAAACAAGATATAGAAAATGTGGTAAAGGATGGGATTCATCATCTATATGTTAATAGGGGTACAAATGGTGGACCCCTGGGTTCAGGAAGGAAATCTTTCTCAAGAATGGGAGGACTCCAAACTTAACTTAAAAAAGAAAGATTTATTAGTAAGATAAGATCAATGACCAGCAAGACAGCATGAGTGGAACAACCTTGCGGGCTTGCCTTCCACGACATGGCACAGCAGCCAGCATGAGTAGAGCAACTGTTGGGGGGTTGCTCCCTGGATGCCCTAGTTCAGGGGTTTTTATATCCTTTTCAAGAGTGTGTACTTGACTTCTTGCACTCAGGCATTCTGTGGGTGGGGATAGTCTGTCTGGGATCTATCCATGGTTAATGGTCTTTGCCTTGGGAGTCACAAGGGCAGGAAGGGGGGAGGGAATTTCCCTGTTCACAGCTTGCCTGAGTTAAGGGTTACAGGATCCCTGCCATCTCTGCACAATGTCCATGTCATATATAGATGCTATTTTGGGGAAATAATAATGTATTTTCATTTAATCCCTACATTTTTGCTTTCTTTTAGTCTATATTTCTCCTCCATTTTGTGGCCAAATCCTTGAGAAAGCCATCTAACAATCAGCATCTCTACCTCCTTTCCTCTTACTCTCTCCTTAGCTTCTGGCCTCAACATTCAGCTGAAAGTTCTCTCTGCCAAGTAGCCAGTCATCTCTGAATTCACCAAATCCAGGGGCCTTTTCTCAGTCCTCATCCTTCTTGACCTCTCTGCAACCTTTAACACTATCATTCACCTTCTTCTTCTTGATCTTCTTTTCTCTCTAGGTTTCCATGGCACTACTCTCTCCTGGTTCTCCTCCTACCAGTCTGACCACTCTGTCTCTTTTGCTGAATCTTCATTCAGGACCCACCCACTAAGTGAGTCCCACAAAGCCCTGTCCCAGACTTTCTCCTTTTCTCCCTCATAACTTGGCCTTTTCCTACCATTACAGTCTTCTTAAACTCTTCTACTACTTATATTTATATATAATTTTACTCCTTTTCATGTATTCTGAGATCCAGGGACATCTCTTTCCTGGCTGTTCCTTACATAAGACATTTCCATCTCCTGCCTTTAGGCATTTTCTCTGTATATCCCACATTCCTGGAATTCTCTCGCTCCTCATCTCTACCTCTGGGCTTTCCTGACTTCCTTTAAGGCCCAACTTAACGCTCACCTGTCATATAGGGAACCTTTCCTAATCCCATGTCATGCTAATGTCTTCCCTCTATTGACCAACTTCAGTTTGTTTTGTCTGTTGCCATTGGTAGGTTGTCTTCATTGGACTCTCAGCTTCTTGAGACTTGGAACCGTTTTTTGTTTTTCTTTGTATATTTAGCATTTAGCACAGTAGCTGGCATGCAGTAGGCCCTTACTACATGCTTGACCTGCTTATTGACTGTGAAATCAGAAGCATTTCAGACACTAGAAAAGTCATTTCAGAAGATGATTCCTCATAACTCTTTTTTGAAAAAATCTCAGAATGACAAAAATGCTGCTTTTCTTCTGATGGAAAGTGACCGACTAATCATCAGCCTTCCCAGAGTGAAATGGACTGAAGCTGCGCTGACTATGGCATGCAGGCTGCAAGAAGAATGTATAGCATTTATTGTGGAGAACTTCTCCCAGATAATACAGAGTGAGAACTTTGCTCTTCTCTTACAGGTACTGTCTGCACTTAAGCTCTTTTTTACTTCCCTCTTTTTTTTGCCACTTGAATTATGTGACATTCTAAATGAACATTTACTTAAATACAAAATAAAATAATACAATTTCAGTTAATTTCATATGATCAACAGCCATCATATTGAAGTTTTTATATAGTGGAAATCAGGCCATATTCATCTCCTTTTACTTCATAGTTCCTAGAATTGGGTCTTTAACGTAGTGAGTGTTTCATAATTCTTTGTTGTATTGAATTTTCGAACTGCTTACATTATAGTGATGGGCAATTTCAGGTGCAAAAAAAAGGCTCTTTGGAGTGCTCAATATGACCCGGTGTTAAACTACCTTACTCTGCTTTTCAACCTCAAGTTCATCTGAACCACAGAAACCAGAGTGTCTGAGAACCACATGGATACAATTTGATGATGATGGTAGTTTTTCATGGATAATGGAATTATATTCTCAGCAAAACTAACTATAACTGGACCCAAACCTTCATAGGGTATTTACCCATCTAGTTTCACTGGAGGACCTTCTATACACTTCTGGGTTCTGTTTAATTAGGTAGGGTTAATGGGAGTCTCATAACTTTTTGGTGACTTTGTGAGGTAGATGGAAAAAAAATTGAATGATTTAATTTCTGAATTACTTCAGGCCCCTACAGTTATGAGTCTTCTATCCTTAGGCCAGGCTTTCAAACTTAATCTTAGCTTGTGACTTGTGAGAAAAACTACCTCATTGTACATTTCATTGTATATGGATATTTGTGTGTTTTTTTCCCCATAGTCACAAGCAATGAGTAGCACACCTGATCTTTTGGACAAAGTTCTTAAAGCAATTGAGAAGAACATCACCACAGAGAACAGCTGCTTACTTCTAATGGCTGTGGATACTCTGCTGAACACTGAAAGTACAAAGGAAATGGTATTGATATGAATGTTGTAATAATAAAAATTTACTCAACTCCAGAACATTTTTAATATTAAGGATTTAAAATAAAAGAGTAAGAATTTCAAGGTACAAATGAACTTGTAGTGATTTGGAATTAAGCATTTTAGATGGCTTATTTTAACCATTTTTTAAAAATCTATTTTCCTTTTGTTGAAATAGTAGATTTTTAAACTACTAGTGGCCCAACAGTACTCCATTGGTTAATAAGACAGTATTATATGCCATTTGTTAATAATATTTATCCCTATAACAATGGTGTTACCAATCTGAATTTTCCAAGCATAAAATTTGCCTGAAATATCCTTGCTGATTTTTATTTTTGTAATATATTTTTTTCCTTTGGTGCTGGTATCTAGTTTTAAAACTTAAGATTCTCTGATTATTTAAATAAAATATAAAAATTAAAATGATGCGGATGCTTTATATGCAGATATTAGCCAATATTAATTATTAAGTTCCTGAAGGCTAGTGGTATTTTGTTCTGCAAGAGTAATAAAAATTTAATCAAACATAATGCTGTTCCCTAGAGTATTTGACCTTGTAGTGACTTAGCTTATTTTAAAACCCCATGGAAGGTACTCCTAAAAAGGTCACTGGTGATTTAAAGTAATGTTTCAGCTTCAATAGAAAAGATTTGGCTTCCTACAGCACCACAGAATAGTGCTTCTGGACAGTAAGCTTTCATCAGTAACATGTAGTCGACAATCTTAAAAATCTAAGTGATGACATCATTCATCTAGCTTAAGGAGTAAGTAGATTCTGAAAGGAATAATGACTGGTTGCTATGACAATGTGGCTCTCCCCAGCCGCTGATTTGTTGCTTGAACACAGGGTTTTACGTGCAAGATCCAGGCTGTGCGTGATAAGCTGTGGCTCTTCCTGGTTCAGTCTTTTTATGCCGTTCGTCACACAGAAAGCTGGAGTCTGATGAGACCAGATGATCAGCAGAAGATCCAAGCAGGTGGGTTAATTGTAGAATCCTTTATCTTTGTAGGAGAGTGATTTTTTTTTGCCATATATTTCAAGAATTCTTGATAAGTGCCAGGATTTGAGGTGGGGTGCTTCTATTCTTTAAAGTAATAAGTTGTCATTTATATATAGTCATAGTATGTTTAGTCAGCCTTGAAACTGATGAAGCAGTTTTGGGAGAATGTGTTTTTGTTTTGTTTTTCTAGAGCTTTAATGAGACACACATGTAAAATGGAGACAAGATTCCCTTTTTCTATATACATCTGTATGTGTCTGTTTATAACTCATATGTTAGCAAAAAGATTCCCATGTTATTTACATGAAACACTGATAATACTAAATGAGTTTTAATCTGCATAAATTACACTTTCTCCTTTTTACATGTCTTGTATTTAAGATTCTGCCATTTCTTACATAAAATTATTTCATGTGAGTTGTGTATAAATTAGATGAATTTATTTCACAATTGATAGGTACAGTGATACTATGTGTGCTATTGCAGAGTCTTTAATGAGCAGCATCATGGTCTCTGACATTTAACAGACAGCACTTGGCACATTAGAACTAAACTAAAAACATTTCTTGCTCTGAAAATTTCTTTGTTTCAAAAATGTTAAAATGTTATGGGTGTGGAACAGAAAATGGCTTCAGGATCTTTGTTAAAGCAAATGGTATATAATGTTGGAATTTTCATTAAGAATATTTACTTAAAAAGACATTTTTGGATCAGGTTATTTTGCTTTATATATATATTTTACAAAACAAGCCCTTTTATGAATTTTAGCATGTGACATTGCACAAAATGAAAAGCATTTATGGTGGTAGTTTTCACTTTTAAAATTCCTTAATTACATGTTGGATAAATGATCTAATCCATCTACCTTTTATTACTATGATGTGTGGGTATAGTTTAATATAATCTGATGAGTACATAGTTAAGAGTTTTATTATTTCTTTTTGCATTTAAAAATTTGGGAGAATTTTTTCATGGTGTGCATTTCTTTATGAATTTATGGAAAACCTGCATTGATCCACTAAAAATATTATAGTTGTTTTTTGTTTTTTGTTTTTTCCAAAAAGCTGTGAATCAGTCAGTGGTGTAGGTGACATTCAAAACTCTGTCCTGATTGGTAGCAAAGTTTGGGCCGGGGGGTAGGGGTGGGGGTTGGTTTTTGTTTGCTTTACTCTTTAGAAGATTTCATATCCCCAAGTTCAAATTCTTATAATGTTTTGCATTTTAATTATTTATAGCTATAGGAAAATCATTTAAAACTTTGAATATCTAATTAGTAATAAAGATGGTCAATACATGAAATTTCTCATTTTCAAATACCCATTTATGAAAATATTGTTATTATAATACGAAATGTCTTTAGTTTCATACCTGTTAAAATTTATGATGAGACCTAACCTATGCAGAAATACTGCATTGGGAACCCCACCCCCAGCCCCAAAAAAGGGCAAGAAACTAGATTATCTCATACATAATTTGTCATGGTCTCATTGAAGTATACTAATTTGGGGGAGTGATTTGTGTTAATATCTGTACAGAGTCATTTGCTTACCAAGATTCAATCCCTGTAATCAGTCCCATTTTTAGAATTCTGCTTTGTCCTGCAGCATAGTTTCGATAGAATGATGAAGACGCTATGTGACTTCCTCCTTAAATTCAGCATACTTTTTGTTGAATGTTTTAATATAATTTATGGAGACTACCTATACATTATCTGGATAGATTTTTTTAAAACGACCTCCAACAGAGTAGACATCAACCATATTATAGTGATAATCTTACCCAATTATTTCTATTTTCATCATGTCATTAAAACTATTATATTAAAAAATGCATGATAAGTAGTCCCAAAGTATGTTACATGAAAGTTTGTATTAATATTTTGTATGTGGTAACACTGATGTTTATTTCATAGATATCTTAACCTGTATAATTAAGTCGTTTATTAGGGAACTTTGTATTTTTTTGTCAAAATCCCAGCACTACTATTTTCCTGCCTTTCCCCAAACTCAACATATATTTATGATTCATCTGTTTTAACTAGCTATTTTTTTTAAAAAATCATAAGTATTTAAAATGTTTTTAAAAGGTACATGTATTGTTGTTATAAGCTGTAAAATCTTTGAAATGGGGAAATTGATCAATGATTGAAGTAAATTACCTGTTTAAAATTTTTTTTAAATTTATACTTAGTTTATGAACCTTTTATATATGAGAATCAATTTTTCATCTTTCTTAATGGCATGTTCAGAGCTTCTGTGAGCATAATGTAGAAAACTCTGGGAACCAGAGCAAAGATCATACAGATTTTGTTCTGGAGTTTCCAGGGAATTTTGAAATGTGCTATCAGTTTTCAAGAACATAGAGGTCTCTCCACTCAAATGTGCCCTTCCTCCCTAATGTCTGTTTGTTTTTCTTTTATGAAAACAAAGTGATTCCTAAAGAAATAAACCACTATTTCTTTTACAGCTGCATTTGATAAGGGTGATGATAGAAGACTTGGCAAAAAGCCGATATTCAGTAGTTCTCAGGTAAATCCCTTCATCTTCATATGCCATATAGGGAAAAAATTCTCAAGAATAATTTCAGATTTTGTTAAGATTGAAATAATTCATGTTTCAATTCTATTCCTTCATTGTTAATGATTCTTTTTCCCTGGGGAAAAAAAAACAGTTGACATTTTATATAGAGGGTTCCAAAAATCGTATTGCAGTTTTTAAGTTTTAATAGAAAGAATATGCTATTTTGTAGTACTTTTATCTACCTGGCATGGGTATTAGATGGTATGATACCTCTCCCGTTTCTTTGAAAGCTCTATTGGCAGCTAAACATGTTGGAACTGTACCAGTAGTTCAGATACTCGAATTGTAGATCTAATTCAATCTAAAAATTTCCTAATTAACCTACTTCTTGTAAGATATGTTTTTTCCATTTGTTCCACTTTTCCCTATGTGAAAATATTTGAATTCCCAAGCCCAGATGAACCATGTCCCAGAATACTGAAAGAGCTGGCAGACAAATTCTAAAGCACTGACAGTGATTTTTTAATGATCCTAGTAGAGGTCTAGATCCAGCAGAGGTACTATAGGTTTGTCAGCCCTGCCTCCCATCCTAGATTGCTTAGTGTATATTTTCGATTTATTTCTCTGCACATCATTTCCCCCATATGCAGACTCTTTGATGGCATTTATTTGTCTTTGTATGCCCAGTGGCTTGCGCACAGTTGGTGCTCAGTGAACGTATGAATGCTATATTTATAGGGTAAATATCATCGTTTCATTATAATGTAATTGTCATTTATATGAAATTCTATATGAAATGAATCTATTTGGGATCTTGCCCAAAAGTGTTTGAAATCACATTGTAATGTAGGTTCACCTATAACATGGTGTTGGATTCTGGAATCATTTGTGATAAGATTTCATGGCGAAGTGCTTTGACATTCTATAATTAAGCCAACAGGCTACCCTGAAGTCTAAGTTCATCGTCTGGTGAGATCAAATGTTAACAAGCCCACCAAATTCAGTGCCATGTAGGTCTCAATATAAGAATGTTTTGGGAAGCATCTGGGTAGCTCAGTGGATTGAGAGCCAGGCCTTGAGACGGGAGGTCTCAGACACTTCCCAGCTGTGTGACCCTGGGCAAGTCATTTAACCCCTTGCCTAGCCCTTACTACTCTTCTGCCTTGGAACCAATTCACAATATTGATTCTAAGAAGGAAGGTGAAGGTTTTAAGGGCGGGGGAGGGGGGAAGAATGTTTTGGAAGAGATCTAAAGGTGGAGCTGTTCATATATTCATTCAGCGAGTAACTTCAAAGCGTATATGTTAAAATAAGATTTGAACAGAGAACGAAGATGATGGGTTTTATTATAAATATATGTATATATATATATGCTTGTGTGTATACATATATACATATATATACCATTTACATGTCTATACATAAGTAATCTTGAATAATAAAAAGAATGACTAAACTTGGACTCAAATTTTAGCCCTCTCATTTCCTAGCTTTGCAAACATCATTATTCTTTGTGACCTTTGATTTTACCCTTTGTTTTTAGCCATTATAAACCCTGGGCTTTCTTATCCCAGCTTTCACCCTCACTGCTGGCTTTAGTCCCCGAGAAAGGCTACTTCTAGGTCCTGGGGTAGCTCTGAGGGCTCCGGGCCATCAGCTTGAGCCCCTACTCCATTGTCTTCTACTTTCAGTTGTAGTTAGAATCTTCTAGGAATAGTCCCTGATAGAATTTGACTAGATAACATCATTTAACCTTTCCAAAGGAACATTTTCTGAGAAGATGGCACAAGACCAGAAGTTGGGGAGCATTTCCTTCACACCTTGGCTCTCTCCTGCACTGCCTGGTCCAAGGGGGACTGAGCTGAGCCTTAGAGCATCCACTCCTCCCTTCTCTGCGCAGCACACCGCATGGACTAGAAGCTGCCACTCCCTCATGGCTGCCTTTGATTCACAAATAGGACATTTTACTCCAAGAGATTTCTTCTATGAAGTAAACTACTGGGAAGGACTTGAGCATTTGTCTAGATAAGGAAGATGCACTTCCCCATAGCCGTCCACAAGTCTAGTATGTGCCCTCTTGGCCTTGAGAGCTCCCCAGGAAGCAGCCTCATCTGAACTCCTTCACTTTGGGGTTGTTGTTGTTCAGTCCTTCAGTCATATCTGACTCTTGGTCACACTGTAACATGCCTATACTATCCATGAGGTTTTCTTGGCAGAGGTATTGTAGTGGTCTCACCACATCCTTATCCAGACAGTTAAAGGAAACCAAGGTTAAGTGACTTGCCTAAGGTCACACAGGTAGTGAGCAACTTGGGCTGGATTTAAACTTGTCTTTTTGCCTTCAGGCCCAGTGCTCTATCCACTGAACCACCTAGCTGCCACCTCTACCTAAAAGTAGAAAGGAACAAATGCAGAGATGCACGCAAAAAAGGCTGGTATTGAGAAACTACATAATGGCTTTGGCCTGGAGGGGAGATGAAGACTCTAGAGTTCTCTCCTTCCCTCTTCCTCCTGTCTGTCTGTCTCTCCCATTTCTTCTCCCTCTTCCACTCTCTACCTCTGTCATTTTCCTTCTCATTTTGTGGATGAGGAAATTGAGGCACAAAGAGGCTAAGCAACTCTCTCAGCCCTAGACTGAATGTCTGAGGTGGGACAGGAGCCTGTGTCATGCTGATACCAGGTCCAGTTTTCTACCCCACACATCCTGGCAATGCCTTCAGGACTCAGAGATACCACCCAGAGTTGCCATCCAGAATGATTCATTAGTAGACTCCAGTAAAGGGGACTCTCATTATGACTATGGTAAAAAAATGATAGTAACTACTGCTGTAAACAGTAGGGGAAAAGTGATAGCATCACAGCAGCACAGAAGATATTGTTATCATTTTAACAAAAGCTATATGTAAATAGAGATATAGAAGCACACACACAAACATATATACACATATATAAATTGAAAATACTTTGGTTGTCCAATGCATTTTGTTTGCTCACTAAATTGTTTTTGTTGATGGTTACTTTTATAATAAAAAAATTACTTTTGAAAACACAAAATTGGCACTAAAGCAGGAAAGGGTGTTGGGAACAACAGCCAAACACTAAATAACAAATTAATCAGACACAAGATGCAGAACTCAGCGAAATGCTTTCGGATATGTCCCCAATGTGGGAATTTGTTTTGCTTGATGATGTGTGTTTGCTATAAGGGTTTTTGTTTTTGTTTTTTCATTGTGGATGGGAAGGTAAGAGGAGAGAAAAATAAATGCTTATTAATTGAAAAAACTAAATTAAAAAATAAAACCGCCATCAAACAAACCAGCTAATGGCCCCAATCCTAGCCATTGAGAAAGCAGCTCAGTAATCACTAAGCTCACAGAGAGGCCCACAAAAGGTCATTTATATATTTAGAGAGTGCTTCCTATGGTGAAAGAATCTTTGACTTCATCTAAAAAGACCCAAGTTCAACTTTAATACCTATTCCTTATCAATTATTTGTCAGTGACTTGGAGCCTTGGTTTCATCATCCAAAAAATGACACCCCCAAAATGCCTGTACTAACTACATTGTGCATATGGGATCTAAGATAGTTACATACCACACAAAAGACTCTCTAATACTTCAGTGACTCTATCAGCTGAGATTGCTTGATATAGTACAGAGAAAACGATTTGAAGCAAAAAGACCTGGGTGCAAGTCCTACCTGTGATGTTTACTACCCATGTAAGTTTGGCCAAGTCACTTCATCTCAGTTTTCTCATCTATAAAATGAACAGGTTGGACTCGGGGGGGGGGGGGGGGGACCTTCTGAGGATCCTTCCAGGTCTAGATCTTATGATGTCGTCATCATAGGGACTTATCTAGTAGTGATACATATTACAGACCATCCAGGCTCTTTCACCCTGTGCAACTATTGATCTTGTCCATCCAAATAAGTCTCCCTGAGGCTCTATCTAGCAAATAATACTAGGAACTTTACTCTGATACTCTTGATGTTGTATGGCTTCTATAAGAAGGAAAAAAGGGGGTTTGGGGTTGGATATTATTATTTAAAGGTGTGGTCGCCAGGGAATTGAATAATTATCAATCCCCAATTAAAGAATAACCTCAAGTCAAAATGACTTTTATGGAAGTTTATTTACAAATGAAAAGAGAGAGAGAAAGTAAGAAAATTAATGAGAGGATAAGGTAAAATCATTAATCTGACACACTAAATAATTCGCTCTAATCCCTGGTTTAGCCCCAGGAGATCTAACTAGTTGTCAGGCCAAGGCCTGAAGACTGGGATGACTGAAGCAAAAGCTTCAATCTCTGGCCCTCTCTTGAAAGGAGAGTTCCTTCACAGAATCCAAGAAGATTTAGTCGTTATACTCACTACCTGTAGTTCTAAGGGAAAGATTTAAGAACAGTCTCACCAAAGTCTCAGGGTCCCAGGTCCTGTGCTCCTCCAGGTCCAAGTCACAAACAAGAAGAAGTCCTTCAGGTCCAAGACACGAAAAGAGCCTGAACTCACTGAACTCTCTCTCTCTCTTTTTTTTTTATTTTTTTTTAATTTTTTTATTTTAAACCCTTAACTTCTGTGTATTGACTTATAGGTGGAAGAGTGGTAAGGGTAGGCAATGGGGGTCAAGTGACTTGCCCAGGGTCACACAGCTGGGAAGTGTCTGAGGCCAGATTTGAACCTAGGACCTCCCATCTCTAGGCATGGCTCTCAATCCACTAAGCTACCCAGCTGCCCCCACTGAACTCTCTTTTAAAGGGGCTTCTTTTGCATCACTTCCTGTGCCTTCCTCCTAGTTTACATGTCCCATCACAACAGATGCTTTTCTTAAGACTGCCCAGGAAGCAGTCAGTAAATTCTGATTCGTCACTCACTCTAGCACACGTGGGTCACAGACCTCCCAACTTGTGAGTTGTTTATACTTTTGATGATTAGATTTGAGAATGGGCAAGGTAGATTTAATCTCATTATCACAATACCAATGGAATGTACATGCTATGCAGCAGTTATGATTCCTTCTTGCCGCTTGATGGCCCATCTCCTTTTCTAATCATATCTTTAACAACATCCTTCACATAGTTTCACTTGTGTAGTTCTTGGAGAGTACTATATCACAGCCTTCCATGATTCACTGACACATTTGCCTAATAAGGGATAATCTTTTAATATGAAGGGCTTGGGGTCAAGAATTTAAACTTAGAACTTGGCCAGTGTATTGATGATTTGTTTGTTTGATAGATTGTCTTAAAAGCAATCACTGTAATAGACCACAGAATTCAAGATTAAGAAAGAGCCTCAAAGGCCATTTTTTCCAGCTCACATCTGAACAAGAACCTCCTCTGTTATTTGTTGGACAGGTGGTCATCACTTGGTTAACAATATCTCGTGAAAGGGAATTCTCCACCTCTGGAGGCTACCCGTTCCACTTTGGGTTAGCTCTGTGATGGAGTGTTACATTTCTTTAAGCCTATATTTCCTCCTTGTCGCTCGCATATATTTCTGGTAGTTCACAGGATCATAGATTTCCACTGAGAAGAGACCTTAGAATCTTTCTCTCCTCCCATTTTACAGAGGAGAAAACTGAGGCACAGAGAAGTTTAATGCCTTCCCAGAGTCAAGCCTTTTTGGCTTCAAGTCCACTGTATCCACTAAGCCAAACAAGTTAAATCTCTATTCCATATAGCAGCCCTTCACATATCTCTCAACCCTTGCCATAGCCCAGTGTAGATTGTACAAGTCCAATTTCACTGTAAACAGTCAAACAATATCAAATTGTATTCTGCTATAGCTATTTCTAGGGTCCTTTTCCAAGACAGTGTGACCTATTCTGATAAATTGAACAAGTTTTACATGGGAGAACATTAATTCAGAGTATAATAAATGAAAAAAAATCTAAATTAAATAAAGTACTTCTTAAGTACCAGAAAATCAGAATAGGATATAGAACCAAGTTTAAAGATGCTGATACTAGATAATTCACTGATTCCTAAAAAATGTTTCTAAAAGTTTAAGGTAAACTTAGCAAAATTGGGAGGGGGATTGCACATAGTAGAACATATTAGTATTATGTGTTTTATTACAAGTTGCTATATATTTTAGTACCCTGTTTTTATTTGGTCTTCAAAATAACTGGAAAAATCTACCAGCCTAACAAAATTTTAGTTCATTTTTCTATTCTATATCCAGACAGGTGCTAAGCAGAGGTGTCAGATAAGTGAAGGTGCCCTGTTGTCTCCTATTTCTGTATTTTTCCTCTTCTTCCATCCTTCAGGACTTATTTTATTATTTGACCTGTGATTAGGGGGACTCCTGGGGGGAAATTTCTCCTTACCAATACAGATCAACTTCTCTTCTGCAATTCCTTTCAACAGTTGCCTGAAGTATAGAGAAGTCAATTCAGTTCCCCAGGACTATGCTACAGATGTTATATGTCAGAACCAGTGTCTAACATGTCTTTGAAGCCAGGCTTCTCCTGATAATTTTGCAGATTCCGTTTTGATTGTTTTGCAGTGGTGATTTTTCCTTTTATGTTGTTGCACTTGTTTTCCTGGCTATGCTTCCTTCCCTCTACATCAGCTCATTTAGATCTTTACTGCTTCTCTATATTAGTCACATTTATCATTTCTAACCACTCAGACACATTCTGTTCCATTCATTTATCAAAATCTATTAGTTAATCCCCAGTCAGTGGGCATCTGCATTGTTTCAGTCAGTCAGAAAACACTGATAAAGTGCCTATTATGTGCCACGCTCTATGTTAAACACTAGGGATTCAAAGACAGGCAAAAGACATTACCTGCTTTCAAGAGTTCAAAGTCTAATGATGGAGGTGTAATTGGGTGTCTCAGTGGGTAGAGAGGCAAGCCCAGAGACCCTGGGCAAGTCACTTAACCCCCAGTGCCTAGCCCTTACTGTTCCTCTGCCTCAGAACAAATAGTATTGATTCTAAGATAGAAAGTAAGAGGTTTAAAAAAAAAGTTTAATGGAGGAGAAAACATGCAAACAAATACATACAAACAAGTTGTAGACAGGATAACCTGGAAATCATGATCAGAGGGAAGGCACTAAGATCAAGGGAGATTGGCAAAGGCTGAGACATGCAGGAAGCCAAGGAGGGAGAGCATTCCTGTATCGGAGGAGAGCTAGTGACAGAGCTTAGAGCTGAGAGATGGAGTGTCTTGTAAATGTAACAGCAAGCAGACCAGTGCCACTAGATTGAAGAGTATATGTTGCATGGTGGGAAGTGTAAGAAACCTGAAAAGTTTGAGGCCAAATGCCAAAGGATTTTATATTGCTGTAAACATTTTGGTATATATGAAGCCTTTCTTTTTGCCATTGACCTTCTTGAAGTATATGCTTAGTCAGTGGGATTTCTGAGTCAAAAATTAGATGTTTTAGTCCCTTTATTTGCTTAATTCCACATTGCTTTCCAGAATGATTGTACCAGTTCACAGCTTCACTCATAACACATGAGTATAGATCTTTCAGCAGATCCTCCAACATTAACCATTCTTATCATTTGCCATCTTTACAAATTTGCTGAATGTGAACTGAAATTTCTGGGTTGTTTTGATTTGCATTTCTTTTATTAGTAGTGTTTTAGAACATTCTTTCATATGGTATTTAGTAGTTTTGCAGTTCCTTTGAAAACTAAATGGTAAATACGCATTTCTTACATAATATTTTAACCTGCACTAAAAATAATAATGTGGGAGGCAGCTAGGTAGCTCAGTGGATTGAAAGCCAGGCCCAGAGCCAGGAGGTCCTGGGTTCAAATTTGGCCTCAGACACTTCCTAGCTGTGTGACCTTGGACAAGTCACTTAACCTCCATTGCTTAGCTCTTATGGCTCTTCTGCCTTGGAACTAATATTGGAACTTAGTATTGATTCTAAGACAGAAGGTAAGAGTTTAAGTTTGTTTCTTTTTAATAATAATATTTAATTTTAATAATAATGTGCAGTAGGCTTCTGTTCATTAGTTTATATGTTCTTAAAAAGCAGAATTCATGTTGTAAATAGTCAGAATTATAACATGAATTTTATTCATTTTACTCTTCTTTGAAAGATTCAATATTGAGTTTTAAAACAAAGTGCTATATATCAAAGAGCTAAAAACAGTACATGTTGTATTACTAAGTATTTTCTTTTCTTTCTAGCAAACTAAATCCATTTCTGACTCTGGTGATATAAAAAACAGATCTTGGAGAGGAAAAGACAAGAAAGATTTCTATAATTACCCCTCCACTGATCAAGAGAAAATGAAATCTGATGGTCTAGGTGCATCTGGACATGCATCAAGTACAAATAGGAATGCTGTGAATAAAACTTTAAAACATGATGATTTAAAGGGGAAGGACAGTAAGAAAACTGTGTCTAAGCTTACAAAAGATGTTAAAGCTGGGGAAAAGATTGCTTCTGGAAAGCCTAGAGCTGTTATAAAGCCCAAAATAGAAAATAATGATAACACTAAAACTGATAATATGCTTACTCGACAAGATGCTGAACGTTCCTTGTCCTCCTTAAGTGGACAGAAAAACTCAATAAATGGAAAGGGAGCAAAATCTCAAGAAGGAAAAGGGGCAGGCGCTCGGCCAAAAACCCTCACTGGAAGCTCAAACGCTTCAGCCAAAGCAAAGCCTCTGAAGAAAACTCCCGGGAAGGACTCTTCCTCTCTTGGCCCTGTCTCTACTCTCAGCAAATCTGCCAGTTCAAGTGGGGAATTGCAAAGTCCCAGTGAGTGCCTCGATGAACCAAAGGAGTGTGGATCTGTAAAGGAAGAGAAGCCTTCTGACAATAAACCAGCCCCTTGTAATTCTCCTCAAGGAAACCACACGGTGAGAAGCAGCTTGGAGACTTCCAAAGGTCCTGCTGCTGCAGGTGGGTGAAGGCCTCCTTCATTGTTTAATAGTTATTGCTGAAGATCCTAGAAAAAAATGAACCTCAGTGACTTTTATTTGGTTTCAAGGGCTGTGGGGGGAAAAGCACACTAAGCTAAGAGTCTGGAGATGTAGGTTCTAGTCCTAACTCACTAATTAGCAGTCTGATTTTGGGCAAGTCCCCTAATCACCCTGAGCTCTCTGTTTCTTTATCTGTAAAACCAAGTGGGTGGAACAAGATGACCTTAAAGGTCTTTCAGCTCTAAATTTATGGTTCTGGGATTTTGTTTTGAACTATGGCCAATTTAGTTGTCCAATGGACAGTTTGACCGACATAGTTATTTTTTGGCCAATATATAATTGCTATATATTGAATATATTCTATCCCATAACTCACTTTATTTAATTTATAGCAGTGAAATCCCGGCCTGTTTCAAGGAATACTGAAGGAACTTCCAATAAAAAAAGGGTTAATGAACATGAGACTCACACAAGTAATAGGTAGGTCTTCATTCAAAATTAATGTAAGCATGTTTTCTATTTTCCTCTAAAAGTTAATCACACTCTAACTTCTGTCTAGATCAGGGATTCTTAAACTTTTTTGTGTTATGGACTTCCTGTATACTTTCTCCTCCTTGATAGTCTAAGTGAAGCCTATGAATCCTAAAACCCCTTCTGAGAATAATGTTCTTTTAATGCACAAGGAAAATTTTATAAAATTGCAAAATGAAACTAGTTGTTTTGGAAGACGGTTTTCAAAATATTTTTTAAAACAAGTTTACAGACCCCAATTTAAGAACTTTGGTCTAGATACTATCAAAAATTTGCATTTTTATAGAAAAGAATATGTAGAAGAAAATTATGATTTGGAGTGGGAGGCAGTAATATTTATGTTTGTGATACTTAGAGTTGGTTGCTTTATCTTCATTCTAAAACTGTGACATTATGAAACTTGGCTTTTCATCTGCTTTTCAAAAAGGAAATAAACTGTAGGTTGGATATTTTTGTAATTTATTGATTAAAAAAAATTTGGGGGGGGAGTTCACATTTTGGGTTTCAAATTTGATATATGCTTTCTTTTTTTTTTCTTATTAGTATGACAAAGAAAGTTATTGGCAAGGGGTCTAATGATCACTTCTCCCAAGCAGTTTTGAAGAAAAGAGGACACAGTAGTTCTGCAGGCCCACAGCGAGCAAAGAGTGCTCCATCTAGTCTCACTAAAACCCAAGGTAAAGTAAAAAGACCCAGAAAAATACTCCATGTTTTATTGCTCTGGCTGTTCAGCTCTGAGTTGTAACTTGAATAGTAGGCAGCCAAAATAACCATTGAAAGGTTTTCTATTTTGCTTTTTCACATTTGAATTAACATGCTCCTTATTCACCCTATAGACCCAAAATGCAGAAGGACTTTTATCCATTGTGCTTCTTAGCATAATATGTGCATTTGGGTGCTTTTAGTTTTTTTAAGTTTCTTTTTCTTTTTTTTGACTTATTTTTTGTAAATGATGAAAATGTGAAAAGCCTCCAACTTACTCTGCACTGCAGATCCTTCTCATTTTCTACCCATGTATTGTTTGTGAAAATTTCATTGATACTTAAAGGAATTCTTTATACAAATGAGTGCCTAAAATTGATGGTGCAGCTAAGAAATCTTCAGTGTACAGAACAGAATTTCAACTCCTGAATCTGTAGTGTGTACCAGTTGCTGGTTCTGTATTTTAGAAAAGAGACTAAACTAGGAATCAGATGCAGCATCTAATTTCTAAAGAATTGTTCTTTTAGGATTGAACATTTATAAGTGTAGATGAGAGAGCAACTTATAAAATCCAAAGTATATGAATTTGAATTAAATTAAACTTTTAAAATGTTAAACCAGTTCTTTGAAGAACTCAGATATCCAAATTAAAGTTTGTAGGAAGTGAAGGGAGGATTTTAACTTTAATTTTAATGGGCTCCCAAAATAATAATTCGGCATACTCTATCTCAATGTATTGATGAATCTAATCAGAGCTACCTCAGAGTTGGGAGCTAGCTTCCAAAAGCAAAGTAGTTGATATTTTCGCAACAAGTAAATAAAATGAAGTGAACTTGTATCATACAAGTTCACAAAATACCCACACCACAGAGTCAAAGAATCATGGATACATTATAAGATATGAAATCTTAAGTGGAGAGAGAGAGATCATATTCTATTACTTTTCACTGAGGATTAGGATGCTTTCTGGTTATTTAATAGAAATGAAAAAAGTAATTTTTAGGAAATTATGATCCTGTTGTCTGCTATTCAGCAAGAGTCAGTTCTGCCTTTGTTCAATCTAGTTACTTTTATGAAGTAATTTAAGACTAAACATTATATTTCATTCTTTGTTTGAAAGGTATTGTATTTTTAAACTTTTTTTTGCTAGGACCTCAAGGAGATGCACCAAATCCATTAAAATCTGCAGTCTTTCTAAAACCTTCTGAAGAAAATGTGACACAGCTAAATCATTCTACACCTACTGCTAAGAAAAAAACCCTGAAGCAAGGACATGCATCTTTGGCAAAAGCCAATGTAAAAATAATTATGTCTAAAGTTCAAGTGCCCTCAAAGAAAGGTGAAACTGTTAACAATAAAGACCAAAAACAGAAAGCTATTTCTGGGCAGTCTACAGGAAAGTGTCAGTCTTCTTCCCAAAGGTCTTCAAGAAGTGAATCACCAGTGATCTCAAAGAACACACATAATGATGGACCAAAAAGCTGGGGCCAGAAAATAGAACCTGTTGGGTTCCAAGTGAATGATAATAACAAAGGAAAACAAAAGCAACATAGGCTATTGGTTAATCCTGGTCTGGAGACCAATGGTGTGGAAGGAGGTCCATCATCAAGTCTACCTAATTCACAAAAGCCATTAAATTATGAAGAAAATGATAAATCTATAACAGAATCTGAACTGTCACTCCCTCCTATGAGCATTCAAATCGTTCCTAAATTGAACGAAGCAGTAAAAAATGAAGCAAAATTTAAACAGATTTATAAGAACAAAAGTGAAACAAAATGCCCTGGTGATGGAGAAGCAGATAACTACAATATGCCTAAGCTGCATAAAACTGATGGGAGTGGTGATGCAGAGTCAAAACTTGATAACAGTGCTAACCCAAAATCCATGGCTTCAAATCCAAATCCAGCCCATCAGTGTGAAATTATTTGTAACTTTGTGGCTAAAACCCAGTTAGACTCAGCAAATGCAATGTATTTGTTGAATAAAAAATCAGACATTAAAAGTGAGAAAGATACTTCAGTTGGCCTTTCTGAAAAGATAAATACTATTTTTAATCCTGCACCAAATGAATATAAATCTGAGGTTTTTGTAAATGGTCTGACTAATACTAGTCAATTGCATGATGAATGTTCTGTGAAAGAAGACAAGCACGCTGGAAGCAAATCAGATGTCTCTAACAAATGTTTTTTGACTCAAGTACCAGAAAGAAATTCTCCTAAAGAGGCAAACCCAACAGAAACATCAGAGAGCCATGAAAATCTGGAAACTCCTTTTGTGGGTCACTGGAATTTGATTACGAGTAATATACACCAAAGGGAGAGTCCTGAATCTGATACTGGCAGTGCAACCACCTCATCTGATGACATAAAGCCTAGATCAGAAGATTATGATGCTGGAGGTTCTCAGGATGATGATGGGTCAAATGAAAGAGGGATTTCTAAATGTAGCACTATGATATGTCATGATTTTCTTGGAAGAAGTAGCAGTGATACCAGCACACCTGAGGAATTAAAAATATATGATAGCAGTTTAAGGATAGAAGTAAAAGTGAAAAAGCAAAATAACTCGGATATTCTCCAAGTTAATTCAACAAGTGATGATGAAATTCCTAGGAAAAAGCCTGAAACTTTGTCTCAACAAGGGATGACAATGGACCATGCCCAGGAGAAAGAGCATCTACCACGAGGAGGGATCCCATTTCCTCAGGAAACAGACCAAGTTTCTTCCTCAGCAGATGAAACAGAAGATGAACGATCCGAAGCTGAAAATATTGCAGAAAAATGTTCCTTGGCTGACCCAGCTTCTCAGCAATTCCAAGGAATCGTCAACCTCGCTTTTGAAGATGCAGCTGACAGTGAAAGCCGAGAGTTTACTGCAACTAAAAATTTTAAAAGGTCAGTTTTACTTTCCGTGGATGAATGTGAGGAATTGGGATCTGATGATGGGGAAGTTCACATGCCCTTCCAGCGCTCTGTCGATCCTCCGACCCCTTCTGAGGTCTTTGATAGTCTTTCTCATGAACATCATGGAAAAGCCTGTTACTCCAGATATTCACAAGAAAATGAAGATCATTTTTTAGAGGGTAAACAACATGAAAACCAATTAGACAAAAATGGGAGCCCCCTCTTGGATCCTAACAAATTTGAATCTGCAGCAAAAGATGAACAGGATACTTTAACTACAGGAAAAAAACATGCAGCAGATATGCTGGATCACATAGATAGTCCAAATGTAGTAAGTATTAGAAACGAAGAGGACAGTGAAGCACGCCAGTACAGCAAACTTTATGATGGTGAAATAAAATCTCAAGAAAGACCTTGTCACTTGGCACTTCATCAAATAGAGCCCAATTCAGATACACCAAAGACCAACAGCTCTACCTGGTCTGTGGACTCCCAGAGGAGCCAGGGTCTGACTCAGGAAGGTCAAGTGAGAGAATTCTGCCATGCACCCACTGAAAATGCTAATACTGCTCTCACTGCAGGTAATGTACAGAAATAGAAACACTAAATTCTTCAGAAAACTTAAATTAACAGTCAGATTTTAAAGTTGTCTGGCATTGTGGCCTCCATTTTAGCAAGGTAGAATAATTGCTTGCCAATCAACTCAAATTTAAATGAAATTTAAAGTTTTTTTTAAATCTGAACCAGCTAGTTTGTTTCTTTACTGCTTCTCTGGAATATTAATGAAAAATAATTTATTCTTTAGTAAAAATTTTTGATAGTTATTAGAGCCATTCTATTAAGAGATTTTATGCGAAGGAATAAGAACTAATTTCCTGTAATATATTTATTTTCTGTCTAATTTAAGAGGCATTATTGACTATCAGTAGAAATTTTGGTATACATCAGGTGTACTTATTGAACTATGCCAATGTATATCTAAGAGGGATGTGCAATAACTATAGTGATAGTGTAACAAGAGCATTGACCTATTTTAACAACTATATCCATTATTATAGCAATTTATATAAATTTTAAAGAGATTAAGACTTCAGGGTCACTATGATTCTATTCTAAAGTTTTCCAATAAAGAATAAATTTCCTAAAGGAGATCCTATTTAGAAGCAATGATCACATATGAAAAAAGCTTTAGCTTATTTCATATGGTTCAATATGTTCTAGTCTAGTTGTTTTCTGCCTTTGTCTTTATTATTATAGTAATTATTATTATAATTATTATAGTAATTCAAACTAGTGACCCCATGTTATATGCAATAGCTATCTGCTAGCTCTTGTGTATTCAGAACTAATGAAATGCTGACTAGCACATTCAGCAAAACCCATAGCAAGTACCAGGTGATCTTGAGGTTGGACTTTTTTGTTTGTTTGTTTGTCCTTGCCTGCAGCTTTTCTTGCATGTGCAATAGATGAATAAGCCTTGGGATGGAATGCTTTTGTTTCTCCTCTTTGAAACTGATTTATCTTAAAAGTCACCATTAAATTACCATGTCTTTTTTTCTCTTTATGTTATTATTGTAGAGAATTAGATGCCTGTGTGCATTCTGTGTTTGTGTTTATATGATTTATGTTATTTTATGTATCAGAGCTTTCTAATAACAGTATGGAGATTTATTGTGAATTTCCATTGGTGGTTTTGCTACTTAAAACTTCACATATAAACAACATCCTTTGTTTTTGTTTTTGTTTTTACGTAAAAAACAAATGCTTCAAAATTTTGTCAATTTTGTATAAACTTTTTTTTTCGTTCTATTACTTTGTTGGGTTGTCTCTGTTATGTTGAGTTAATATTGATCTACCAAACCCTGAGGGGGCAGCCACATGTGCAGTTTTTACATTGTGTAGTCTTATGAATCATTTCAGGAGACATAGATGATTGTGACCCATTGACACAAACCTGCATGTATGAGCATCGGCCTTCAAAAACCCTTTCTCCAATCTATGAGATGGATGTTGGAGAAGCTTTTGAGCAGAAAATGAATTCAGAAACACATTTTACAGACATGGATTATGAAGATGATCAACACTTTGCAGAGCAAGATTGGACTCTTCTAAAGCAGTTGCTGTCTGAGCAGGATTCAAACCTTAATATTAAAAACTCTGTTCCTGAAGACCTAGATTTAGCACAGTATCTGATCAATCAGACATTGCTTCTAGCACGAGACAGTTCAAAACCTCAGGGTAAAGCACATGTGGACACTTTCAGCAGATGGAGTGATCTAACATCTCCACTTGATGACTCTTCAAGCCTCACTATGATGAGTTTTTCCTCTGAAGATTGTTCTTCTCCTCAAGGAGAATGGACAATTCTTGAACTTGAAACTCAGCACTAAAGTGGTCAAATTTTGGAAAATTTTGAACTTTGTTACCCCTTATTTTTTATGCTTATATCCATATGATAACTGCATTAGCCAAAGGCAGACAGCCCTGCACACTAAGGGCTTTCTAATCTTTCCAGTTTACTGAGATAAATGTAGTTCATTTGTGAATGAGATATAATCATAGGTGGGGGAAAGTTCAAAACTCCAACAAATTTTTTTTTCTAAATATCTCAAGCATGTTGCTATTGTTCTTTGAGAAATTAGAAGACTTGTAAGAAAATTCATTTTGTTTTTTTCTTTTCCAACTGGTCATTTGTTCACTTGTCCTTTACTACAAGATGTGAATGCACAGTAAGCAGAGCAGCCCCGGTTCTTGTGGCTCTGTGTATAGTAACACGCTCGTTCTCAACAATAAAAGATTTCCTGTGCTTGTGTCGGTTTATCTGCACCTGCTCTGTGCTTATAACACTCAGGCTAGGACCAGCCAAGGGTCAGATAAGAATGGCGAGGTCAGTGTGGAATATCAGGAAAGCCCTGCCCTAGCTTTTCATACTATTTCTATTGAGGAAATAATGGCGTTAACCCATCTGGGACCACTACTACTTCCTGTTAGGTGGGGGATGTGGCAAATAATGTAAGCCAAGGTTGGGGGAAAGAGAGCAAGTAAAAGAAATCCCTGCTTCACTCCTCTTTTCAGGGAGAATGTGGAAGTATATTTTCCTCATCCAAACGAATGCTCAATTCCTCCCCTGTTGTTTACTTCATAAGAGAAATGTTTCAGAATAGTGTACTCAGGATGGTAAGTAAGGGAAGATTTTTGGAGGTTCTGTGGAGTTTTGTTTCTATTCCAAAAGATTTTGTTGGTCTACTGAGTGCTGTGTGTGCGTGCGCGCATGTGTGTATGTTTTTCTTTGTCTCATTTCTAGTTCTTTTTTTCCTGCATCTGATTACTATTCCCTCTATAATTAAGGTTGAAGGCAAAACTTCATTCTGCACACTACCCTTGAATAAATGCTTGGATAACTAAATGTGACTCACCCTTAGATTGACACAAAAAAGAACTAAATATATTAGATTGGCTCTGATACCTTATCCCCTCAATTCAGCAACTTCAACCTAGCCAGGAATGGAGGAATTTACACCTTTTCTCTCACCGTTGTTTGAAAGGCTTTACAAGCTTCAAGATTGAAGCTCTGAAATTTCGTGAAGTCACAAAACCACAAAGACTAACGATTTGTCCAGTTATGTAACAAACTGAGCCTTCCCTGACACACAATACAAAAGCAATATTCTTTTACATCTCTGACTAATTACCCCTTGCCACCTCTTCAGGGGTGTTCTGGAGCTCTTCTTTAAGGTCTCTACTCCATCCCTAACTTCCTCTTTGTCTGGAGATAATCTTACTTAGACTGACTGACTTTGCTGAAAAGTTGCCATCACTCAGTGTCTGTGCATTTATTTCCTCTCCTTCATCCTTCCCAGTATCTTTCCTTATTCATACTTCCTTTAATCTGAGAATGAATTCAACTTGCCAAGACTAATAACCCCTTCATTTGTACCCTTCATCCCATCCACTTCTGCCTCCAGGACTTTGTTGCATTGATCATTTCAATTCCCTCTCATCTTCGGTTTCTCCCACTCTACTTGCTCCTCTCCTTTACTTAGGATTATCTTCCATTCTTTCTTATCCTTGCCCTCCATTCCTTCTATTATCCTATATCTTTGCTCCTTTCACTAACAAATGAATGATGTTTCTACACTTTCCACACTACAGACTCCTCACCCTCCTACCATATGTCATTTGACCAACCTTCCCCCTCAAAAATCACCTAGACCTCTGGGGTTGCCTAATCCAATAACCATTCCTCAATTTTTAGGCAGAGTTTTACACTGTTGGCCCCTACCCTTCATTCTTGATAACCCTTCTTTTAGCTTCCATAATACTGCTCTCCCTAATTCTTCTAACTCTCCCATATCTGTCTTCCCTGATTTAATTTTCCTTTCCCCAACCTCTAAGTGTGATTGCCCCCCTAATTTCCAGGCTCTTATCCTTGGCCCTCTTTTCTCTCTCCACAACCTTCCTAGGGGATCTCACCTACTCCCAAGGTTTCAATTCTCTCTCCTATGTAGATGACTCACAATCTAGCTCTGACCCCATGACTCACATTTCCTGTGGCTGCTGGGAAGCTCCTCTGAATGTTTCTGTCACCTCAGACCAACCTATCTGAAACTCCACTCATCATCATGTTCTTTTTCAACTGCTCCCAGATTTCTTGTTTCCATGTAAGATTATAGGTCAGGAGGCATTCTAGTTTTCACAACACTACCACCCTTCCAGACACCCAGACTTAAAAGTTTCTGTTCCTTTTGGATTTATTCCCTACAGGAGTTCATACAAGTCTTCTCGACTTCAGGATCTCCCACATATGTACCTCTCCTCCATTCACAGTGGGGCCCTAATCGCTTTCTACCTAGTCTACTATAATTGCTTCATAAATGGCTGCCTTGCTTCCAGGCTATGCCCTCTGCAAACCAGCCAGATTCTACTGTAGAAGTCTAGCCATGTCACTGTGCAAAAGCCTGCTCCCTATTGCCCACTATAGGATAAAAAATAAACTCTGCTTGGCACTTAGCCCTTATGCAGTCAAACTCCAGTCTGCCTTTTCATTCTTAGGTTACACTCCTCTTCACAAACTATATGTACATTCCAAACCAATTAACCTATTCTCTGTTCTCTCTTTTTTTTTTAATCCTATAGAGGCAAATCTGTGCCTGGAACACACTACTTCCACTTCTGGATTGATGGCCAAATTTAGGTAACACTTCCTCATGGAGGATTTCTTAATTCCCCTAGCCAAAAGCAATCTCTCCATCCTCAAATTGTCTTACAACCCTTTGTCTCTTTTTTTTCATTATGCTTTGTATCATACTTAAGTGTTTGTCTTATTCCCTCTATTAGATTATAAACTAAGGACTGGAACTGTTATTTTTCATTTTTGTATTCCCAGTGCCTAGTAAATCAACTTTGTACATGGTAGGTAGTTAATAAATATATAATTTATACTGGAGCATGGGGCAGAGTATAGGGAGATACGCTTGTTCCCTGCATTTAGAAATAAAAGAAAATTATGTTTGTAAAATTGCAACTGTTAGCAGTAAATATAACCATTTATATTTTATTTTTGTACGATTAGAAAATTATGATTTAATTATGTTGGAATTATTTAGCAACCTTCTAAATACCTTTTAGATAATTTAGATCTATAGATTTACCAGTTTTGAATACTTCCATTGTCACTGATTATAACATGCTTCTCATCATGTGAGATTTTACTATAATGTGTTTCAAGAATTCCTTCATATAGAACAAGAAAACTTTTAGTTCTTTTAATACTTGTGGGTGCTTGTGGAACCCTCAGACTTTCAGTTATCCCTAATTTGCTGTGTTACCAGTTCACTTTCTTTTCTCATCATATTCACCCTCAAATCATATCCAAAGCATCCTTGATAATATACTACAGAGTTCTTCTTAGGCCAGCTATGCTTCTTTCCATTGTGTTTTGGGACTCCTGTATCTTGAATCTTCTGAGATCATTTGGTTCCATGATTGATTCACAACAATATAATATTATTAGGAGATTTTAATGGAAAAAAAATCTTATTTTCAAAGGAACATTTTGTTCCACTGATCTGAACTTAACAAAAATCAAGAACTCACTGGGACCTTTTACCCTCTATATATCTTAATGAGTTGTGTGATGGCAGAGATGGTGGAAAAGTAATCTTCTTCCAAAGCTTCCATGTTGTTAATTTTCATCAGGACTGTCATAGATGTATGAATAAGCTATTTGCATAAAGATTGTTTAGAGGTCTGTGTGACCCTGGACAAGTCACTTAACTTCACATTTCCTGGCCCTTACCACTCTTCCGCCTTGAACAGTATCAATTCTAAGTTGAGTAGGGGCTTTTTTAAAAAGATTATATAGTGGTGAGAAAAAAGGTAGGTAGTTGCTGATATCTTTCTGGTTACCTTCTTTGGTAAAAAGTATCATCTGTGATCTTTTACTTTCCTTTGCATTCCTTTCCTAGTGATACATTGAAAATTATTCCCCAAAATATGTTACCTCTAAGATTTCTTTTAACTTGGAGGTAACATATTTTGTAGTCAGCTTTAGCTGCTTTTCATGGCTTAATCTTAAGTACCATTGCTACTTTCATAATAGAGAATATTAAGTATGAGTTGATAGTCTAAATAAATCTGATAGATTCAGATGATCTATCATTTAGTTTTTGATGAGAATAAATCAATATAGAAATCTCAACAGATCCATTCCATTTTCTGTCTATCGTCTCACATCAAGTTTTCTATAGGCTTTATTTTCCTCTCTACTGCACTTGGTGAGTAGTATGCTACTGACAATCGTATCTAGTGGCATACTAATGTTTTGCAAGTGAGCTTGTGCTCTACACCATTGTTGCCTTTGACTGCCATTTAATTGTCTACATAGGAAGGAGAGCCCATATTTCTGGCCTATTTAGCATTGGTTTAACTCAAGGAAATGCTTATAGTCAAGAGGTTTTTTTACTTTTGGTCATTTTCTGTTTTGGGGTTTTTTTTTGGAGCTGACAAAGTTCAGCACAGATGGGACAATGATAACAGAGAGAAAGCAGAGCTGCTCATCTCTTTATTTTTCTTCTGTTTTCTCTGCCAAGGAGAATGACTTTTGGATTGAAAAGGACAGGACCAAAATGGTTAACAGATATATTAGATAAATGATACAAGGAGAGAGAAAATAAGGCATATAGCTCTGGCCTTCATGAATTCATCATCCTTAGGCCAACTTGAGCAAAGAGCTGATATGATTGTTGAGCCACTATTATCTGAAAGATCATGGAGAAAGATATTGAAGGATTGGGGGGAAGAAAGGCAAATGTCCCAGTTTTGTTTTGTTTTTTAAATAAGAGAATAGAGTCTATAAACAGTAGATCATTGAGCTTAACTTCAATTCCTCACAAAATTCTAGAACATATTATCAAGGGAACCAGGAAAATAAAGGCCCTTGAGATCATGCCTTGAGGATTGGTTGAAAGAGCTGCCTTTTTTTACCCTGAAGAAGAGAGAAGAGTTAAGATGGACAGCATGACATAACGGACAGAGTACTGAGCTTGGAAACATGAAGAACTGGTTCAAATCCTACCTCTTATATTTGTTAGCTGTTTGATCATAGGAAAATCACACCCTTGGAGCCTCAGTTTTCTCATATATATAAGAACAATAGGGCCTATAGTATTGCCCCCATTGGCTTGTTAGGCTTAAAGCAGATTCTGTATTTATTGCTCTGCAGTTGGTGAGAGGCAGTTAAAATGTTGGTTTTAATCATGATGAGGAAGATAACTATTTAAGAATGTGAAGGTCTATGGCTTGGAAGAGAGGGATTGGGCTTTTTCTTGACACCTGAAAGCAGAACTAGGAAAAAACAAGTAGAAATTGCAGAGAGGCAAATTTAGGGTTGATGTTTAAGGTCAATGTTTCTAACAAGAAGCTGTCTTCAAAAGTCGAATGGTCTTTTCAAGAGGTAGTGGGTTCCTCTTCATTCAAATTCTTTGGGTGAAAGAAGGCTGGATAACTATAAGATATGTTGTAGAGAGATTTCTTTTTCTGGCAAAGATTGGTTCAGATGATTTCTGGCCTTCCTTCCAGATTCTATGTTGCTTTTTCTTCTCTCCATCCCCTAACAATCATTTATATACTCTATCTTATGTTTTCATTGTTAGGGTTGCAAGGCAATTCAGAATTTTAGAATTGCATAAGTTAGATATAGCAAAAATAATTTCAAATTCTGCCAATAAACATTTCAAGCTTTTGCTGACGTAGTGATGTTTCTCGCATAGTAATTGAGTTATTTTCTTGTTGATTTTACTTGTGACTTTTCCCCATATATAAAGTCTTTTTACTTCTCTTTTGAACTTAGGTAATATTTTGTATTATATTTGCTGGTGAGTGCATCCTGGCTCACTGCTACAATATAAGCTTTATGAGAGTGATGACCATATCTTATTTATCAAACTTTGTATTTCCCTTAGCTTTTGCATAGTACTTTACCCATAGGAATATTTAATAAAGTTTTCAGTTTATTCAAATAGTTTTTAATATGGCCTCCTACTTTTTTCCAAGAGTTGTTCTACAACAACTAGGTTCTTGAAGATAAGTTTCCATTCTTGTTTCTAATTTTAAAATAGACAAAGATAGAATATATTCCAAGAATTATCTGGCCCAACTACTGGCTATGGCCTTGAACCAGTAGGTAGTTCTTTACCCATTAGTGTATAAAACAAATTTTTAACCTTAACCCAAGTTTTTTCTATCAGCCTTTGGTATGTGTCTAGGGAGGTACAAATTGTTTTTAATAATCCTCTAAAGAAGGAAGATTAAGAAAATATTTCCAAAAAAAGTTACATGTGGCAAAGTCAAATATGAACCCAAGAACTAGTTTTGATATCTGGTATTTTGAATATTTTGAATAATTGCTTTATCCCCTCAACCATCTTAATGCCTTTAATTGAGTAAATCCTTTTTTAAAGGTGAAAATCTTATAGCTTTCTCCCTAAATTGTCTAGTTCAGCACTTAATCAACATTAAGAAGTCTTTCCTCAAGACCATGTTGAATCCCTCTAACTTAAACTTATTTTCTATGTGTTATCATTCATATTAAGATCAATAATAGCTAGTTATAAATTGTATGTGTCTTTTTTAAAATGAGTATAGCTAAGTGCGATAGAGAAAGTCTTGGCCTTCCTGATGCAATAGTAGTCAACTGTGCATTATCATTAGATGATAACAGCAATGTTACTGGCGTTTCAGTGATTAACCTCAGTTATGTCAGCCAGTGCAATTAGAGTGTTAAGCATTAAAAAATACCTTAAGATTTAAATTTTAATAAGTACTTATCTAATAAGCTATGTATAATTAGTATCCTAAGAAGTTAAATTTAAATATCAACAGCTATTTAATATAATGTTTGATGTAACAAAATTATAATGTTTTCTAGAGGATTTTGTCAGATCTGTTAACTAATAGTTTTGGTGTCCAGGGCAAATAGCATGCTAAGTTTCATAAAGCAACACCAAAATCAACTTTGAAATTCATAATGTAAAAATAAACAATTAAGCTTATTCAGGTTATGTAATTAAGGCAAATTCAGCAACTCTCCAAAGGAGAGACTTGTTACCATAGTTGCTGGTGGCACTTCATTTTAACTATTAGCCGTGCTAACTAGGTGCTAAATTCAGCAGTTAATATATGTGTCCTTCAGATTGCGTGGCTCTTGCACAAAGTCCTGCCTAGTTTGCCATTGTTAGGACTTTGGACTTCTGATGCAATATAGAATTTATAGAGGAAATAGAACCCTAATGAAGTAAAATGGCCGTCATTCAGCCTTAAGTTAGCATACAAACTTCATTTGTCGTTCCCACCCTTTGGTTTACATCTTTGCATCCCTTGCATATATGCCTGGCATGTAGTAGGAAAAGAACTTTTTTTAAAAAGTGAATTCAGTAATATCTTCGTGACTTGCTTCAGTGGTAAGCTAAGAGTATATATGGGGGCAGGTAGGTGGCTCAGTGGATGGATAGAGAACCAGACCTGGAGATGGGAGGTCCTGAGTTCAAATTTGACCACACATATTAGCTCTATGACTTTGAGTAAGTCACTTAATTCCAACTACCTAGCACTTCTCTTCTGCTTGGAACCAAGACTTAGTATTGATTCTAAGAAGGTAAGGACTTAAAAAGTAAAAGTATATAGAGTAAGATATCAAGAGTTTTCTGAAAAATATGAGTGTAAATATCTATCTCAGATTAAGATAAAATTTATTTAATTTTTTCCTGTTATACTAGCTAATTGAATCCTAGGCATTTTGTCATGTCCCACATTTTCTAACTGCCTCAATCACAAGCTGAAACTGCTGCAGTATCGTTTTTCTTAATTTTCCGTTACAAAATAAAGTGTCCGTTTAAAAAGAGGACCAATTTCCTATTTCATCCATTTCCTTAGTTCTCCTGATTTATCTGTTAATTCCCTCTTAACTACCCAGATAGACAATCATACCTTAAAACATCACAATCACCCATAATTCTGTCACCATGATTCCCAAAGCTGATTCCCTTCTCTGTATGAGCCCTGTCTTTGCATCTCACTCCTTTTAGACCTATTCTTCCTTCTCACCACGGCCTCCAGTCCCTTCACTAACCTAACCCTGCTTTTGGCCAATTCCTCCATATACAGTCCTCTCCCCCGTTGCCTTCTGTCTCTCCCTCATCCTTTTTCACACCTTGCCAAAGCCCAGTGCTTTACCCTGCTTCCATCTGCCTTCATTCCTGCTTGTACATCATTGAATTCTTGCCAGCTGGATTCAGTCCAAATCTGCAATCAAAGTATGTATAGCTTAAGGGAAACTCCCCAGGACTCCATTTTCCAAAGTGCTGGGGTCCAGAGAGCCTCTTTCCTGGGATCAGTCTTGAGTCTTCATTTCCTGTGTGATCTATGTCTGGTGGCAGAGTAATCACTTTATGAGATGGGGAGGAGCTTTGAGAGGCAGAACGTTTAAAAAGCAAAGCAGCTATTGGTAAGATATTCAATACACTGAGTAAATGGAGATGGGGATGTGGCCTATCCCAAACCCAACTGCAAGAAACCTGATGTCACCTGGGAGTAAGCAGAGATGTGTGCTTTAGTGGACTCTCAAGTCTGCTGCAGGGAGCAAGGAGAGACAACAGATAGAAGGGCTCAAGTTTCCCAGCTCTAAGGCAAGACAAACTTCACACTCGAAGTTAAGAAACCTTTTCCAGGAACATAGGAGTCTAGGAGAATGTACTTAATTGGAGGATGTGAATGCTTCCTTTTTATGTTCAAATTAAATGCTTTTATTCTACACTGTTGTTTGCCTGGATTTTTGATAGGGTAATAAACTTAAAAGCTGGATCCCAGTTAAATTAATACATTTCCTATTTTAAGCAGAAATGGGGACCTAGACCGCTTGAGTCATACCAGAAAATAACACCCTGCAAATAAGAATTCAAGTCCTTGAGGAGCTGGTGCTGCCTGGAACACTCATCATTTATCTTAATGGGCCCTTCTACTTGGAAATCTTTTCATGTATTTGGATGGAGTTTTGCAACTCTGTAGTCAAAAAGGCTCTGAGGGAAGGGGAGAAAACAGCTAGATACCATAGAGTAAGAACTACAGTTAGGAGGAAGAATAAGAAGTAAAAAAAGGAGACCCATTATCACCAATATTAATATTGCATTAGGAATGCTAGCAATAGCAATTAGAGAAGAAAAAGAAATGGAAGGAATAATGTGCAAAGAGATAAAGCTCTTTGCAGACAATATGATGGTATGTGTGGAAAATCTAGAGATTGAACCAAAAATACTGGTTGAAACAATTTTGGCAAAGTAGCAGGATATAAGACAAACCTACATACATCATCAGCATTTCTACATATCACTAACAAAAGCTCTACAAGAATAGGTAATAAGGGGTACCCCACTTAAAATAACCAGAGTCAATAAAATACCTGGGAGTAGGTATACCTGCCAAAATAAACCTAGGAAATCCATGAACATCATTGTAAAATACTTTTTATACAGGTGAAGTCAGATCTAAATAACTGGAGAAATATTAATGGGTAGGTAAAGCCAAAATTTGCAATCCTACCCAAATGTTATTTATTCAATGCTACACCAAATTAAATTACAAAAAAATTGTTGAATTAGAAAAAAATTTCATTTGGAAGAACAAAAGATCAAAAATATCAAAGGAATTAGTGAAAAATACTGCAAAGAAAGGTACCAGATTTTAAATTGTATTATAAAGCATTATCAAAACTAACCATGGTGGTGACTAAGAAAGATTGATCAGTGAAACATGTACAACAGAGTAGTAAAAGATTACAGTAATGTTATGTTTGACAAAACTAAAGATCCAAGCTTTGGGAATAAGAACAAAAGATTATTGGGGAAAACGAATGCAATCTGATGAAAACTAGGTATAAGTCCAATATCTAAACATTTACCAAAGTAGGATCAAAATGGATACATGACTTAGACATAACATCAAAAGCAAATTAGAACATGGAACATTACGTATTAGATTTGTGGAGATGAACTCAAGAAAAAAATGAGTATTCTGAGATGCAAAATTGATCATTTTGATTGTCAAAAAGGTTTTATAAAAGTAATACTAATGTAGCCAAGACTAGAAGGAAAGCAGAAAATTGAAGGGGGTGTGAGGAATTTATGGAGTTTCTTGGATAAAGGTCTCATGTCTCAGATACATAGAGAACATCGTCAAGTTTATAAGAACGTGAAGGTGGGCAGCTAGGTTGCACAGTGGATAGAGTGCCAGGCTTTATGTTGGGAGGATCCAGGTTCAAATCTGGCTTTAAACACTTCCTAGCTGTATGATCCTGGGCAAGTCACAATAGCAGTTGCCTAACCTTTGCCACTCTTCTTAGAATGGATAGTGAGATGAAGGCCTTTTTTTTTTTAAATAAATGATTAAAAGACAGAAGTAGATAGTTTTTGGATGAGGAAATCAAAATATATGTAACCATATGAAAAAATGTTTTAAAGCGTTACTGATTAGAAAGATGTAAATCATAACTCAAATGTCATCTCACACCTATCAGATTGGCTAAAATGATAAAAGGAGGGAAATGACAAATATTCAAAGGCATGTGGGAAAATGGGAACACTAATAATACACTGTTGGTGGAACTGTGAACTGATCCAACCATTCTGGATAGCAATCTGGAATTATATCCAAAGAAGTTATAAAACTACCTTTTAACCCAGCAGTAATAGAACTATTAGGTCTATTTTCCAAGGTGATCAGGGGAAAAAAGGAAAAGAATGTATGTAATCTAAAATATTCATAGCTGCTCTACTCATGGTGGCAAAGAAGCTGGAAATTAAGATGGCTATCAATTGGGGAATGCCTAAATGTATGGTTTATGATTTTAGTTTTTTATTTAATTTAGAATATTTTTCCATGGTTACATGATTTGTATTCTTTACTGCTCCTCCTCCCTACCCCCTCCCATAGCCAACAAGCAATTCCACTGAGTTTTACATATGTCATTGATCAAGGCCCATTTCCATATTATTAATATTTGCAATAGAGTGATTGCTTAGAATCTACATCCCCAATCATATCCCCATCAAACCATGTGATCAAAGAAATGTTTTTCTTCTGTGTTTCTGCTCCCACAGTTCTTTCTCTGGACGTGGATAGCATTCTTTCTTATAAGTCCCTCAGAATTGTCCTGGGTCATGGCATTGCTGCCAGTAGAGAAGTCCATTACATTTGATTGTGCCACAATGTGTCAGTCTCTGTGTACAATGTTTTCCTACTTTCACTCTGCATCAATTCCTGGAGGTCTTTCCAGTTCACATGGAATTCCTCCAGTTCATCATTCCTTTTAGCACAATAGTATTCCATCACCATCAGATATCACAATTTGTTCAGCCATTCCCCAATCGAAGGGCATCCCCTCATTTTCCAATTTTTTACCACTACAAAGAGCGCAGCTATAAATATTTTTGTACAAGTCTTTTTATCTATGATCTCTTTGGTGTACAAACCCAGCAATGGTATGGCTGGGTCAAAAGGCAGACAGTCATTTAAAGCCCTTTGGGCATAGTTCCAAATTGCCTTCCAGAATGGTCAGATCAATTCACAATTCCACTAGCAGTGTATTAGTATGGCTTATGATTTTGATGGAATACTACTACTGCATGGTAAAAAAATGACAAGTAGGTCATAGCAAATATAGCTTCTTTACAGTTAGAAAAATTGTCCTATGATAATTTCAGGCTTCAAAAGGTGGAGAAACCAATATGGGGAAATTCTTCTTTGGAGCTGATTTTCTCAAAGAGGAATTGCTTGCTGCAATAGAATGAAAGCTTTAAATGGAGTAGCTATTCCTCTTAGCATTTGTAATAGAGGAGGGCAATGCTGTAAATGTTTGATCTTTTCTAAAACTGCACAGCAGGAGTCAGTCCAAGAGAAAAGGAAAGCTCTTTAGAATACAATTCTGAAAACACAACACAATTCCTAGGAGAAAAAAGGGTAGCTGCCCAAAGAGACTAATATGGATGCAGAGGGAATTTGTCAAACACTTTAGATTTTTTTAATATACATATGTGTAGAAGATTAAAATAAGGATAGGTAATAGAAAGTGACTGAAAAATCCTGGCCCAATCCCTCAAGAATAGTGTTAGGAATGGTAAATCTCAGAATAACCTGAGGTTGGTGCATGACTGAAGCTAAGGATAACAAAAAAAAAAAAAAAAAAAAAAAAAGACAGAAAAAGATGAAAGATGGAACAAGCTCATTGCTGTGAGTGAATGAGAAAATAACAGATAATAAAGAAAAGCAATCCTTTCGCTTTAGTTTTTCTGTCAAGCTGAATCTTTGGATTAAAAAGGGGATGAGGGAGAATAGATAATACAAGATGACAGGAAGAGGAGCATCTACTTGCTCCTGCTGAATTTACATGACTCAGATGAACTACATCTTTCATACACTCAAATAACTACAAAATATGTTTGTGGAGTCCTATACATGATCTCCAAAAGACAGTGAGAAAAAAATACCAAAAAAGGGTTGGAGATGAGGAAAAAATGGATTCTGCAAACTATAGTCTAAGGAGTTTGATTTCAATCCCTGACAAAATTCTACAAGACAAAGGGATGGGGTTGCAAATATCTGAAAAGGAAGCAATGATCACAAATGGCCCAAAATATTATGCCATACTAACCTTATATCCTTTTCTGTCAGGGTTACTACACTACTATATCTAGGAAATGGTATCAATGTAGTTTAACTAGATTTTAGCAATGTTTCACAAAATTTCTTGTGATTTTTGTGGACAAGATGGAGAGATGTAGATGAAGTGAAAGAACGAATTTAATGGACAGAAACAAAGATTAATGCTTCACTGACAACTATGGACCAGAGGTCTCTGCTTTCACCTATACTGTTTAGCATTTTCATCAAAGATTTAATTTTAAAACATAGGTGACCAGCTTTTCAAATTGAACCAACACAAGGCTAGAAAAGATAAACATGATAGCATCAGAATTTGAAAAGATCTCAACAAGTTAGAACATTAAGATTTAATAAGATGAAATTCAATAGTGATAAATATGATGAAAATGCTAAACAGTCTAGGTAAAAGCAGAGATCTCTGGTCCATCATATTATATTGAATCTCTGGGAGCTTAAAGTTCACTTTTGATTGACAGATCAATTGGATAGAATGTTCCCGGAGAGGCATGAGGACTCAGGAGGGGGCAGTTGAGAATCCTGACAGAGGTTCTTGGGTCTTTTACCTGTCCCTGAGGCTAGAGATCAGTGTGGATCCTGGCTTTGAGAGATAGAGACTTGCAAACTCAACCCTGCAAGCTCCTCCTGTGTTTCCTGTACCGTTCATCAATTTGTATTAGATCACCATCTCTGATTCTACTGCCCCTAGATATTAGGAAGTTCATCATCTTAGCTATCTAGGCTTCCCAGGGCCTGAGAGGGATCCGGGAAGTGGGCAGGAGATGAAGAAGAGGGTGGAAAGGGTGGATATCTCAACTGATTAGGCTTAAGATCTGTTGAAGAAGAAGCTGAAGATTTCACAGCAGTTTACCTACTCTGCTTTAGCCGTGGCCAGGCTGTACCAGAAAGAAGCTATCATCTTGATTCCTTCATTTGCCTGCAGTTAGAGATTCATTAGTATCAATTTAAAGTAGGGTCTCCTATTACCTCTATCCCATACCATTATCCTTCTGTATCAAATATATTTAAAGTACCTTCCTGAATTGGTTTCCAAAGCTTATTATTTGGGAAGGGAGTCATGCAGTCAGATTACCAATGTTACCTCAGCTGAAGAGCCCAATAATATAAATTAACCCCAGGTGGGTCCTGAAGGGATAAACACTTTGACCTAAAGGATCCTGCCTGGGCAACTGTTATAAAGGAGAAGTGCCATCCTATCATCTCTCTGTACTCCATCTTCATATACATCAAATAGACATTAGTGACCTCCATTTAATATAACAACAGTTAAAGGAATCTCGGACAGAGGAGCAAGCAAGGGGACAACCAGGAGGCTTGACCCTGAGAACAGCTAGACTCGAGACAGACTGGCCATGGGCATGAGTTTAAAACTGAGAGACTCACAATGCTGTCAATCAGGCGAAAACTACTCCACAGCTCAATAGAAAGAGTCTGTCTGCCTCACCCAGACTTCTGACTGAGAAAGAAAAATATAATAATAATAGCAAGCCATGCAACAAGAACCTCTATTTCTTCTACAAGAAGAAATCTTTAACACTCAACAACTTTTACACAGAAAAAAATCCAGACAACAGAGCAAACAGCAGAGGAGAACAAACAAATAATCACATCCAAACCTTCCCCCAAAAATGAAAATTGATCACAAGCTCTTGAAGAGTTCAAATCTGAGATCATGAGAAAGATAGAAGAGATTTGGCAAGAAAAGTGGGAAATAGCTCAAAAGGAAATTAACAGGTTAAAAGAAACTCCCAATTGGAGAAAGATGCCCCAAAATCAAACGAAATGATGAGCAAATTGGAAGAAACCATGAAAAACAGAATAGACCAAATTGAAAAGGAAAATCAAAAGATTATAGCAGAAAACCAGTCTCTAAAGACCAGAACTGGGCAAGTAGAAGCCAATGATCTCTCAAGGCAGCAAGAACAAATAAAGCAAAGTCAAAAGACTGATAAAATAGAAGGAAACATGAAATATCTCACTGAGAAATTGACAGACCAAGAAAAAAAGTCAAGAAGAGAACATTTGAGAATCATTGGTCTTCCTGAAAAAGCAGAAATCAATAGAAATCTATACTACAAGAAATTATCCAACAAAATTGCCCTGATGTTCTTCAACAAGAGGGCAAAATAGACATTGAAAGCATCCATAGATCACCCTCTACACTAAACCCTCAAAAGACAACACCCAGGAATATAATAGCCAAATCCAAGAGCTTCCAAGTAAAAGAAAAAATTTTACAAGAAGCCAGAAAGAGACAATTCAGATAAGGAGCACCAATCAGGATCACATAGGATCTGTCAGCCTCCACACTAAATGACCAAAAGGTTTGGAAAATGATATTCATAAAGACAAGAGAACTGGGTCTACAACCAAGGATCACCTACCCATCAAAACTGACTATATATTTCCAGGGGAAAGCATGGGCAGTCAACAAGATATAAGATTTCCAAGTATTTGCACAGAAAACACCAGGATTAAATGGAAAGTTTGATATCCAACCACAAAAAAAAAAAAAAACATGAAAAGGTAAATAAGAAACAGATGGGAAAGAAAGAAAACTCGTATTTTTAAATTTGCCTCTTTAAGGGCTCCAATAAGATCAAATTATTTGTATTCCTATATGAAGAAATGTTATATGTAATTTTCAAAAACTGTATTCACTATTATGGTAATTAGAAGAATTATTCATAGGGAGAGGTTGGAGTACTAAATGGTCTAAGATGATATGGGGGGAAAGAGGGTGGTGAATAGTAGATGGCACCAAGAGAAACTTGAATGAATAAGAAAAATAGGATATTCTATACCACACAAAGAGGGCAAGGGAAGGGGAGGGGATGAATACTATTATAGAAGGAGAGGAAGAGAGCATTAAGAGGTAATATTTAAACATTACTCTCAGCAGGATTAACCCTGAGAGGGAAGAGTAGCTATATCCATTGGGATATAGAATTCTTTTTTTTTTACCCTTGTACTTCGATGTATTGTCTCATAGGTGGAAGATTGGTAAGGGTGGGCAATGGGGGTCAAATAACTTGCCCAGGGTCACACAGCTGGGAAGTGGCTGAGGCCAGGTTTTAACCTAGGACCTCCTGTCTCTAGGCCTGACTCTCACTCCACTGAGCTACCCAGCTGCCCCCAGGGATACAGAATTCTATCTAACCCTACTGAGAAAGTCAGAAGGGATAAACCAAGGGGAGCAGGGGAATAGGGAGGTCAAAAAAGGGAGGGGAGGAAAGAGGAAGGGAATTCATTAGGCCTTAAAAAATAAAAAGAGGGGGAATAATAAAGGAGGGAGTGGAAAGGGAAGTAAATCAAGAGAGGGGACAAGGGGAATTGGTTTAAAACAAACCACTAGTTTAAAAGTAAATACCGTAAGAAGAAGGAGAAGAAAAAGGAGAGGATACCAAAATGTTGGGGAATACACAACTGATAATTATAACTCTGAATGTGAATGGGATGAACTCACCCATAAAATGGAAACAAATAGCAGAGTGCATTAGAAACCAAAATCCTACGATATGTTGTCTACAAGAAACACATATGAGGTGGGTGGACATACACAGGTTTAAGGTCAATGGCAGGAGCAAAATCTTTTGGGCTTGAACTGAGAAAAAGAAGGCAGGAGTGGCAATCATGATTTCTGACAAAGCCAAAGTAAAAATAGATCTGATTAAAAGATTCAGGGAAGGTAATTACATCCTGATAAAAGACAGTATACACTATAGGGGGCCATGCCTCTATATGATTTTTTGGGGTCCTGAGCGGCGTGGTGGCATAGGATGGTTAAGGCAGGAGAAAGAAAATGAGAACAACTAGACTAGTGGTTAGCCCATGCTGTTCCAAAGTCTGTGGGCTTGGGAGTTTATTATATATTGGTTTCAAACAAAGAACACAGCTATGAAGGGGTAACAGATCATACATAACCCATTAAAGTCTAAAGAGTAAAGGTATAAGTACCAAGACAATGGCCAAATTCCAACCATCAATTAGTAGGGATAATTCTGGGAGAGGAAATATTTTTATGGAGATGCTCACTTATTGAGTTCTATCTTCCAGGATTATAGGCACCTGGACAAATAAAGTCAAGACTAAAAGCGCCATACTTATCTAAGTATGCAGACTTATCTTAAGTAATGTTTGTTAGGGTTTAGGCTTCTTAATTATCAAGGAGAGGAATCATTAACTCAGTAGATGCTGGTCTGCCACTTCAAGGTTTTCCAATAGGAGTTCTAAGAAAGGTGGGGATCAAAGACTGAGTCAAAAGAGGAGCCTCAGATTTTTATCTTAGATGGCCCATTCAGTCTGCATCCTGACATGCAGTGCAGAAAAATCATACACACAGTTTTACTTGCCGATGATTTTGTAATGGGATCCAGATAAAATATCTGTTACAGACTCTGTTTCTCTAAATGACTCCTAATAGCCTTCTTGGAGGGATCAAGTTGATTTTGGATTAACCTACCTGCTGGTACCAGAGCCTTTTTGGGGGCTCAGGTGACCAGGACCAAACACAAAGACTGCCTCAGCCTGGATTGGTCACGTAGGGAATCCAGATAACAGGCCCTAAATTTGATCCTATTTCTCCAAAGGTTTTAATACATAGAACGGCTTCCCACAATACACAATGAGGAAATAAAAGTATTCAACATGTATGCACCAAATGGTATAGCATCCAAATTCCTAATGAAGAAACTGGCAGAGCTCAAGAAGGAAATAGATAGTAAAACTATACTAATGGGAGATCTAAATATTCCTCTTTCAGATCTAGATAAATCAAACCAAAAAATAAGAAAGATAAGAGACGTGAATGGAATCCTAAAAAAAATTAGATTTAATAGATATGTGGAGAAAAATAAATAGGGACAAAAAGGAATACACCTTCTTTTCAGCTTCACATGGTACATCCACAAAGACTGACCATGTAATAGGGCATAGAAACATTGCAAACAAATGCAAAAGAGCAGAAATAATAAATGTAACCTTTTCAGATCATAATGCAATAAAAATAATAATCAATAAGGGAAAATGGACAGGCAAATAAAAAACTAATTGGTAATTAAATAATGTGATTCTCCAAAACCAGTTACTTAAAGAACAATTCATAGAAATAATCAATAATTTCATTGAAGAGAATGACAATGATGAGGCATCCTACCAAACTCTGTGGGATGCAGCTAAGGCTAGTACCCAGGGGGAAATTCATATCCTTGAGAGCATGTATTAACAAATTAGAGAGGGCAAAGATCAATGAACTGGGCATGCAAATTAAAAAGCTAGAAAGGGAACAAATTAAAAATCTCCAAAGACCAAATTAGAGATTATAAAAATTAAAAGAGAAATCAATAAAATTGAAAGGAAAAGAACTAGTGAATTAATAAATAAGACTAGAAGCTGGTACTTTGAAAAAACAAATAAAATTGACAAAGTACTGGTCAATCTAATTTAAAAAAGGAAAGAAGAAAACCAAATTATCAGTATCAAAGATGAAAAGGGAGACCTCACCTCTAATGAAGAGGAATCAAGGCAGTCATTAAAAACTATTTTGCCCGATTACATGGCAATAAATATAGCAACCTAGGAGAGATGGATGAATATTTACAAAAATATCAATTGCCTAGATTAACAGTAGAAGAAATAGAATACTTAAATAATCCCATATCAGAAACAGAAATTGAACAAGCCATCAGAGAACTCCCTAAGAAAAAATCCCCAGGACCAGATGGATTCACAAATGAATTCTATCAAACCTTCAAAGAACAACCAATTCCAATACTATACAAACTATTTGACATAATAAGCAAAGAAGTAGTTCTACAAACTCCTTTTATGATACAAATATGGAACTGATTCCAAAGCCAGGTAGATCAAAAACAGAGAAAAAACTACAGACCAATCTCCTTAATGAACATAGATGCAAAAATCTTAAACAGAATACTAGCAAAAAGACTCCAGCAAGTGGTCATGAGGGTTATTCATTATGATCAGGTAGGATTTATACCAGGAACGCAAGGATGGTTCAACATTAGGAAAACCATCCACATAATTGACTATATCAACAAGCAAACCAACAGAAATCACATGATTATCTCAATACATGCTGAAAAAGCCTTTGACAAAATACAGCACCCATTCCTATTGAAAAAACTAGAAAGTATAGGAATAGAAGGACCTTTCCTAAAAGTAATAAACAGTATATACCTAAAACCCATCAACAAGCATCATATGCAATGGGGATAAATTAGAAGCCTTCCCAATAAGATCAGGAGGGAAACAAGAATGCCCATTATCACCTCTATTATTTAACAAATTGTTCTAGAAACACTAGCAGTAGCAATTAGAGAAGAAAAAAGAAATTGAAGGTATTAAAATAGGCAATGAGGAGACTAAGCTCTTTGCAGATGATATGATGTACTTAAAAAATCCTTGAGAATCAACTAAAAAGCTAGTAGAAATAATCAACCATGTTAGCAAAGTTGCAGGATACAAAATAAATGCACATAAATCACCATTTCTATATATTTCCAACACATTACAACAGCAAGTGGTAGAAAGAGAAACACCATTTAAAATCACCCTAAGCAATATAAAATACTTAGGAATCTATCTACCAAAACAAACACAAGAACTATACAAACACAAATATAAAACACTTTCCAAATAATTAAAACTAGATCTAAACAATTGGAAAAATATTGATTGCTCATGGGTAGGATGAGCTAACATAATAAAAATAACCATTCTACCCAAATTAATTTACTTATTTAGTGCCATGGCTATCAAACTACCAAAAAACTTTCTTACTGAATTAGAAAAAAACTATAACAAAGTTCATTTGGAAGAACCAAGAATATCAAGGGAAATAATGAAAAAAAAATGTGAAGGAAGGTGGCCTACCAGTGCCAGATATTAAACTATACTATAAAGCAGCAGTCATCAAAACAATATGATACTGGCTAAGAGACAGAAGGGAGGATCAGTGGAATAGACTTGGGATAAGTGATGTCAGTAAGACAGTCTATGATGAACCCAAAGAGCCCAACTTTTGGGACAAAAATCCACTATTTGACAAAAACTGTTGGGAAAATTGGAAAACAATATGGGAGAGATTAGGTTTAGATCAACATCTCACACCCTACACCAAGAAAAATTCAGAATGGGTGAATGACTTGAATATAAAGAAGGAAACTATAAGTAAATTAAGTGAACACAGAATAGTATGCTTGTCTATGAGAAAGGGAAAATTTTAAAACCAAGCAAGAGTTAGGAAAAATTACAAAATGTAAAATAAATAATTTTGATTATATTAAATTAAAAAGGTTTTGTGCAAACAAACACAATGCAACCAAAATCAGAAAGGAAACAACAAACTGGGAAAAAATCTTTACAACAAAAAACTCTGACAGAGGTCTAATTACTCAAATATACAAGGAGCTAAATCAATTGTATAAAAAAAATCAAGCCATCCCCCAACTAATAAATGGGCAAGGGACATGAATAGGCAATTTTCAGATAAAGAAATCAAAACTTATCAATAAGCACATGTGAAAGTGTTATAAATCACTAATAATTAGAGAAATGCAAATCAAAACAACTCTGAGGTACCACCTCACGCCTAACAGATTGGCTAAAATGATAGCATTGGAGAATAATAAATGTTGGAGGGGATGTGGCAAAATTGGGACATTAATGCACTGCTGGTGGAGTTATGAATTAATCCAACCATTCTGGATGACAATTTGGAACTATGCCCAAAGAACTCTAAAAGACTGCCTGCCCTTCGATCCAGCCATAGTGTTGCTAGGTTTGAACACCAAAGAGATCATAGATAAAAAGACTTGTACAAAAATATTTATAGCTAGGTTCCGGGTTAAGATGGCGGCAGAGTAAGAAGCAGCTCTTAACCTCTCCTGACCAAAACACACAAAACTCCTCAAGGGGACATAAAAACAAGTCCAGACGAACAGAGGAACCCCACAACAGGGCACAGCGTGGAAGGTACGTGGAATCGAGGCATTTCCATGCTATAAAGGGGTGAAACAGCTCTCACTAAATCACGGGCTGAGCAACCACCCCACCCGCACCCCCTCCACACACAACACCTATAGCACTGAGGCCAGCTAAAAAGAAATAGAGCAAGTTTGGGGCACCCATCGAGTCATTGGCAGCTCCGGGGCCTGTTCCTGAGAGCAGCAAGATTTAGGACCCCAAAAAGCTAACGAACGCACACAAAATTTGAGCGCGGGAGCAGGACGCTGAGAGTGGACACAGGGCGCTGAGCATGGGCGCAGGGCACAGAGTGCGGGCTTAGAGCGCAGACATGGGTGGAGGCATGGGTGAAGGCAGACACAGCCACAAGCTAAAGCTCTGAAACCCTGAGTGGGGAACCAGTGCAGACAGGTATACGACTGTGGAAGCAGCGCCCTGAGACTTGTAAAGAAACCTCCAGCAGACGATCAAGCAAGGGGGTCCACCAGGGGGCTTGACCGCGGACAGACCCTGAGCGCGAGGATAAACCTGAGAAGCTGCTGGGCTAATGATGGCTACCCAGTCTCAGGAAGTTCAGAAGAGAAAGATTAACAACAAGAAAAAGAAGTCTTTGACACTTGACAACTTTTACACAGAGAAAATCCAGACAACAGAGCAAACAGAGGAGGAGAACAAACAAGCATCTGGACCCTCCTCAAATAAGGAAAACTCCTCACAAGCTATGGAAGAGTTCAAAACTGAGATTTTGAGGAAAATGGAAGAGATCTGGCAAGAAAATAACTGTTTAAAAGGTAGAATCTTGCAATTGGAAAGTGAGGTTCAGAAACCAAATGAACTGATAAGCAAATCGAACACCAGAAATGACCAGATTGAAAAAGAATACCAGAAGATTATGGCTGAAAACCAGAAGATTATAGCCGAAAACCAGAAGATTACAGCCGAAAACCAGAAGATTACAGCCGAAAACCAGAAGATTACAGCCGGAAATCAAAAGATCATAGCCAAAAACCGAAAGATTATAGCCGAAAATCAATCCCTAAAGGCTAGAATTGAGCAAGTAGAAGCTAATGATCTCTCAAGACAACAAGAACAAATAAAACAAAGTCAAAAGACTGAAAAAATAGAAGGAAACATGAAATATCTCAATGAGAGAGTGACAGACCAAGAAAACCAGTCTAGAAGAGACAATTTGAGAATAATTGGTCTTCCAGAAAAACCAGAAATTAATAGAAACCTGGACTTCATACTAACAGAAATAATTCAGCAAAATTGCCCTGAAGTCCTACGATAAGAGGGCAATATAGACATTGAAAGGATTCATAGAACACCTGCGACAGTCGATCAAGAAAAGAAAACACCAAGAAATATAATTGCCAAATTCAAGAGTTTCCAAGCAAAAGAAAAAATCTTACAAGAAGCCAGAAAGAAACAATTCAAATATCAAGGAGCATCAATCAGGATCACACAGGATCTGGCAGCCTCCACGCTAAAAGATCACAAGGCTTGGAATACGATATTCAGAAAGGCAAGAGAGCTGGGCCTGCAACCACGGATCAACTACCCATCAAAATTGACTATATATTTCCAGGGGAAAGTATGGGCATTCAACAAAATTGAAGAATTCCAGGTATTTGCACAGAAAAGACCAGGGCTAAATGGAAAGTTTGATATCCAACCACAAAAATCGAGAGAAACATGAAAAGGTAAATAAGAAACAGAGGGGAAAGAAAGAAAACTTGTAATTTTCAAATTTGCCTTTTTAAGGGCCTCAGTGAGATCTAATTATCTGTATTCCTATGTAGAGAAATGTTATGTATAATTCTCTGTAGTGAACTCTATTCACTATTATAATATTCACTATTATAGTAATCAGAAGAATAATTCACAGGGTGAGGATGGAACACTGACATGGGGGATGGGAAAGAGGGGGTGAATACCAGGGGACACCAAGAGAAATTTGAGTGAATAAGAAAATAGGATATTCTATTACACACAAAGAGGGCATGGGAGGGAGAGGGGACAAATACTATTATAAGAAGGAGAGGAAGAGAGCATTAAGAGGTAATAATCAAACCTTACTCTTAGTGTAATCAACCCGGAGAGGGAAGAGTAGCTATACTATCCATTGGGACATAAAACTCTTATCTAACCCTTCTGAGAAAGTTAGAAGGGATAAACCAAGGGGAGCAGGGGAGTGCGGAGGTCAAAAAAAGGGAGGGGAGAAGAGGGAGGGAATTCATAAGGCCTTTAAAAACAAAAAGAGGGGTGACCCTAGGCAAGTCACTTGACCCCCATTGCCCACCCTTACCAATCTTCCACCTATGAGACAATACACCAAAGTACAAGGGTTTAAAAAAAAAAGAGGGGGAAAATAAGGGAGGGGGTAGAAAGGGAAGTTAATCAAGGGAGGGGATAAGGGATAGCGGCTCAATAGCAAACTACAGATTTAAAAGGAAAAAGTATAAGGAAAAAGGGGGTAGGAAGAGGGGAGGATTCGAAAATGTCAGCAAATGCACAACTGATGATTACAACTCTGAATGTGAATGGGATGAACTCACTCATAAAACGGAAGCAAAAAGCAGAGTGGATTAGAAACCAAAATCCCACCATATGTTGTCTACAAGAAACACATATGAGGCGGGTGGACATACACAAGTTTAAGGTTCAGGGCTTGAGGAAAATCTTTTGGGCATCAAAGGAGAAAAAGAAGGCAGGAGTGGCTATTATGATTTCTGACAAAGTCAAAGTAAAAATAGATATGATTAAAAAAAGACAGGGAAGGTCATTACATCCTGATTAAAGGCAGTATAAACAATGAGGAAATAACACTGCTCAATATATATGCACCAAGTGGCATAGCACCCAAATTCATAAAGGAGAAACTGGCAGAGCTCAAGAAGGAAATAGATAGTAAAACCATACTAGTGGGAGATCTAAATATTCCTCTGTCAGATCTAGATAAATCAAACTGAAAAATAAATAAGAAAGAGGTAAGAGAGGTGAATGAAGTCCTAGAAAAATTAGATTTAGTTGATATGTGGAGAAAAATTAATAGGGACAAAAAGGAATACACCTTCTTTTCAGCTGCACATGGCACATTCACAAAGATTGACCATGTTATAGGGCATAGAATCATTGCAAACAAATGCAAAAGAGCAGAAATAATAAATGTAACCTTCTCAGATCATAATGCAATAAAAATAATAATTAGTGAGGGCACTTGGACAGGAAAATCAAAAACTAATTGGAAATTAAATAATATGATTCTTCAAAACCAATTTGTCAAAGAAAGAATCATAGAAACAATCAACAATTTCATTGAAGAAAATGACAATGATGAGACATCCTACCAAACTATGTGGGATGCGGCCAAGGCAGTACTCAGGGAGAAATTTATATTCTTGAGTTTGTATATTAACAAATTAAGGAGGGCAGAGATCAATGAATTGGGCATGCAACTCAAAAAATTAGAAAGCGAGCAAATTAAAAATCCCCAGATGAAAACTAAATTAGAAATACTAAAAACCAAGGGAGAAATTAATAAAATTGAAAGTAAAAGAACTATTGAATTAATAAATAAGACTAGAAGCTGGTCCTTTGAAAAAACAGATAAAATAGACAAAGCACTGGTCAATCTAATAAAAAAAAAGGAAAGAAGAAAACCAAATTGATACTATCAAAGATGAAAAGGGAGACCTCACCTCTAATGAAGGGGAAATTAAGGCAATCATTAAAAACTATTTCACCCAATTATGTGGCAATAAATATAACAATTTAGGAGATATGGATGGATATTTAAAAATATATAAACTGCCTAGATTAACAGCAGAAGAAATAGAATACCTAAATAATCCCATATCAGAAAAAGAAATTGAACAAGCCATCATAGAACTCCCTAAGAAAAAATCACCAGGGCCTGATGGATTCACAAGTGAATTCTATCAGACATTCAAAGAGCAACTAATCCCAATACTATACAAATTATTTGATATGATAAGCAAAGAAGGAGTCCTACCAAATTCATTCTATGACACAAATATGGTAATGATTCCAAAGCCAGGGAGATCAAAAACAGAGAAAGAAAACTACAGACCAATCTCCCTAATGAACATAGATGCAAAAATCTT
>NC_058133.1:36267039-36267598 GCF_016433145.1 Gracilinanus agilis | reverse complement strand
ACCATTCAAAATCACCCTAGACAATATAAAATACTTAGGAATATACCTACCAAAACAAACACAGCAATTATATGAAAACAGCTACAAAACACTTTCCAAACAAATAAAACTGGATCTAAACAATTGGAAAGCCATCGATTGCTCATAGGTAGGACGAGCTAACATAATAAAAATGACAATTCTACCCAAATTAATTTACCTATTTAGCGCCATACCTATCAAGCTACCAAAAAACTTCTTTACTGAATTAGAAAAAACTATAACAAATTTCATTTGGAATAACAAAAGATCAAGAATATCAAGGGAAATAATGAAAAAAAATGTGAAGGAAGGGGGCCTAGCAGTACCAGATATTAAACTATACTATAAAGCAGCACTCATCAAAACAATATGGTACTGGCTAAGAGACAGAGAGGAGGATCAATGGAATAGACTTGGGGTAAATGACATCAGCAAGACAGTGTATGATAAACCTAAAGAGCCCAACTTTTGGGACATGAATCCACTATTTGACAAAAACTGCTGGGAAATTTGGAAAACAATATGGGAGAGATTAGGT
>NC_058133.1:36241224-36266940 GCF_016433145.1 Gracilinanus agilis | reverse complement strand
GACAAAAACTGCTGGGAAATTTGGAAAACAATATGGGAGAGATTAGGTCTAGATCAACATCTCACACCCTACACCAAGATAAATTCAGAATGGGTGAACAACTTGAATATAAAGAGGGAAACTATAAACAAGTTAAGTGAACACAGAATAGTTTACTTGTCAGATCTGTGGGAAGGGAAAGACTTTAAAACCAAGCAAGAGTTAGAGAAAATTACAAAATGTAAATTAAATGGTTTTGATTATATTAAACTAAAAAGTTTTTGTACAAACAAAAACAATGTAGTCAAAATCAGAAGGAAAACAACAAATTGGGAAAAAATCTTTATAACGAAAAACTCTGACAGGGGTCTAATTACTCAAATATACAAGGAGTTAAAGCAATTGTATAAAAAATCAAGCCATTCCACAATTGATAAATGGGCAAGAGACATGAATAGGCAATTTTCAGGTAAAGAAATCAAAAGTATCAATAAGCACATGAGAAAGTGTTCCAAATCTCTAATAATTAGAGAAATGCAAATCAAAACAACTCTGAGGTATTACCTCACACCTAGCAGATTGGCTAAAATGAAAGAAGGGGAGAGTAATGAATGTTGGAGGGGATGTGGCAAAATTGGGACATTAATGCATTGCTGGTGGAGCTGTGAACTGATCCAGCCATTCTGGCTGGCAATTTGGAATCATGCTCAAAGGGCTATAAAAGAATGCCTGCCCCTTGATCCAGCCATACCATTGCTGGGTTTGTAACCCAAAGAGATCATAGATAAACAGACTTGTACAAAAATATTTATAGCTGCACTTTTTGTGGTGGCAACAAATTGGAAAATGAGGGTATGTCCTTCAATTGGGGAATGGCTGAACAAACTGTGGTATATGCGGGTGATGGAATACTATTTTGCTAAAAGGAATAATAAACTGGAGGAGTTCCAGGCAAACTGGAGAGACCTCCGGGAACAGATACAGAGCAAAAGGAGCAGAGCCAGAAGAACATTGTACACAGAGACTGATATACTGTGGTAAAATCGAATGTAATGGACTTCTGTACCAGCAGCAATACAATGACCCAGGACAATTCTGAGGGATTTATGGTAAAGACGCTACCCACATTCAGAGGAAGGACTGCAGGAGAGGAAACATATAAGAAAAACAACTGCCTGAACGCATAGGTCGGGGTGGACATGATTGAGGGTGTGGACTCGAAACTACTACACCAATGCAACTACCAACAATTTGGAAATTGGTCTTGATCAAGGACACATGACAAAACCAGTGGAAATATGCATCGGCCATGGGTGGGGGGAGTGTGGGGGGAGAAGGGGAAAGGTGGAGCATGAATCATGTAACCATGTTAAAAATGAATATTAATAAATGTTTTGGGGAAAATATTTATAGCTGCAGTTTTTGTGGTGGCAAAAAACTGGAAAATGAGGGTATGTCCTTCAATTGGGGAATGGCTGAACAAATTGTGGTATATGTTGGTGATGGAATACTATTGCACTCAAAGGAATAATAAACTGGAGGAATTCCATGTGAATTGGAAAGACCTCCAGGAATGGATGCAGAGTGAAAAAAGCAGAGCCAGAAGAACATTGTACACAGAGACCAATACATTGTGGTAAAATTGAATGTAATGGACTTCTGTACTAGCAGCAATGCAATGACCCAGGACAATTCTGAGGGATTTGTGGAAAATAAAACTACCCACATTCAGAGGAAGAACTACAGGAGAGGAAACACAGAAGAAAAACAACTGCTTGAACACATGGGTTGATGCGGACATGATTGGGGATATAGACTCTAAACAACCAACCCAATGCAACTATCAATAATATGGAAATAGGTCTTGATTGATGACACATGTTAAAACCAGTGGAAATGCCCATCAGCTATGGAAGGGGTGGGGGGTGAAGGGGTGGTGAAGGGGAAAGTAAGAACATGAATCATGTAACCATGGAAAATTTTTCTAAAAAATAAAATATTAAAAAAAAGAATGAACATGGAAGGAGGACAATGCACATAAAGAAAAAGGAAGATGACCTGTTCCTATTTCTGTAACAATCTTGTCTGTCAAAGACAACGAGGCCTCCATATTTTGGATGCCCATATAGTCTCTGATGTGCTGCATTTGTAAATAAAATAAACCAATACAAGGAGCAGCTAAGTGACTCAGTGGATTAAGAGTCAGACCTGGAGACTGGAGGTCCTGGGTTCAAATTTGGCCTCAGATATTTCCTAGCTGTGTGACCCTGGGCAAGTCACTTAACCCTCATTGCCAACCCTTACCACTTTTCTACCTTGGAGCTGATACACAGTATTTATTCAGAGACATAAGGTAAGAATTATTTCTTTTAAAAAAATATAAGGACAAATATTTGCACTAGTATATACAGAAAAGATCCCTGAAGAAGTTGACACAACTATGATGTCATGTAAGCACTGATTCTCCAGATATCTAAAAAAAGGGAGGACGCCAAATGCTTGGAATAAACCAAGAACCTTACTATTTTCAAATGGATCTATGATCTCATCACTGTATTTCTTCCTGTGATACAGACTCCAACTCACCATGCTTGTACACTTTTTGCATCTCTTACCCAAGTCCTAGCATAACCAGCCCTCCATGGCAAACTGGGACAGAGGGAAGATTCACAAGGAAGCCTTCCCTGAGTTTTCTTGACATCACAGTCCACTGGCTAGCCCTTACTCTCTCTTTGAACAACCCCTCTTCTTTGTTGATCATACCTTTCTTTAATGACACCCTTTACAACAATTATTCATAAAGTTTTGTTTGTGAGATGATAGAAGCCTATTGGTGCCTGCCTTGGGACCTTTCCATTGCCTTTTTTGGTGATTTTTACTTTCGGTTCTTTGGAGATATTAGTGTTCCATGACTCAGAGATATACACTAGAAGACTGTCAGTATTGAAAAAAAATGAGGTTTTGCTTCAGGAAGAGGCAAAAGATAATTAAAAGAACTTTGCAGCTTCCCAAAGGCAACCCACTCTCCTCCTACTGTTCATTCCCAAGGCCAACTCACTGTTCATTTGTAACATTTGTCCAAAATACATCTGCTGATGAAAAAGATGGTTCATTCAACGGCATATGATATCAGAGTCTGGACAAAAGGCATCATTATTCATTCAATTAGTTTATCTTGTGTGACTAGTTAAACAAAACTCTTCTGACTGTTTAGAAATACTTTGTATCTTAATAACAAGTAGGATATCACACACAAAATAGAGATTTTAGCTAATTGAATTGACTTGACTCTATTAAAGTGAGAAGACAGGGAGATGAGGCATGGGGAGGTTTGGTCTTCCTTGCTGTAGAAAAATACACATCAAAGAAATCATTGGGTCAATTCAATTCAATCCAAATCAATGCCAGCTAGCTATGCGTTACTATGCTATGTGCTAGGGACACAAAGCCAAAAATGGCACATAGCCCTGGCCCATGAGAACTGGCATTCCATAATAGATACTACAATATTTAAAAAGATAAATTCAAAATCTTCTGAATTGGGTGGGAGCATTAATGACTGGGAGAGGAGAGTAAAAATAGGCTATCCTTAAAGATGATAAGAAAATTAATCTACTCAGTTTGGGCTGAGGTGTACTGATTAGTGAATGTATAAGCACAGACTCTCATAGTCCATCATACCTAGGGAGCCCTAGATTAGTCTATGTTTCACATCTCATCTAGCCATCCACTCTGACCATCTTCTTGCCATTTACCCTTTGCTATCCTTGGTAAGATAGCAAAATTTCCATATCGTTTTAGCACAGATGTGTTGTCCCCTCCATATATGTGCCTTGGCCATATGTTCCCTATGTATTTACCTCTCTACTTATACCTGTTATGTGTATCTATTTTCTTTCCCTGTTGACACTAGATAGATTTGCAAGTCCCAGGTTTGGGGGTGGGGGAGAGGTTTTATTGCTACTTTTCTCACTGTCAATTCAGGAAATGCCTTTGCTTTGAGCTAATTGTATCCTCTGGCTGACTCCTAAAGATAAATACATCAGTGGGGGCTCATGAGCTATTGAATTAGGGGTTTAGACACATGAAGTATTCATTGAGCCTGGAGTAACCATCTTTCCAAGAATCTGTCCTGTGAGTTGGGAGGTACCTCCAAGCACTATACTGTGAGAGCTAACAACTTCTGCTCTTCCTTTCCTCTTTCTACCCCTACCTATTTCTCAGGGAACCATAATCAAGTCAATGTTATTATTGCTTCTGGAAAAAGAATGTCATTTAACTTTCTTATAACTCCATTTAATCATTCTTGGTCCCTGGTCTCCTGTATACATTGTGACCCCCTGGTAAAATGTTAAGTTCCTTGAAAGCAGGTTTTGTCTTATTTTTGAATTTGTATTTCCAGCTCTTAGGAAAGGACATGGAAGCCACTTTATAAATCCTTTAATTAATTAATTAATTCAGCTCCCTTGGGGCAAATAGTACAGGAATTCTAAGGAAAAGAGATGTCTAGTGAAGTTCTTTACAAAGTTTTCCCTTTTCCTGTGCCCAGGTGACTCTTAAAAAAGTACTCTGATCAATACAGTGACCACAGTAGGTCAACCATGATTCCAGAGTGCTGATGATACAGAATGAGATATACATTTTTGAGCAGAGTCTTTGTGGATATGTTTTGCTTGATTGTGTATGTTTGTTACAAAGGTGTTCTTTTTCTTTTTCTTATTTCTCAGTGGTAAGACCAAGAGAAAATAAAAGCTTGTCAATTAAAAATTTTTTTCAGATGTTGGCTCTTACAAACCAAGATTGGATACCAATAACTAAAAGAACTAATAAGGAGTTCTCAAAAAATTCCCATGCCCAGGTTAGTCACATTTAATCCAAATAGCCTTTTTTGGATCCATTCAGATGAATAGCAGCTTAATAAGTAGGAGTTTGAAAAGAGAATCTGGCTTTGTCTGAAGAGAAGAAAAGAAGAAAAAAATGATGAAAAGTCTTCTTCAAACATAGCTTATCATATACCTGGAAAAGAAGCTGCTCTTAAATTCATCTAAAACCTGGCTAATATTAAACCCCCTCCCCAAAATTGTTTTGTCCTGGACCTGTGATTTCCTCCATTATCAGCAACCTCTCAACCCCTCTGCAATTTACACACTTACAGAGTTTCCCCAGGACATTGTAAGGTTAAATGACTTGTCCAAGGACACACAACTTGTATGTTTCAAAAAATAGGACCTGAACTCGTCTTTTTGACTCTGAACTCAGGTCTCCATCCATTCTGCCATATTGCCTCTCATATGGCAATAATAAAAAAGAAAAGAAAAGAAAAATTAACCTGGACATTTTGTTTCCAGACAAGACTGACAAGGGATAATTATATTAGCAATTCATAAAAAGTAAGTGAAGCTGACTTCAGACACCACTAAAACAAATTTCATTGACTAGAAAAAGATTGTTTAAAACGGCTGGTTACAGTCAAAGCTTAAAATTCTCCAGTTAAAATTAATCAGTGAATCCATCTGCCTTCATTAAGCCCCTATGCTCTCCATAACTTGGATGAAAACTTAGCTGGCAAGAGCAGGTGGGTCACTCAGTGGCTACAGAACCAAGTCTGGAGGCAGGAGGACTCATACTCAAATCTGACCTCAGATACTTCCTAGCGGTGTGTCCCTGGACAAGTCACTTAACCCCAATTGCCTAGCCCTTATTATTCTTCTGCCTTTGAACCCATACTTTGTGTCAATTCTAAGATAGAGGGTTTAAAAAAGAAAGACATAGTTGGCATGATTATCAAATTGATTAGTGAAACACAACTGGATTAGAGAGCTAACTAGTGGGCTGTGTTAGAGATAAGAGATAAAAGGGGGAAAGTCTTTGCCCTTAAGGAGCTTATATTCTACTAGGAATGAAAGAGAAGTAATGGATGCAAAATATATTTCTACTTATATTTGCATGTAAGTAATTTACAGATCAAAGTGATTTCTAGGAGGAATGGCAGGGTAGATACACTAATAACTGGAGAAATGATGGCAAAGACTCACATCATTTAAGTTAAACCCATAAGCCTCCTGACTTAAATCAGGAAGATCTAAGTTGATGGGTTGGATGAGTTTTTTTCTTTTTTTCTTTTCCAGATTCACCAAAATGTGAAACTTGACAGAGGAATGGATGAAAGAAATTAGATGTGACAGGAAACAAACCATTCGTGTGTTTAGCTCATTCCCTCACGTTATTTTTAAAAATCTATTGATATATGGAAATTTTCTTATATTCATTTCACCTTGACATCATCTTTAATAATGACCAGACTTGGGAATTTCTAAAAATTCCCTCCATTCACACCTCCTACTGAAGCATCTGTACCTATCTGGATAGTTCTATTTTGCCTTGTCATAACTGGGATTATCTTACCGGTTATGTCAGTGATCCAATAATGGGGAAGGAAAAGAAAGTCTCAACTGAAACAGTGGATGATGAATTAAATAATAATAATAATAATAATAACAACAACTAGCATTTGTATAGCATGTTGTGGTGTGCAAAGCACTTTACAAACATCATCTCATTTTGTCCCTCCGACAACTCTTGGAGGCAGGTGCCTGGGTAAAACAATTCCCATTTTACAGACGAGGAAACTGAGACTTCAGGCAGACGATGAATGACTTTCTCAGCTTCACACACCTAGTAGGTGTCCGAGTGGAGGTTTGAACTCAGATTTTCCTGACTCTAGACTCTGCTATTGTCTAAAGTGGTGATTCCTATGAAGCATTAGATCCCAAAGAAGGCTCGTCTTGTGCGCTCTCCTCACAAGGGCTCCTCAGGGTTGTTGTGACCGTAGTACATCTAAGGGAGACTGAGAGTCATCATGGTACACTGGAAAGTTTGCTAAACTTGGCGTTGAAATTCTTGGTTCAAATCCTAGATGTTGGCCAAATCATAGCTTCTCTGGGATTCAGTTTCCTCATCTGAAGAATTAAGGGGTTGGAAAGAGCCTCTAAGGTCCTTTTTTTCCCCCCTAATCCTTACTTTCTTGGGATCAATATTGTATATTGGAGGGGCAGCTGGGTAGCTCAGTGGATTGAGAGTCAGGCCTAGAGACGGGAGGTCCTAGGTTCAAATCCAGTCTCAGACACTTCCCAGCTGTGTGACCCTGGGCAAGTCACTTGACCCCCATTTCCTATGCTTACCACTCTTCTGCCTTGGAGCCAATACACAGTATTGACTCCAAGATGGAAGGTAAGGGTTTAAAAATATATATATCATATATTGGTTCCAAGGCAGAAAAATAGTAAGGGCAAGGAAAAGAGGGAGGGGGGGTGTAGTTTAGTGACTTGCCTAGAGTCACACAGCTAGGAAATTAAGATCCCTTCTAATCCTATATATCAAATCCTAGATCCAGAGTCTGCCAAAATATAGAGTATTTAGACTATGTGTAAGGGGAGCTAAGCTAGATAGCACAGTGGATAAAAAGCCAGGCGGTCCTGGGTTCAAATATGACTTCAGACACTTCCTAGCCATGAGACCCTGGGCAGATCACTTAACCCTAATTGCTTAGCTCTTCTCTTCTGCCTTGGAACTGATACCTAGTTATTGATTCTAAGACAGAAAGTAAGAGGTTTTTTTTGTTTGTTTGTTTGTTTTTTAATTATATGTACTTCAGCAACAGAGAAAACATTAAGGACCTACTTAGCAAGAATGAATTAAAATAGGAGGCTGACTGAGGACACATTTCTAGTCTCTGGCCCCCAAACAAGACTCCAATGGTTTTTGCTACCAACAGAATTTGTCCTAAGAAGCTGATTCAAGGATACATTTTTATTTGAACTGGGAGTGGGAAGAGGCAAAAGTTGATGGCTAAAAGTCTGTACTATAGGGCTTTAAGGTTTGCAAAGTGCATTACGAATATGACCTCATTTGGTTCTCTCAACTTTCCTGGGAGACAGATGCCATTATTATCCCCATTTTATAAGTGAGGAAACTGAGGCTGAACAGATTAAGCAGCTTGCCCAGGATCGCATAGCCAAGTACGCTTGAGGAAGGATTTGAAATTACGTCTTCCTGACTCCAAGTACGGCACTGTGTGTGCTGTGCCTCAATCAGGCATTCCGTAAACATTTTTTTAAATGCCTTTTGTGTGCCAGATACTGTGCTAAGTGTCGGGGTACAAAAAGAGGCCAGAGACAGTCCTTGCCCTCAAGGAGCTCCTCATCTAATAGGGAGAGCTGTGCTCAGAGCAGTTCATTGACTTAGTGGCCCAAGGTCACACTGATCCAAACCCAAAGTCATCTCACTCAAATCACTCTGTTCCTGCCAGTTCTGTCTACTATACAACACTATCTAGCCCTCAGGGTCTTTGAAGCAACTAGTCAAGCAACAGATAACCAGTCTGGTATTGCTACCAAATGGGGAAAGAATGTTTACTTGCCCAGAGGATTCTCAGGGCATCCTTTTTTAGCAAACTGGTGAGATTTTTGTGAGCAGTTTCTGGGGAGGAGCTGAGTAGTTGCCTGAGTCATCTGTGGGAGTTGTGCCATGCTGAATTTCTGTTAAAATAACCTCCATTCCTATGCTTCTGTTCCCTTTATTTTAAAAGCTCCCAAAATATAATTATATTGTTATGATTCTAAATGGCTGTTTGTCATATTAATCTTCAAAGGCAAAGTATTTCAATGGGAGGAGGTGATTTTCCTTCTGAAACTCAAATGCATCACTAAAAGCTCCAAATTAAAGGATCTGGTATTGCGTTTTCCTAATGAGACATTTGTGTGTGAGTCCCGTAACTGCCATCTGTAACTTGAGAAAGAGATCTTTTTCCTTGACTCTTTGGTGAGAAACACTCCCCTTCAAAGATTACAAAAAAGAAAAAAAAAGGTCATCTGTTTTTTTTTAACCCTTAACTCCTGTGTGTTGGCTCATAGGTGGAAGAGTGGTAAGGGTGAAAAGGCCATCTTAAAGACAGATTCAATAACAAATTCACAAGTACCAGATGGAGGATATATGACTGGACATTAGGTGATCTGAAGATCTAGAAGGCTTAGTGGACTGAAAACTAGAAAGAAAGGAAGGAAGGAAGGAAGGAAGGAAGGAAGGAAGGAAGGAAGGAAGGAAGGAAGGAAGGAAGGAAGGAAGGAAGGAAGAAAGGAAGGAAGGAAGGAAGAAAGTGTGCTGGGATTTTCCAAACAGGAAAATATGAACCTGACTAAGGAGTAGAGAAATAATAGTAGCTCTCAAAAAAAGCAAGTACCTAAATCCATTTATGTTATGTAATGAAATGGCAGCTACAAAAAGCAAATGAAATCTTAGATCACATTAATAGAAACAGTGTTATTTTAAAAACAACAACAATAACAACAAAAGCAGTTCTCAAAGAATGGAAAACCATTTACAATCACATGAAAGATTTCTTCAAATCACTATAAGAGAAAGGCAAATCAATTAAACTCTAAGGTTTTTACTTGAGATCCAGAAATGACAAAAGATGGAACTAGTTGATCTTGAAAGGTCTGCAGAAAGACAGCACACTAATATACTTGGTAAAGTGGAGAATTGTTCCAAACAATCTGGAAAGTAATTTGGAATTATGTTTAAAATATTAATAAGATGCCCTTTGGTCACTGCTAGATCTATGATCAAAGACAGAAAGAAAGGTCCCACATACACCAAAATCTTCATTCCATCATTTTTTATTTTTATTATTATTATTATTTTTAACCCTAACCTTATGTCTTGATTCTAAGGCAAAAGAGTGGTAAGGACTAGGCAATGGGAGTTAAGTGACTTGCCCAGGGTCACACAGATAGGAAGTGTCTGAGGCCAGATTTGAACCCAGGACCTCCCGTCTGTAGGCCTGGCTTTCAATCCACTGAGCCACTCAGCTACCCTCTCCATCACTTTTTATACAAGGGAACATAATAAATGTCCATTGATTAGAGAATGGCTAAACAAATCATATGATATCAATGTAATGAAATATCATTTTGTAATAAGGAAATTATAACTTTAAAGAATTCTGAAAAGCCTAGAAAGATTTGCATAAACTGATGCAAAGTGAACATATTGGGGAGGGAGGAATATATGCAATGACTATAGCAGTGTAAATCAAAAGAATAGAATCAAAAAAAATTAAAACTAAGTCCACATTAATGAGAGCAACCAAGCTTAGCCAGAAAGGACTTGAGAAAATGTAATTCCTTCCTTTGCAGAAGTGGTTGACTATGAGTACTTGAATATGGCATGTGCTATCAGTCATAGTTGATGGTTTTTCTGAACTGATTTTTTTTTCTTATTTTAAAAAAATAAAACATGGCCCACTAGTTGGGGAAAGGAGGATATATTAATAAATAAGGGTTATATCAGATATAAATAGAAATAAATTTCAAGAGGATAAAAGCATAAAAAGAGAAATCTAATTTCTAGGACTGGTATTTCTGATGAACTTTGCCCTGATCAAATCTCATCTTGAATATTGTGTTTAGTTCTAGATATCCCATCTTAGGAAGGAAAATGATATGTTGAACAGAATAGAAATGAACAAATAGAGTGGAAAAGGACCTGGAAATCATGCCATATGAAGAATGGTTGAAAGAACTAGGGATTTTTAACTCCCCCCCCAAAAAAAAAACCTCCAGAAAGGGGATACTGATGGTTGTCTCCTAGCATTTGAGGATTAATTTTCCAGAAAGTGAAATTAATTTGTTCTTCTTACAGTAAGAGTATAGAATTAGGAAAAAATAATGAATGAGCATATACTAATCACTTACTATGTGCAAAGCACTGCGCTAACCATTGGGGACACAAATAGAGGAGTAAGACTGTCCTTGCCCTCCAGGAGCTCACATTCTAATGGGAAAGACTACATACAGGGGTGATTGCATAGTGACAAATTTTAGCTGGCTTTCAAGGAAAACTTCCTAACAGTTACCTAAAAGTGTCATAGGTTGGTTACCTTGGTAGGTCATGAGATCTGGTAATCTTCAAGTAAAAGCTGGATTGTCAGATATATGAGAGAGGAGAGTCTTTTTTTAGAAATGGTTGGACAGGTCAGTCAATTCACATGTAATAAGTGTCCATTATGTGCTACCATACTAAGTTCTGAGCATGCCAGAAGAGGCAAATGACAGTCCCTGTCCTCAAGGAGCTCATATATTGGATATATAGCAAACAAACATGTATAAACATGCTATATATGGTATAATTTGGAAAACATCAACAGAAGGAAGGTACTAGAATTGAGAAGTATAGGAAAAGGCTTTCTGCAAAAGGTTGGATTTAAGTTGGAACTTAAAGTCAGAAAAATGTAGGGATTAAAAATTAATGGTTTGACTGAAATATATGAAAATTATAAATAATAATTGTGGTTACCAATTCAAAGTATTATTGCTCAAAATCAAAATGATTTTAATAGCTTTTATTTACAAAAGAGGTGGAAAGAGTGAAAGTAGAGAAATATAAAAGGGTAGAGAAGACATTAGCCTATCTAATTAAATATTGCTCCAGTGCTTAACTCAGCCATGACTTGATGACCTTGAATGAGAATTAAACTCTCTCCAGAAGACAGGAAGGGAAAGCCAGCTATCCACTCACCCAAGTTCCCTCCAAGAGGGAGGTCAAGACAATGACTTGAGCTGAAGGTAACTCCTGAGGCCAACTTTCTTCCTTCCTTGAGCCAACCTTCTTCTTGAAGCCAACTTCCTTCTTGAAGTCGACTTCCCTGGCCCTAGAAATTCAGGGCCTTTTATAGTGGCTTCTTGTCCCTTCCTCTCTTCATAAGGGCCAATCATAGCTTCCAAATTGCCCAGTACTGCCCAGGGAACCACTTCTCATGTCTGGAGAGGTGAATACTCATCAAAAGGTTTCTCAGATTCCTGGCTGATTGAGGTATAAATTCTCATTTCCTGACTGATTGAGTTGAAAGGATGGAGAGCTCCTGCACTTAGTAATAAGTAGGGCATTCAAGCTTTTGTCGATTCAATTCAAAAGTAGACAAAGGAGAGTTAATCCTGTTTTCACAATCTAGAGAGGTACCACGTAGGGGTATTTAAGTTATTGTTAACCAAGTGTTAACTCAAAATAGACAAAGGGAATAAAGGCTTCCTTTTCATAAGTATAAACTCAGAATAGACAAAGAGAACAAAGAATTCCCTTTTCACAGAATCCAATAGGTAGAAATGAGGAGGGAGAACATTCTAGACATTGGGAACAGCCAGAGAAAATGCCCCAAACTGAGAAATGGAGTTTTGTTCATAGAATACCCAGGAGGCCAAGGTTACTGGACTAAAGAGTATAATCAGGAAGCAAGGTATAAGAAGATGAGAAAAGTGGGAGGGGGCTTTGAATGCCAAACAGCATTTTGTATTGGATTTTGGAAGCAATAGGGAACAACTGGAATTTATTGAGTAGAGAGCAACGATCAAGCAAATCTGAACTTTAAGAAAATCACATCATTTTGTTGTTTCCCTTCTGATTTTGGTTGCATTGTTTTTGTTTGTACAAAAACTTTTTAATTTAATATAATCAAAATTATTTAAAAATCTTTATAACAAAAAACTCTGACAGAGGTCTAATTACTCATATATACAAGGAACTAAATCAATTGTATAAAAAATCAAGCCATTGCCCAATTGATAAATGGGCAAGGGACATGAATAGGCAATTTTCAGATAAAGAAATCAAAACTATCAATAAGCACATGAGAAAGTGTTCTAAATCTCTAATAATTAGAGAAATGCAAATCAAAACAACTCTGAGGTACCACCTCACACCTAGCAGATTGGCTAAAATGAAAGAAGGGGAGAGTAATGAATGTTGGAGGAGATGTGGCAAAATTGGGACATTAATACACTTCTGGTGGAGTTGTGAACTGATCCAACCATTCTGGATGGCAATTTGGAATTATGTCCAAAGATCGATAAAAGAATACCTGCCCTTTGATCCAGCCATAGTGTTGCTGGGTTTGTACCCCAAAGAGATCATAGATAAAAAAGACTTGTACAAAAATATTTATAGCTGCTCTCTTTGTGGTGGCAAAAAAACTGGAAAATGAGGGTATGCCCTTCAATTGGGGAATGGCTGAACAAATTGTGGTATATGTTGGTGATGGAATACTATTGTGCTCAAAGGAATAATAAACTGGAGGAATTCCATGTGAACTGGAAAGACCTCCAGGAATTGATACAGAGTGAAAGGAGCAGAGCCAGAAGAACGTTGTACACAGAGACTGATACACTGTGGTAAAATCGAATGTAATGGACTTCTGTACTAGCAGCAATGCAATGACCCAGGACAATTCTGAGGGATTTGTGGAAAATAAAACTACCCACATTCAGAGGAAGAACTACAGGAGAGGAAACACAGAAGAAAAACAACTGCTTGAACACTTGAGTTGTTGAGGATGTGATTGGGGATGTAGACCTGAAAGGACCACACCAATGCAACTATCAATAATATGTAAATAAGTCTTGATTGATGATACATGTTAAAAGCAGTGGAAATGCGAGTTAGCTATGGGGGGGGTGGGGAATTTGAGGGGGTGAAGGGTAAAGTAAAAACATGAATCATGTAACCGTGGAAAATTTTTCTAAAAATAAAAAAATTAATAAAACTAACTAACTAAATAAATAAAAATTACATCAGTGACTAAGTGGAGGCTAGATTGGAGTAAGAAAAGACTTGTGGCAGGCAGACCTACCCATGGCTTTTGCAATAGTTTAGGTGTAAGGTGGTGAGGGTATACGCCAATGGTATGGCAGTGTCAAAAAAGAAACTGGGTTCATTTGAAAGATGTTGCAAAGGTAAAATTGACAATTCCCAATAGCTGTCTAACAATAGATTGGATATTGGGGTAGAGGAAGCAGGTAAAAGAATAGTAAGTATTCAAGAATGACACCTAAGTTGGGAGTCTGAGGGACTTTGAGGATGATATTAACCTGTACAGAAATAGGGAATATAAGAAGAGTGGAGAGTTTGAGGCCAAAAAAAGAAATGAGTTTCAGATTTGGACATGTCGAGTTTAAGGAATTTACTGGACATCTAGTTCATGATGTCTGAAAGGCATATGTAGATGTGAGATTGGACATCAACAGAGAAAATGAGGGAGTATAGGTAGATTTGAGAATCATCAGGATAGAAATGGTAAGTAAATCCATGGAAACTGATGAGATCACCAAGTGAAATAGTATAGAAGGAGAAGAGAAGAGAGCCCAAGACAGAACCTTGAAGGACACCTAAAGTTAGAGGAGTTAGACTGGAGTAGGATTCAGCAAAGGAGACAGAGAAAGAACGCTCAGGGAGGTAGGAAGAGAACCAGTAAAGAGTAGTATTCCAACAACCTAGAGAGAAGAGAGTATCAAGGAGGAGGGGGAGATCAGTATTAAAGGCTACAAAGAGGTCAAGGAGAATGAGGATTGAGAAAAGACCATTGAATCTGACAAGAGATCACTGATGACTTTGGAGAAAGTAGTTACTGTGAAATGATTAGCTTGGAAGCTGTGTTGTAAGCCCTAGAGGTAGAAGAGATTCTTATGGGATAGAAGTGTCAAGTGAGAGTTTTTTGAGGATGAGAGAGATGTGGACATATATTGTAGGCAGTAAGAAATGAGCCAGTAGACAGAAAAGGAAAATAATGGCGTGGTGATGACAGAGGAGACACTGTTGTAGGAGATCATATAGAATGGAATCCCTTATTCAGGTAGAGGGGTCAGCCTTGGCAAAGAGCAAGGCCATCTCTCTATATGAACCAGGAGTGAAGGAAGAGAATTACAGAAGGCATTTGAGTGCTATGAGATGAGGGTGTTCATAGTGAATGATCTCAATTTTTTTTCTGTAAAACATGAAGCAAGGTTCTTAGCTGAGAAGGGAGAGAAGGGGGAATCATGGGAAGTTTGGGGGATGAGAAGGTTTGGAGCCACTTTGAAAAGTTGGAAGAGTGAAACGATAAGGGAGGCATAGTAGGATTCCTGGGCAGCAGTGAGGGTCTAGTTGAGGTCATATAACAAATTTATAATGCATATAGTTGGAAGAATCTTGTGATTTTCTCCACTTTTGTTCAACAACATGTGGGTAGGAGTAAAGCTGTAGATAGTGGGAGGGACTGAACCAAGGCAAAGGCTTGGCAGGACATAATCAGTGATATGATAAGTATGGCAGGGACTTGAAGAGGATTGTGTAGAGTTGAATTGGTTCATGTAGGGGTTAAGAGGAGGAAAAGAGGAGAGAGTGGCTAGTTCAAGAACAGTAGCCTGGGAGAAAAATGAGTAGTTGAAGGATTAGAGGTCATAACATGGATAAAAAGTGAGATTATAAGAGAAGGCAGAGGGAGAGGTGGACAACCAATAGATTATGGTTGGATAAGGAGATTTCAGATTCTTGAATATGGAGATAATACATTTTTGGGTGATGGCAAGACTGAGGGTATGACCATCTTTAAGGGTGGTCCCTTCCAACTCAGAGATTCCATGAATGCCACTAGGGATTTAACTAATGCACAAAGACACTATTTTTAACATAGTTGAAACCAAGTAAGTTACCATTTTTTTCTTCTAGAAGCTTTATTTTTCTCCAGATCCTTTCCTCACATCAATGGATGAGCTTCCTGAAAGTTATGGCTATGACACTCTGTTAAAGTGGAATTAACTAAGTTGTTTAGATCTTTGTTTTCTTTAAAGTCTGGTTAACTTTTTGAGTTCCACTATTTGAATCCTTCTGAAAGAGCAATCCTTTTTCCATGTGTCTAACATGCTACTTCTACTCTCATCATATTAGTCCCTAAGCTAGTCATTTATTCTCACCACCATATATGTGAGCTGCATGCCAATAATGAGGATTCTGAAAGGCTGAGAGGAAGGAGTGGATTCCAGGAAAGGAAGATAACTTAGAGATAGGAGGTAGAAGATGCAATTTTGAGTTAGAAAACAGTTATTGATCCAGTTTAGTTGGAGGGTAAAGTGGAAAGCAGAACAATGTGAGATAAGCCTGGAAAGGTAGTTTTGAGGTAGATCATGGAAGGCTGTCAAAATCAAATTAAAGCATTTGTGTTTTTATTTAAAAAAAAACAGGGAAACATGAAAATTTTGAAAGGGAGCTGAAATTATTAGAGTAGTACCTTAGAAATATTAGTTGACAGCTGCATGAAGGATTGGCTGATGAGGGGAGAGATAGCAGTAAGTTGTTGTGTCCAACTCTTTTGTGACCCCATTTGTGGTTTTCTTGGCAAAGATACTAGAGTGGTTTTGTCATTTTCTTCTTTAGCTCATTTTACAGATGAGGAAACTGAGGCCAAGAAGGTCACACAACTAGAATCTGAGGACAGATTTGAACTTAGGAAAATGAACCTTCCTGATTCCAAGTCTGGTGTTCCTTGCTGCCCTATACCAGTGAGTGATTTATAATTGTTCAGGATGAAAGCCTGAATTAGTGTGACAAATTCATGAGTGGAGAAAAGAGGATGGAAGTGAGAGATGTTGTGGAGGTAGACGGAACAAGACTTGGCAAATAACTGGATAAGAGATGTGAGGGAAGGCAAAGAGTGAAAGATTCAATTTTGTCTGTTGATTGATTGGTTCATTGATTCAGCATCTTCCCATCCCCTGCTGCTGTCACATGGTAGGGGGAAGACCAAGGACTACTCTGGATTTGCTACATCATATGAAAATACCAAATCCTTTCAGTGACGGGCTACTACATGACCAGAAGCAGTTAGGAAGCTTTTTATCTCCCAACTGTCCAACCAATGAGTCACCATGTCCTAGGAGTTCCTAGAATTTTCCAAAGAAACTATAAATGCATGCTCCCTAAAAAGGTCCCTGTTGACCAGGCCATCTTCCATTACACAGGGATTGGGATGTGAGTCTTCTTCTACATGGCTCTCTTGGCTGCCATTGTCATCTATGAAAGTAAAGCTTTCTTTGCTTTCCATCAACATGTGCCATTTGCATTTACCATCTGCAAAATCAGTGGCTACTCTGACCTCCATCACTACATAATCCAGTTGAAAAGAGACCACTTGCTTCCAAGAAAAGGTGAGACACTTCAGTACTCACCCCAGTAGAGATGTTAAGATTCAAAGTGTCTTCCCTGCTTAGGCCTCCTGCCTGCCATCACCATATGGGTCAGTGGTGAGCACCTCTCCTTCAGTGTAGCATCTCTCACCATTACCAGTTTCAAAATCCAGAACTGTTCACCCTTCCATAACCCAGGGGGATCAAAGGCTATGGCTGCCTTAGAGGAAGGAAGAGTTATTGTCAAGGCTGCCAACATCAATTGGCCTGGCCTCAATCACATCCCTGATCTGTCACTAGGGCTGGGGTGTTTTCCTAAGTACTAAGCTAGAGAGAGAGCAAATGTGAAGTGATTGCCCTAGCCATGTCCTGCCCAGAATTTAGATTATAGTTCTAGAACTTGAGGGACTTCATAGGCCCTTGAATCAAGCATTGTCATTTGATAGATGAAGAAACTGAGGCCCAGAGAGATTAAATCCTAAAATCCCACTGGTAATGAGCATCAGAGGTGGGATTTGAACCCAAGTCCTTAGACTCCAGAGTCAGTGCTTTTTTCTGTACCATTAGTAGTCTCCTTCACCACATGATCTAACAGCCATGATCACTAAATTTTCTGTAGATTAAGAACAGGCTAAGAGTAAATCATGAGCTACAGACCTGTAGTTGGCCAGTTCAACAATGCACACTGCCCTCTATCCTTGATTCTCTTGCCTTTTTGTCTTTCTGACATTAATACCAGGTCAATCCTTGAACCTGAGTCATCCCCATATGTCCCTCTTTTCTCCACCTTTCTCACTGTCCTAGTCTCTTTACTGCTCATTCTCTTGTCTTCTTTCCTTCATGCCTTCTATCTGGCTCACCATAGTAGTTATCGAAAACTTTTTTCTTTCCCTTCAAACTCCTTTAGTAGTCCAAACCACCCTCTCTCTTTCTGCAGGGAACCTTCTACTGAACTGAAAAAACTGAAGCCATAAATAGAGAAGTGCCCCATTTTCTTTATGACACAGATCAAAACCTCTCTTCATCTTCATTCATTCTTACCTCCTTTGCTCTAGTCTCAGAGGATGAATCTTCTTCCGAGGACTAACCCTTGATTAAAATTTATGCTTTTGATGCCATTCTCTTCTGTCTCAGCTAAAACCTTTTCTTAATGATTATTCCATTTCCCCTCATCTTTAATCTTTCCCTATCTCTTGGTTCCTTTCTTATGACCTAGAAATTCTTCCAATAATAATATGGAGACAGGACATGAAGTACCAAATCTCCAACGAGTTATCCCCCAAGGGGTAATGAAGAAGTACATAGGGGGGGATTAGCAGGCTTCTGCATATTACCAATCATTCAGTGAGCATTTATTAAAGACTTACAATGTACCTGGCATCTTAAATAAAGAAAAAAAGCACCATCCCTGGGATCAAAGATCCTGTATTCAAATAGAGAGAACAACATGTAGATATCAAGTATGTAAAGAACCAGACAGAGCAGATCAAGGTAATCTGAAAAGGGAAGGCATTTGCTTCTGGAGGAATTGGGAAATTCTGAAGGTAGGACTTGAGCTGGGTCTTGGGAGAAAAAAAGCCAGGGAAGCTAAGAAGTCAAGGTGGGAGGCAGAGAGAACATCCCAGGCATGGGAGACAGGCATAGAGATGGGAGATGGAGTGACATATTCCAAGAACCACAAGTAGGCCAGTATGGCTAGATCTTGGGTGCATGGTGAGAGTTCATGTATAAAGGGACTGAAGAAGTAGAAAGAGCCCAGGTTGTGAAGGCCCTTAAATGCCAGAGGACTTTATACTTGATTCCGAAGATAACAGGGAGACCCTAGAATTCATTCAGCAGGGGAGTGATACAGTCAGACCTTTAGGAATATCACATGGACAGCTGAGTAGAGAACAGCTTGATATAAGAAAAAAATTGTGCACCAGCAGTAAAATTAAGACAATCATCAAAGTGAAGGAGGACCAGGGGAAAAAGGTAGGCTAAAGACAAAGTATTATATATGGACTACCCATGGGATCCATTGGAACCCATGTAAAAACAAGTCAGCTAAGTGATACAGTGAATAGAGTACCTCATCTGGAGTCAGGAAAACTCATTTTCCTGAGTTCAAATCTAGTCTCAGACACTTGCTACCTGTGTGACCCTAGGCAAGTCGCTTAATCCTGTTTGTCTCAGTTTCCTCATCTATAAATGAACTGGAGATGAAAATGGCAAACACTTATTCATAAGGATAAACTGAAATAATATTTAATAATATTTTGTAAAGTGCTTAGCAAGATGCCTGGCACATAGTAGGTAGTTTTTCTTGTTTTAAAAAAATTTCTTGTTTTTTAAAAAAAGAACCTTATTCCTTCAATTTCTCTGGAGATTTCCTTTTTTGCCCTTTTATTTGTCATCTTTCTTTTTGTTTCAAGGTGACTGAGGGGAACATGACTTAGATATCATCTTTCACACAATCATCTTGAGGGACAAAATAGCTTTTCCCCCCAACTTTTCTTTCTGCCTTCTTTAAACATAAGAAGCATTTTTGAATATAGCTTCTACCTTTTGCCTTGATTTTTTCCCTCATAATAACAACAAAAGTTTGAAGAAGCTAACTAACAAAATAATCACATCAGACATTGTTCTAAATCCCGACTCCCCAACTTTTCTCCTTTCAGATTCTCTCTTCCAGCTCATCCTCCTCATAACTGCCAAAATTCTCTTCCTAATGGACACGTCTTACCATATCATTCCATGACTCAAAATTCAGAAGAGGCCCCTATTTTCTTTAAAATAAAACAAAAATTCTTCAACTAGGCATTTGAAGCTCTCCAAGATTTAGCTTGTACCTACCTTTCCAGACTTTTTTTTTATAAGCTCATGGATAGAAAGCCAGAAGAGATTTTAGATGTCAGCTAATATCCATAAGGAAACTGATCTGAAGAATTCAAATGACTTGCTTAATATCACAGAAGTAATAAAAAATAGAATAAAGGTTTAACTTGGGTCCTTTCACCTCCAAAAAACCGGTATATTGCATTGCATCAACAAAACTCTCTATACATGAGGAAAATACGAAGTAGTAAATCATCACATGAAAGAATGCTTGGGTTCACTAGCAATTAAATAAAGGCATAAAAAAGCAAAAGGCTACCTCAATTCAACTAGGAAAAATGAATATAATTGATACAACTCATCCGTGGGGATGTGAGGAAAGTACACTTAAAATTTGCTGGCAGCACCATAAAAATGCGTGTTCAATCTTCTTGGAGAGCAATCTAGCAGTATGTAATGAGAACTCTAAAAGTGTAATTTTTAAAATTTACTTTAAGGACGAATCTTAAGGCAAAAACCAAAAAAGAAAAAAGGAAGCAATTTGTACAAAAATATTCATAGTAATACTATTTATAATAGCAGAAAATTGGAAACCCAAATATTCAGTGATACAGGGATAAACAAATTAGAGAATCCCAACTCAATGGAATACTATATAACTATGAAAAATGATTATTTTCTACTTCTAAGCTCTCTTCCTCCCAATTTTTTTCCATTGATTCCCTTGATATTCTTGGCCTTTTATTCCTCCAGATAAAAATTTAAAATATTTTATCTAGTTCTATAAAATAATCCTTTGGTAGTTTGAATGGCACAGCACTGGATAAGTAAATTGATGTAGGTAAAAATGTCTTTTTTTGTTATATCTGCTTGGCCTACTCATGAACAATAAATATTTCTCTACTTATTTGGATCTATAAGAAAACTCTCTTACAAAGGGTAAATCAGAAAGGGAAGCCCTGGGATGGTGTTATTGTGGTTAAACAAAAGTGTCCATTAGCTACCCCGCAGAGAAGCCCTGAGTGACTGAGCAGGGAGCTGATGGTCTCTCCTTGCTCCGCTAGCCCTCTAGTACAGAGCTACACAGAAGACCTTTTATTTTTGTTTCTGATAGAAAAGGAGAACCTCCTAAGAGACTATGGTTGAATCTAGTCAAGAGGGGTTTGACAATTTGACCTCAGGAGAGAAACCCCTTTCGGGTGACAGAGAAGCTATGACTGAAGGTGATTTCATAACAAGTTCAGAAGGGAAGGGGTCAGGATGGAGGGATTAGGATTTGCCCTAAACCTAAAGCACAGAGTGGTTTCAAGGCTCTCTCAGATCTGAGCTCAAGGCTCATAGGCTTCTGGAGGTTTCTTTCTTTCTATCCTCTGCTATTACCATGCTAGATTTCTCGAGTTCAATATCTTTAGCAATAGTCAGCAAGCGAAGAGGAGTTTTTGATCTTCAGGCCTGGCTTAGCCTGTCTCTCTGGGTTGTCACCCCTCAAAACAGGCTTTCAGTTCAGTGGGCAGAGCTCTGAACCTGAAGTCAGGAAGACTCATCCTCCCGAGTTAAAATCTGGCCTCAGAACTTACTAGCTTTGTGACCCTGGGCAAGTCACTCAGCCCTGTTTGCTTCAGTTTCTTCATATGGAAAATGACTTGGAGAAGGAAATGGCAAACCACTCTGGTATTTTTACCAAGAAAACCCCATATGGGATCAGGAGGAGTCAGATACAACTGAACAACAACTTTACGAAGAAGAAGAGTGTGATACGAAAGAAAGAGTGAGCAGTCAGTACTCTAAGTTTGGTGTAATTTGCTTCTATTCCTCTTCCCCCATTCTCTTTCTCTTATTTAGAGCCCCACAACATGTTCTTATCCTGATGAAAAACTGAAAAATTAAAAAAACGATTTGGAGAGATATAAGTAGTTCAGGGTTTCATTTTTAATTTTTTTTATTTGTTCAATTCCTAACTAAGGAAAACAATGTGTGGATGGCATTTTATTTTAGCTTATGACATCCCCCTGCTCCAACCTAGGAAAACCTGGGTTTGTTGTCTTCTAAAGCTAGAGAACTGGCCTCAGTTAGGAAGACCTAAGTTTCAGACATGCTTGTAATACATACTGACTGGTGGCTTTGGGCAAGTCTTTTGACCTCTTAGGCAACTCTCTGAGGCTCTAAATTGCAGAAAAGGTGCCACCCTAAATTGGTAAGTGGGATTTCTTTATTGGAGATTTCCCCATTAAAAAATCAGGTCTTATTCTCTACCTAACTCAAAACCTTCATTTATTTATTTATTTATTTTAAACCCTTAACTTCTGTGTATTGGCTCCTAGGTGGAAGAGTGGTAAGGGTGGGCAATGGGGGTCAAGTGACTTGCCCAGGGTCACACAGCTGGGAAGTGTCTGAGGCCGGATTTGAACCTAGGACCTCCCATCTCTAGGCCTGAATCTCAATCCACTGACTACCCAGCTGCCCCCCAAAACCTTCATTTAGATCAGTGATTCTTAATCTTTCTGTCATGAGTCCCTTAAGCAGTTGTAGTAAAACTTTGAGACCCTTTATCAGAATAAGGTTTTTATAGAAATAAAATACATAAGATTGCCAAAAAACAATTAACAAAGTAATTAACAAAATTTTTAAAACGACATCCAAGTTCACAGATTCCTCGATAAGAACCCTGATCTGAGCAAATTTGTTATAAGATAAACATGATGGCATGGGGTATAATTCACTCCAGTTCAGCCATAGACCAGGATTGCTGTACCCCTAATCATCATCACCCATAATAAATATTCCCTTTCTAAGATCAAAAATTCTGAAATTCCTCTTTCTGATCACAATCTCCCATCCTTGCATCACTGCGTCTGCCTCATTCCTCCTAAACCTGTTCTCCTAGTCACTTTATTCTTTTATGTTCCAAGTCCACCACCCCTTTCCTGGCCTCACCTTCCTCTGTTCTTGATGCTATTGGGATTTTTGTCTACTTTTAAATTTTGTTTATTTTATTCTGAACTTAAAGGACAGACATCAAAGAAAAGGAACATTTCCATATACAAAGTAGAACAGAAGAAGAAAATTGTACATTGCGTAGAGTGGAATCTCGGGGTCTGTACCACAAAGTCACTCTAATGAGCAGACAAGAGACTTGATAAGATGCTGGCAGAGAAAATGTAGCCTTTATTAGAGAAGGGGAGAGGACGGGGGCACTGCTCTGAGTGGTTGACTCAACAGCAATGTCCAAAGATACACCAATGGAGTCAGAATTAATAGGCAATCAATAGAACGCTCCTCTTTTTTGTCACCCACCACCTGTGTGTGACACAATGTCTGGGTATGTTACACTTTCTTTATCTTGTCCTACCCTCCTCCTTAAGTTTCCCAGCGTTCTGAAAGTCATGGGAGCTTTCCTCAAGTTTGCAATTTCTACATTGAGTCAAAGTTTAGACATTGCCAAGGCCTTTCAGATGGAAACATTTGGCATAGGGAGTCAAGACTGTAGCTGCAAGTTTTAGGACTTTCCCCCTAGGAATCTTCCATCAGCATTACTCAGTCGCTAACCTTTTTAACCTTTTGAATACTGGCTGTTAGAATTATTAAGAAAAGGGGGGGAGGGAATAAGGGGTTTTGACCATATTAGAAAAGAATGGATTAACAGTATATATTTATGTATATACAGCTGCTTGGAGAGGGGGATTACTCTACTCTTCATAAGGAGAGATTGGTATCTCCCTTCTGAAGGGCGCCTAACTTTCACTAATTTTCTATGGAAGTTGCCAATCTATGATTACTAATACTAACTAATATATGCTGGAGGATAATGCATGATTTTAACCCACACATACATGAAACTGTGAATCTTTATTATGTAGTTTGCTCTTTCTTTTAAGTATATAACAAATACAGTGCATAACTTTCAAAGCTGTCCTGAGTATCTGTTTTTCTTTCTGACCTTGTTTCTCTTCTGTTTTTAAAAAATACTGTTCAATAGCCCTCTTTTCTTTACTTTATTATTCATTCATTTGGGAGACAACATTACTGATTTTTCTTCTCCCTTCTACTACCCCCCAAATAAAGAAAACCAGAACCCTTATAACAAAGGCATAGTCAAGCAAAAGAAATTCCTCCACTGACAATGTCCAAAAATGTATATCACTTTTCACATCTTGTGTCCATCACCTCTCTGTCAAGAGCTCATTAGCAGGTTTCATCATATCTTCTGGAATTCTGGTTGATCAATGAGTTACTCCCCCTGGATCACTGCCTTGTTGGGCAGGGGGCTTTGCTAAACTCAGTGAAACTGTGAGCTATGCCATACAGGATGGATTGATCATAGTGGAGAGTTCTGACAAAAGGTGATCCATTAGAGAAGGAAATGGCAAACCACTCTAGGATATTGGCCAAGAAAACCCCATGGACAGTATTAAAAGGCATGACATTGAAAGATGAGCCCCTGGGGTCGAGGGCCTGGAGTGCTATGATCCATGGGGTCACAAAGAGTCAGTCATGACCGAAGATCGAACAACAATGGCATTTCAGTGGTTAGAAACTTAAGTGCTTTACAGCTCTTTATTTTTGCAGTGTTATCATTATTGACTACTTTGTTCTCCTGGTTCTGCTCATTTCACTCTATTAGTGCCATAGTTACATAGTTCAGTGTTATCCCGTTTTGTAACCAATGGCTCAGGCTCTCAGATCCAATCTCAGGGGTGGCTCTAAAATATGTTTCTTGGGCTAGAATTTCCCCCACCCAGTGTTTACTCTAGGAAATCTCAGAATAGAGTTTATATCTACATCTCTGCAAAAGGAGACTCTTTCTTTCATCAGATTCTGTACAAAGCCAAGGTGTCTTTCTCAATGTGGTGTCCCTGAATTGGCAAATAATAATAATTAGCATTTATATAGTGTTTTAAGGCTTTCAAAACACTTTGCATGTATTATCTCATTTGGTCCTGACAGTAACCCTGGAAAGTTGTTATTGTTATCATCTCATTACAGATGGTGAAACTGAGGCTGGGACAAAGGGAACAACTTGCACGTGGATAGTAAAAGAATGAAGCAGGATTTGAATTTAGGTCTTCTCAACTCCAAATTCAACATTCTATCCACTGTCACTAAGGCTCCAAGTGCTAAGGTGCTTCATAACTCACGAAGAAGATTGAGTCAAGGTTTCAAATGTGGTGATGCTCGGAATGTTCCTACCATGTATAAGTGAGATACTTTTAAAGGTGGAGCAAGAGCCTAACCTCTGAACCTAGTTAAGCTGAGCAGACTCCTGGTCATGCCCTTTGGATCAATAAATACATTGTAAAGAGAGCAACCAGGAAAGGCTTGAGAACGAAGGTCATTGCAATGATCAGCTAATACTCCAGAGGGAGGATCAACCCTGAGGGATGCTCCCCACCTCTCAGGCAGAAGAGTGATAAGCTAGAGGTACAAGAGGAGACAAATCTTCACTCACATCCAGTGTGGGACTTTGTTTCTCATGTTATATACTTAATGGCTTTTATTTTGGGGGTGGATAGTGATCGTAATGTTTAAAAAAAAAAGGATGGAAAAAAGAGTTCAGTGAATTACTAGGAAACTAAATAGGAGAACAGAAGGAAGAACAGGAGACAGACAAACAGAGCAGTGTGGTAAATGATGGTAAATTTGAAATATACCAAAAGCCTTTTAAAATATTTTTTATTTTTCTCAATTACATGTAAACGAAATTGTTTTAACATTTTTTTTAAATCTTGAGTTTCAAATTCTCTCCTTCCATCCCCTTCTTGAGAAGCAATCAATTTGATACAGATTATACATGTGTAGTCATGTAAAACATTTCCATATATGAGCTATGTTGCAAAAGAAAATGTCAACCAAAAAAACCCCCAAGAAAAAATGAAGTATTTGCAAACCTTAAATTTGTATTATTATATATAATATAATATGTATTATATTATTT